>NC_066363.1:83229113-83566613 GCF_013377495.2 Cygnus atratus | reverse complement strand
CTAAAAATAAAACTAGTATCAATTTTTTTTTTATAACCTCTATTACATAAAGGAATATGGTGGTTTTTTAACATAACAAGGAATGTGGTGTCTGGTGTATTCATTTATCTAGGTTTGGGAAATTAAAATTGCATATAATCCTTCCATTTTCACTGCTAATTATTTGTCCCAAAATCTTATAAATTATTCTAGCCACCTCAAGACTCAGTCCTCCTTATCAGACCCCACACCCTAATTTTCACCATGTCTGTCTGTTTCACCAAGAAGACTTGTTTTGTTCAAGCCTTTTTGAGTATTGTTTCAACTCATTGATTTAACCAAAATGTCCTTTTGCCTCTAGTTTCATTTATGTCTCTACAGAATAGCTGTGTCCTATATTTTAATCATGATTTGTGCCACTGATCACTCTTTTATTACTCCTGTAACATCCTTCTTGATGTCTTGCTCGGGAGTTTGTTCCTCCATTTTACTACCCAGACTTCTGATTTTTCTGAACGAGAATTAAAAAAAAAAAAAAAAAAAAAAAAAGCCATGTTAGTATTTACAGCTAAAAATCATCCTATTTATGCACTAGCTTATCTCCAACATGTCTAATGTGTTTTCCTTTTTGTTTTTGCTGCATCTTTATAAACTTCAGTGCTGCTCCTCTCTACACATATATACGGAGATTAGGCATAACTTTCAATTTTCTCACCCAATGCCCTGATCTCAAGCTTGTTTTGCTGTTATCTTAAGCTTGTTTTTACTAGTCTCAACCCATCACCTGGGTTGAGACTGTATCTGAAGCGAAACAAGTCTGTGATTACTTCCAGGTGGTGAAACATACACAGCCTGATAGCATCACTTTGTGAATCATCTGCTAGTCTTTAGAATCTTACTGTATCTCCATCCTACTTCTCTAGAGAGGAAAATCATCCCATCGAGGCCCCAGTTATTTGAACAATCTCTTCCCCCTTTTAATTTGATTGATTTGCTGAAGATCTCCACATTTCACAAAATGCTCCCATACATTTTATCAGTCGAAAGACCAATTGAATAAAATAGGGTTCTATATAGGCACAGGATTTTGATATGCTGATGTGGAGATCTGCTTCCTGATCCTTTGTCCTGTCTTGGCTTGTTGAAGAACAACAAACAACAAACAAACAACAAACCTGGCAAGATCATGGAGCAGATCTTCCTGGATACTATACTAAGGTACATGGAAAATAAGGAGGTGATTGGCAACAGCCAATATGGCTTCACTTAGGGCAGATTGTGCCTGACAAATCTGATGGCCTTCTACAACAGCAATGGTGGATAGGAGAAGGGCAACTGACATCATGTACTTGTGCAAAACATTTGTCACTGTCCCGCATGATATCCTTGTCTCTAAATTGGAGAGACAGAGATTTGACAAATGGACCACTTAGTGGATAAGGAATTGTCTGGATAGTCACACTCAAAGATTTGCAGTAAACAGCTCAATGTGCAAGTGGATATCAGTAACAAGTGGTGTTCCTCAGGGGTCGGTATTGGGACTGCCATTGTTAAACACCTTTGTTGGTGACATGGACAGTGAGATTCAGTGCACCCACTGCAAGTTTGCCAATGACACCAATCTGTGTGGTGCAGTTGACATGCTGAAGGGAAGGAATGCCATCCAGAGGGACCTGGACACCAAAGTATTAGACTAAGTCCAGAGGGGGGCCATGAGGATGATCCAAAGGCTGGAGCATCTCTCCTTTGAAGACAGGTTGAGGGAGTTGAGGCTGTTCATCCTGGAGAAGAGAAGGCTCCAGGGAGACCTTATAGCAGCCTTCCAGTACCTAAAGGGGGTGTACAGGAAAGCTGGGGAGGGACTCTATCAGGGAGTGTAGTGATAGGACAAGGAGTAATGGTTTTAAACCAAAAGAGGGTAGATTTAGACTACATATAAGGAAGAAAGTCTTTACTATGAGTGTGGTGAGGCACTGGCACAAGTTGCCCAGAGAAGCTGCAGATGCCTGGAAGTGTTCAAGGCCAGGCTGGACACTTTGAGCAACCTGTTCTGGTAGGAGGTGTCCCTGCTCATGACATGGGGTTTGGAATTGGATGATCTTTAAGGTCACTTCCAACCCAAACCATTCAGTGATTCTATGATTCTAAGAAGTATTTTATTTCTCAGCATTATTTATTTAGGACTGTCATTGCAATGTAATGCAAGGTACAAGCGCATGAAATAGATCATTCCTCATAAACAGTGATATCAGACCAAAAAGTAAGGTTTAAACAAAACATTAAAAATTACATTCTTCTTTCCTGATTTTGATTTCAATGTATTTATTTATTTATTTATTTATTATTATTATTTTTACTTAGTTGAGGCTGTTTGCCTATGTTTATTAAAAATCAATCTCAAATTCTTACAAAGTCCTGATTTTGCAGTGGCCAAAGGTAACCTAATTTTATCTACTGGAAATAATATTAAAATAATTAGTACCAGTATGTACTCATTGATCTAACTAATCTATCTGCCCTAACACTGTACTCAGGTTTCTTTCTCCCTACATTTGTATCTCCTTTGCCAGTGCTTCACTCCTAAAATTCACTTCTATCTGTGTCTTTCTAATTTCTCCATCTCCTATCTGTCTCTGCTGCTCTGTTTATTCTCATATAAATCCACTGACTTATTTGACCCCTGTTTTGTTCCGCCATCTCCAGTGTAGTCCCAACATGTTTTGCTCTTCCCTCATAAGTTCCCAGAATTCTTCAGTTTTCAGTCTGCATCCGGAAGAAATCTAGTGCTCACAACAAACATCTGAAAGCATTAAAAAGGAAGGAACACTTCATTATTTTGCCACTCTCCAAATTAAAAAAAGCTTGCAGTGTTATAATCACTGAAATTTTATAATTGATTCATCTGAAGTAAGAGATGCTGAACTCTAATATCATTCTCCTTTAGGATGCACATTCTGTGGTACATTAATCTTGTGGGTCCTTGAGAACTCCAGACTATACATAAGAAGGGGTAAAAGTTAATTATTCAGCAACCTAAAAATACTTTTAACAACTGAAGGATAGGATGGGAAATTTTATGTAACTCATTACAGTTTTCTTTAACAAGAAAGATTTTACCTGTATTAGAAAGACAGGAGAGAATTCAAGTGACAAGAAACTATCACCATATAATAATTTATATAACTAATAAATAAGTGTATGACTAAACAAAGATACAAGATAGTAGTACAGATTATAATAAACTGCAAAATGACATATTCTAAATAAAATGTACATGAAATCTAATGGACATAGCACAAATACAGTGAAAAAAGCTAATAAAATGACCAGTTTACATAAAGTTAATATAAAGCAGGGAGTGAAATTGATGTTTTTATTAAAGGAATCCTATGCCAGCCAGAGAAAAAAAGAGATAAGATAGGAAATAAATTGTTCAACTTACTGGGAATATCATATAGAGGTGGAGGAACTGCGTCGTTTGATTTTCAGTTTCTTCAATTTTCAGTTGGGGTTTTCAGTTATTGAAAGAAGGTGCTGAAATGAGTTCAGTTTGTCAAAGAATATTTTGTATATTTAAGCCTCATAAAGTTTACATTTAAAAAAAAGCAACAACACAGGAACTATGTTTATCTCCTCTAAAAGTTGTATTCTATTTGTATATTGCTGCACAGTCATTGATGATAACTATTATAAAAAGTTTTAAAATAGAGTTCGTCAATGACTCTAGTTATCTGTATTATTCCTGCATAACTACTATTTGAAAAGTAGAATGAATTAAAAAGAAACTCCACGTTTGGGAACTGAGTAAATTTTCCCTTCTTTTTCATTTTAAAAATAATATTTGTCACCATTTCTGCTGCCCTTCAGCTGGGATTGCTGTAAATAATGTGTATGTCCCTGTAAGTGCTCATCCACCAGTTTGCTTAACATAAGATAGCTCTATAATTGAAAATACCAATATTGCCATTGAATCTAGAAATCTGAAGCCTTCTGTTCTGTATATGCATGTCCAGTCCTTGCCTATTATATCCACATGAAAAAATGTAACAGCCACTCTGTGTTGAAATTTGTGACTCCTGCTTGCCTGCTGTGTCTGTCACCTCTTGTCTCATTTCACAGCACTTCTCCCTAGAGTGTGTAAGGATTGGCCACATTTAAATAATTAAACAATTTTTTGTTCTGTTCTCCTATTTCCACAGAAGAAAAAGGGTTCCTGAAGCAGGACAAAGGCAGAGGGAAGAATGAGATGAATGAGCATCAGATAAAAATAGGTGAAAAATTAAGTTAAAGAAATCACATCATTGTCTAGGGTGAGGAAACATGGAAAAAGGTGCAGTTAATCACTGTGTGTGACTGGTTACAAATAACCTGCAAGCAGTTTAGAAGGAATCTGTTATCTTATGTAGGTGGTGTCTTACAGTCTGATGTGACAGAAGAGGCTAACCTCTTGAAGTATGGAGCAGACTTTCAGACAAAATTACAGATTACAAACTAATCTCCATCCTTTCCACGAAAGATATTTTTGTGGAGCCTTGAAGGCAGAATCCTGGCCATCGCCTTGATGCACGTCCTGCAGTAAGGAGAATGAACAGGAATGGAGGAGGTGGGAGCTGGGACTGGCAAGCAAATGAGGAAGCCAGAGCGATGCTGTGGGGTTGGAAGGAAAATCCCAGATAGCCAAGTTCTTACCAGGGTTTTCAGACAATGCACACTCCATTCTCTCCCTCCAGCCTGACACCCACAGCTGCACCTGGCCAAACAAAATCACGTTGTGAATTTGATGGGCCAGTCTCAGTGGCTATGCTGTGAAGCAAGGAACACACAACATATGTTCTATTATCTTAGGACTGGTGCCATGTTAAATCCTTAACGACTTTCTTTTTAAAGGCTCATAATAATCACTTGGCATGTGATCAGTGCTGGTGCTCACAGCCAGAAGTTTTATAACTGGTATTTTATGTATTTGGGTTTATTGAATTGATTTTTTTTTCTCCTGTTTTCTCTTGAATTATAGAATTCTATGATTCTTCTGTAAGAAACAGGGGAGTTATTCAGGTACCTGAATATAATAGGTTCCTGTGCTATTTTAGCACAGGGTAGCATGTTTAGATTACAGTTGCCATTACAGAAGAAAATCAGGCCCTGTTCTTATACCTGTCTGTCCCATGCATATACCTCAGGGCACAGTAAGCACACAATGTTTATGCTCACTGTGTTTAAACATTTAGTTACTTATGTCTAGGATAGGCCAAGATCATCTATTAAATCTCACAGTACTTTGTCAAACAAAATGTGGATTTATTCAATGTTAATTTTGCTTAAGTCAAGAAGCAGAATTTTGATGAGTGGGTTTCTCCTAGAATATAGAACCTACTGGTAATACAGTTCCTTCGCAAAACCATATATATAAACAAGTATACCCATTTCACCCTGAGGTGACATCCAACATGGTTAGTCTACTGTGAAATAAGGAAGACCAATATCCTTTACAGGTCATGTAAATGTCAGGCTCAGCAGTTCCTTCTGTAATGAAATATGCTGGGCTAGATTTACTGCTCCAGTGGGATGCCTCTGCAACGCTCGACTAGTGCAAAGTAATCTACTACAAGTGGTATATCTGCAGATAACCTGGAATGGGAGATGCTCAACTTGCCCAGTACTGATATTGCAGGGTGCTTTCCCTCTTTTCTGTTCCAGCATTCATATACGAATACCTTAGGGTTTATAGAATTAAAAAAATCTTCTGTCTGTCTCCTATGGTGCTGTGTCCCTTGGGCCTCTGCCATACAAGGCAGCACAGACCAGGTTTGTCCCTCTGCTGGGTAAGTCCCATATGATGCTGAGTGCGCTTGTGCAGATTTTTTGACTATTCTGGGCATACTATTCAAAGCAAAAACAGTCTTCTGGTCCAACTAAAAACACAACATGGAATAAGATGAGCAACCTGGCTGCAGTTTTCTTTTGCTACCAGCTTTCATTTCTTAATGTGATTTTAATTTTCCAAAAAGTTTGATTTGCTTTCAACCTAATATCTTTTCGTTTTCAGAAAAAGAATCTTCTCCCTCCAAGAGCTGTATTTTTACAATTCTCTCTGCTTCTTTATTTTATAGACACTGCCCAATCTGGCTTTAAAGATGTTGATCAATGAAATAATTCAACAGAATTTTCTCATGTCAGCACTTGCTTTCTGGCATTTCATAATTTCTTCATTCAGAATGTCACAATCTAATCAGTGTTTGCTGTACAGAAGTAATAAAAATGTCTGTCTCTTCAATTTTATTCTTGGAAGTACTAACTCAAAGTTGTTACCTTTTCCAAGTGACATCTCTTTGCTGAGTCAAAGCAGTTTCAAAGCATTATCTGAGAAGAGGAATATGCATTTGATGGAATTACAAGTTGGTGGGAAGGAACAGGCAGGTAACAAATGTATGAGCAATACATATCCATTCATATTGTGAAATGAAAAATAACCATGAGAGAGGGCTTCTAATCTCATTGCACTAGTTCAGCCCAAAAACTGCAATGCTGGGTTTTACTGTGAAATTAGTCTCAGACTCTGCAGATCACAGGATTCTAGCTTCTGAAGCTTATAAATACTAATACAACATTTTCCATTTATTTAGTGGGCATTGAATGAACCCAATAGTATCAGTTTGACCATCCAATCTGGCACACGCTTCATTCTCTACAGTCCCAAGGAAAGTGGGTTGCACCACATAGTAGGGGTACCTGGAGAATTAGACCATGTTTCTGTATTTTGCTACTGGAAAGCTGAGATGTATTGAGCTGGCTACCATTGCTAGTCACCTAGCAAAGCTACTTTTACTTCAGGAGCTACACAGCCATGGGATTTCCTCAGTGCTGGGCAGAAAATGTGAAGGCATTGATAATGCTGCTCAGAGACTCTATTTGCACTCCGGGAGATTTTCACCTGGTATGTACTATAAGCAGCTCATCTTTCAGCTTCAATCCTTCCCTATGCTGTTGCAATTCCTGCAGACTAGCTAAAGCCTGACACAGCTGCAAGTTGGTTGCAAGACTCATTTCCGTAGTTTTGCAGAGAATGAGACATAAATAGAGTTGCTATTGCTTCTCTTCTACATACCCCTGCCAAGTTTCACCAATTTTAGCTTTACTTTGCCAAGAAAAGGTTGAACTTAATCCTCTGTTTGTAAAATACAGCTAAATACAGCATTGGCAAAACAACTTGAAAACATGTACTTTTTGAAAGACCTTTTCTTCCATTAGGAGACACTCATGACATTTTGAACACTCTTTTGATGCAGCAGCTAAAGATAAGCAGGCCACAGGAAATGACTGAAAAGAGCTCATCACTGCATCTGCTAGTTCAAGAGAATAATGCATATTAAAGAATGATGTGCATTGAAAGGTTTGGTGTAAAGCCGAATGGCTTAGATTTCAGAAATAGTTTTGTAAGGCTCCCAGGCAGTATTATTATTATGTGAATTAATTACTTAAAGAGGAAAATTCATTAACATGATAGTATAAAGAGTGTTTGCAGGGTAAAACAAACAAATTTCTTTGTTCTATGTCAAGCAAATTATTGCTATCTGGTTACTGGGTCTAGGTATACTCTCTTCAGAAAGGTTTGTTGAGGTCTGACAGTATATTGTGGAACAGTGTTTTAGATGTTAGATATTGAAATAACTGTACAGGTAGTGTAATGGGAGCATGGCTGACAGAGCGTTATGGCAAGCTCTTATGGACCTTGTTGCAGAATTGACTGGATCACATTTCAAAAATAACACTTGAAGTATACATTAATTTTCACCTTCCATTTTTTCTTCACTCGGGTTGTCATTTAAATAATTTCCTCAGTATATCTTCAAATGCTTTTATTTACTGTTTTTAGTAAATGTTCAATATTATCATTTTAAGATGGACTGATTTTGCATACCCTTGTCTAATTCTGTATTTCCTGAGTTTTCTTTTGGTAGAACTTCTATAAGTAAAAATTTACTTAATTTACTTTCCCAGTGTGATATGAGGTAGACATTTAAAATCAGTATTTGGAGGCACTTTGAGGAAAATAATAATTTGTTGAATATTTGTAAAGAATGGCCATAATGTGATGTGAAAAGAGATCAGTTATCATTAAAAACAATGCTTGAGAGAAGATGCAAAAATGAGGATTAGGCAGTTATCTCTTCCTACCCTTATTATAGGAACATATAACAAAGTTTTGATAAGTGTCATTTTCTTCAGAGACCAAATTAAAATCTGATATCATAGACATCTTTGCTAATTTTTAAGTTATATGCTCTTATCCATTGCTTAGAACTTCTTCTGAAAACCTATGCTCTTTTTCTGAAGACATAACAATCATACGTTATCTCTACTTATGTATTTTATGCTTAACACATTAAAGGGATATAATTTTGTGCCTTTCATTAGACTCATTCTACATGACTATAAATCTGAAATTAATTCTGCTATTTTATTCAGTTTGGACAAATACAACATAACCGTGACTCTACACATTACTTTTCAGTCTGTTACTGTAATTCCTTTTAGATATCACCTTTATTTTTTCTGCATCCACATATAAAAGGAAGAGGAATTGGTTAGTTGAGAAAAAAAAAAAAAAAGATTAAAATAGTGTTTAGTAAAAATGTTTTTGGTTTGGAGCCAGTGATGCTGTTATGTTCTAAAAAGGTCTTATAATGCAGACAAATAAGTTGGAGTAAGGCTTTCTACTATGTCACATGGGCTTAGCCATTTGACTTCAGACCTCCTCCATCAGAGATTCTCCTGTTTCTTCATGTTAATCTGGAACTCTAGAATGTTGATCTAGGGCTGGGAATCCTAAAGTTGAGTTTTAACATGAATCAAAGATTCACATGGAGGAAGAAGTAATGCCAAACTTCGTGTAAGTTCTGACAACCGGTGTTGGTGATGTTGAAATTAGTGGTTAAGAGTACCATGCTTGCTTTCATTGACTAATGAATAGCATGTATTATTTGACTTGTTTTTAAAATGTTTATTTATAAAAACTCTACTCATTCTGATCCCTGAAGTTTCTTTTTTTTTCTATTTTTTTTCTATTTTTTTTCTTTTTTTTTCTTTCTAATAGGTGCAGAAAACACCTGTGTATTTCCAACAGAGAGGATTAAAAGCAACTTCCCATCCAAAAAACTTAAATATATGGAAATATTAAGACGGAAAAAGAGGAAAAAGATACCTGGTTACTCTGGAGTAATCAGACAAAAGAGGAGCCATAGACAAAGGATCATAGGAGTTCTATGGTTATGAAAAAAAGCAGAACAACAATAGCAAACATATAAAAGAATCTCAGCTTATATCAGCTAGAAACAAACCTAGATTACAAGATTTTTTTTTTCCCTCATAGCTTCTCAAATGTGAGAATTACAGGACTCCCCAGTTATCCGTATATTATTTATCAGCTTAATTATTTTCATTTACCTATTCACTTTTGGGGGTTCATTTTTTTTCAAATGTAAAATATATATATACACACATATATATTTCTTTCTCTTTATATGTGTGTTCTCTGTGCCCTTGTCTCATAAAGACACAAAGGATCTACCTAAGTGGAAATACTGTTCACAGTTCTGCAGTGATTATACCAGGGCATCTTTCCTTCTGCCCCTATTTATCTGTCATCTTTGTGTTTTATTGTTTTGTAACGAGAATGTGTTTTGTCACATTCATGAATTGCAGATCAGTTTCTTACGAACAGGCAGGACTGATAGCAGTAGTTTTTCTTCTCAGCAGTCTATAATTCTACTTCTTTCTCATTGTTTGTCATTTATGTTTCTGCCTTATCTGTTTCTTTCTCCCCATAGATGGGGAAAGCTGCCTGGAATACTAGTTGGCAATTACATTCTGCAGATGATTTCTGTAAATTGGTCTACTTTTCAAACACTTAAAAGCAAATTTATTGTAGCTGAGAGGAGATCAACTTAAGAAAAGAAGAAGAAAAGTATGTCTTTGCATGGTTGAATATACAGGCTCCAGATTAGACAGCATAAATACTATTTATATATATGCTAGATAATGTTCACCAGCTTTGTTCCTGAAAAGTATTTTTTAACACTCCTATTCTTTCAACGCATACTCTTTTAGAAAATATATATATATTTAAATCTAGTTGTTGTCTGCGTGTTTGATATGCACTTAGTAATCTCATTTTTCCTCAAATTTAGCCTCAATATGATAATATATGTCAAGTACAACTTTTAGAAATATTCAACTTAATTTAGTCATTGATAAATCTGAGAAAGGTTAGGCAAAAGTGAGCACTTCAGGAAATCTTATTATTTGGAATGCTACCCTGTGTTTCATCCTAAAGAAACAAAAGTGTTGCGTTACAAACTAATATAATCATCACTTTACAGATCACTGAAATGTAGCCACAGATGAGTGGAGTAAAATTAGGAGGGGGAAAAAAAAGTATCTAACTGAAATGCATTAAAGATCCACATTCTTTTATCTTTAGAAATTGCTAGAACTGCTTCTTGGGTTTCAAAATGGCAACGTCATTTTTCCCTTTGGTCAGAAGACTCATCTCTCATCCCTCTTGAGCAAGCCTCCCTCCTAGCTAGGAGAAGAACTGATCCCTCAGCTGTACTGACAGTGCTCAAGGATCAGGCTCCACAATGCTCATCAGCTTTCATGACTGATCCATGGCAAAGATGACAGTCTGTCAGAATAGAAAGACTTTGATGGTCATCAAAACTAAAGTGCTCATAATGTCAATGCCTTGGTTTGCAGATATTGCTGTTAGGTGTTGTTGTATCTTGCATAGGTTTCCTGCCTGCTTAGACACCAGTTGCTGTGAGGCAGCATATATTTCAGGAAGACTGGAAATGGCACAGATGTAAATCTGTAGTAGTTTAACCAATGCAGAGCGCCATGGTGCCACAATTTAAACTCTTTCTGCAACCTGTCTGAAAAAGAGTTGAGCTCTTGATTGAGACATAAACAGATGATGTGTGAAAGAGAATTTACTTACAGAGTAGGAAGATTACACCCAGGGGAGATAAAAGACTTCTGAACATGGTTTTGTGTCAATAACTCTATCTATCTTCCTGACTTCTTACCTTACAAATGCAAAAATGCCCAAGATCTCCATCCCTGATGAATACAGGAGTGAAGCAGTAAATGAGCATATTCATAGCAAGACTAAAACGGAAAATTAAAAAAACCTATGGGACGTAAAAGAAGAAAAAGATGAAGGACGTATTACTTGGTTAACAGATATTAAATTAGCAGGAAATTTGAATTCCCCAACGCATTGATCTTTGATCAGTGTCTTTGTAACACTAAATCTTACACAAGATAATAAGTATTTGATTTACACAATGCTATCTGGTCAAGTAATATTTTCTGAATATGTGAGACATTATCTTTCAGAATTTGAGTCACAATAGATACTCCTGCATTTTTGATTTTCTATAAATGCAAAGTCTTTATTACATGTTTATTTTATTATTTTATTTTATGTTATTTTTTAAATTTAAGCAGTGAGACAATTGCTAGTAGAAAAAACAGAGTTGAGAGAAATGCTGTAATTCACTTCTCTCTGGTCATAGTGCAGGTTAGCAGCAAATTTGAAAAAAGACTGTTCTCCAAAGCCCATGCCTTTGCTCTTCTTTCACCCTGTCTACTCAGACCGCTTGTATATTATGATGACAAGCACACCAGGTACTGACATACTGTAACATACATATTTGTTATTTCAAATGTAATTATTCTCCCCTTTTAGAATTAAAATTTTGTAACATTCAGATATATTTGCTACATAAAATATCTAAAATAATTGTGAGACCATTATAGAAAACATACTTCTAGAAATTCTAAGCAACTTAAATAAGCAGGTATTCAGCTATTGTTAATAACAGTAGTCAACTGAAATAAATGTAAATATGTATCAGAGGAATTACTGTTTGACATTGAAATTCTAAATCAGGAAAAGGACTAGGGAACCCTTTATTTCTAAAACTACCATGACACTTAATTTTCCTTAATATCTGAGACTATCAAAAAGTTTTTCAATATATACTATTTTGTTTGGAGAAAAATATATTAAATTACTTAAAATGAACAATATCATATTCCTATAGCTTAAAATTTTTAAATTTTAAAACTTTTCCTTAGTTCAGCCTTTTTTTATGGTGTATTCTGAATTTGATGGATTATCTCAGTTGAGTAAGCCATTGCTCATATATATTGTCCTAAATAACTTAGTAAAGTTGACAGACTTTTTCACCTCACTGCTTAGCTAATGACAAGATTGCTAAAGACAAAGTTAAAAATCATTGAGTCAAGTGCAAATCTTTAAGAGATTATTCTGGCAGTCTTCCTCCATTGTACAAACTAACAATTTCTGTGACTTATCTCTCTCTTAATCAGTAATTTATTTATCCATTTTAGTCCCCTTTTCCAAAGTCATCTTCATCTCTTTTAGGACCCTTGGCTGTAGATATTTTTCAATGCCTTTTCAAAATCAAGGTGCACAATATTGTCCTGATTGCTCTAGTCAGGAGGTTTGCTGACTACTTCAGAGAACTGTATATTTGTGAGAAGTGGCATCCACTTGCTAAGCCACGTCGCTCTTCCCTAATAGTTCATATTTATTCAGGTGCACATTAATTCAAATGTTCAGAGAGTTTCAACTAGTTAACTGCAGTTACAACTGCAGACATTGAACTACTGGTCAGTCTTTGGATTCCCCTAGATACAGCATTCTGAAATAATGGTGCCACATTGGCCACGTGTCGGTCCTCTGCCTCTACACTGTGTCTGAGGGAGAGACCTGCTTCATCCTCAAGTCCCCCTGGAGTCCAAAGGGAAAATACCAATCAGTTGTGCAGATTTTTTACTATTCATTTTACCTATTGCTTCAATAACTTCTTCTTTTGCTGATGGTTGGACATATCCTACTATGTGTCCCCAGGAGGAAAAAAAAAAAGTTCAGCTCAAAATACCTTAATTTACACATGTTGAGCAGGGATATAAATGACTAACCTTTCTTCCTGCTATGGCTTCCTTTCCTCTGTATGTTCTTTTCATGCCTTGATTCATTTTATATTATTATTATTATTATTATTATTATTATTATTATTATTATTTATATCTGCACCTTGTTTTGCAAACTCTTTCTTTGGTGCTGCCATTTTGTGTTTTTACATATAACCAACGTATTAGTGATTATTATTCTTTCTAATATCCATATTTCAACATAACTTAAGGTTTTTAATGAATTGCCGTGTCTAATGATACCCCCTAGCTAACTGAATTTTCTCAAGTCTTTGCTGACAGGTTGTATTCCTTTACTTGGCGAAGCCATATGGTGGTATTAGATACTCGCTTTGCCACTGGGAATGATTAATCTCTTTAACCTTTTTCTAACAACTCTTCTCATTTATATGTGATTTCTATTCTTAAAATCAATCAGCAGTAGACCTTTTGATTTAGTAGCTTCAGGATTTTGGAATCTAAGTGTCTTATGTTTATTCCTTATGCAGTGACTTGTAATGACATCATTTGAACCAATTTCTTCACATTGGCCTGGGCCAAACCTTTAAAAGTCTAGATATTTAATCCTAGAATCATCAACAGATGTGATGTTTACCTAGACTATGAGGGAACAGAAGCTTCACATTATTCTTGTGTCTTTTCTACTTCCTTTCAGATTTCAAACTCTCCTTTAGTATTGTGATGCCACTGTCATCATCTTAGTCAGTTGAAGTAATATAATCCCAATAGTTTTTGTTTGTTTGTTTGCTTTGTTTTGCTTTGTTTCCTGATTGTGGTGGTTTTACCCTGACAGCCAAATAAACTCCACGACACTGCTCCCTCACTCCCTTTCCTCAAAATACAATGAAAATGGCCTCAAGAGTTGAGATGACAGGGAGATTGCTCACCAGTTACTACCATGGGGAAAACAAACTCAGTGTAGGAAGAATAATATAATTTATTGCCTGTTGCTAGCAAACTAAGGAAGGAAGAAACTAAAAGAAAACAACAACAACAACAATAACAAAACCCTTCCCCCAATACATCCTGCCCCCGAGCAGCACAGGAGAACAGGAAATGGGGCCTGCGGCCAGTCCCTAATGCTTCATCTCCGCCACTCCTTCACAGTCACTCTCTGCCCCCACACCATGTGGGGTCCCTCCCATGGGATGCCATCCTTCCTGAACTGATCCTGCAGGGGCTGCCCACAGGCAGCAGCTCTTCAAGAACTGTTCCCACATGGCTCCGTACCACAGGGTCCATCCATCAGGAGCAAACTGCTCCAGCACGGGTCCCCCACGGGTGGCAGCTCCCCCCAGACCCCCTGCTCCTGCGTGGGCTCCTCTCCACGGGCTGCAGCTCCAACCCGGGGCCTGCTCCTGCGGAGGCTTTCCATGGGCCGCAGCCTCTTCCAGGCCACATCCACCTGCTCCACCAGGGGCTCCTCCACAGGCTGCAGTGTGGAGATCTGCTCCATGTGGGACCCATGGGCTGCAGGGGGACAGCTTGCTCCACCAGGGGCCTCTCCACAGGCTGCAGGGGAACTGCTGCTGCCTGCCTGGAGCACCTCCTGCCCTCCTTCTGACTGAGATTTAGGCTGCTTCTCACACCTTTCTCCCAGCTGGTGTGGCACAGCAGTTTGTTGTTGTTGTTGTTGCTGTTTTTTTCTTTTTTCTTTTTCCCTTTTCTTCAATCTGCTTTCCCAGAGGCCCAACCAGCATCTCTCCCTGACTAGGCCATGGCCAGCAGCAGGTCCCTTTTGGAGCCGGCTGGAGCTGGCTCTGAACTGACATGGAGCAGCTGCTGGGCTTTGATCACCAAGTGTCCAAGAGTTGATGCATTGGAGAAGAGTCTGCTTCACATTTTAAGTTTTAATGTTTAACATAGCAGTTAGGCAAGGATCCAGAAAATAATCATGCTAAACTTAAAACCTATTAAGCATTCAGTTCTTGAATATGGACAATCACAGTTATCTTCTTGAGCAAGTATTCATGTGACTACCAGCAGCTATTAAAGTTTAGCTTAGTAAAGCTGTTGTAGATTAACTTGTCTTTCAGTTGTCTTGTCTATGCCATTTAGATGAGGTCTAACCAAACACCATTGGTAAAAAACCTTTTAATGTTAGCCAGCTACAGATTAAAAGGCATTATTTTATCTACTACTTTCTGACAACTGCAAAGGTGTTTGGCACTTCCTGAACAACAAATTGATTTATTAAGAATAATAAAAAAACTATCCAACAACCAAACTGAAGAAAACTATACATGAAAAAACTGTAAGTATCATTTTTTCTCAAACAAGCACAAGACAATGACATGCAAGTGCCAGAGGTAAAAAACAGTCCCAGAATTAAAAAAAAAAAAAAAAAGAAAAAGAGAGAGATGTAGAAGTGTACTGCATCTTTTCTGCAACTCTGCTCTGCTTAAGCTCACACTGAACCAGAACAAGAGGAAATTATCAATCATCCAGAGGGAAGATAATAAAATGGGATCACGTTGTTATTGGTTAATGTGTTCATCATGTAGTCATCTTGTCCCCAACTCTTTCCCTAAACTGTTGCTTCTGAGAGGATAATCAGCATTGCGAGAGATGCTGTCATTATACAGGGAAAAGCTTCTATTTGAGCCCTGATAAATGCCATTTATGTCTATCAACAGAATGTATAAACTTAGTCAGTCATTGTGAATTCAGTCCAAAATAGATTCAAATAAATCTCCACTAAAGTTGAGAATACGATAATGGATTCCTTGTACTCAGGTTCTACTGTGTCCCAGGGATTTCTTTAAAACCGAAATAATAGATCTTAGCATCAGTTAGGATATATGGCTGAAGTATACTAAAATTCTCATTTCTAGTTCTGAAAATAAACAAAGGAATTGAAATTTTGAAATTTATTTCAGTTCTGATCATTATATTGAAGCTGGTAAGCCTAAGTTTATGGCAAAATAAAATTGGGGCATGATATTAAAAGACCTTAGATCATTATGAGCTGCTTAGTTTACTCCAAATCCAACAATCTATTAACATATATCAGGATCTAAATGTTCATTATAATGGCAGAACTCTTCCCAGTTTACTCTAGGACCTCACGACTCGTACGGTCCCTGTACTTCACGCAGACATACTGTAAGGAGTCCAGTGGAGGACCACCAACATGAGCAAGGACCTGGGACATCTCTCCTATGAGGAAAGGCTGAGAGAGCTGGGGCTGTTCAGTCTGGAGAAGAGAAGGCTCAGGTGGGATCTCATTCATGTATATAAATACGTGAGGAGAGGATGCAAAGAGGATGGAGTCAGGCTCTTTATGGTGGTGCCCAGTGCCGGGACAGGAAGCAACGGGCACAAACTGGAACATAGGAACTTCTCTCTGAACACCATGAAACACTTCTGTCCTGTGCAGGTGATAGAGCACTGTCACAAGTTGTTGTCCTGGTTTCAGCTAGGATAGAGTTAATTGTCCTCCTAGTAGCTGGTATGGTGCTGTGTGTGGGATTTAGGATGAGCATAATGTTGATAACACACTGATGTTTTAATTGTTGCAGAGCAGTGCTTACTCTAAGCCAAGGACTTTTCAGCTTCTCACACTGCCCTGCCAGTGGGCAGGCTGGAGGTGCAGTGGGAGCTGGGAGGGGACACAGCCAGGACACCTGACCCAAACTGGCCAAAGCGGTATACCGTATCATCTGACGTCATCCTGAGCAATTAATATGGGGTGGCTGGCCGGGGTGGAGGGACCAGTTGCTTGGGGATAGGCTGGGCATCAGTCAGTGGGTGAAGAGCAAGAGTATTTTGCATCATTTGATTTGTACACATTATTATTAGTAGTACTATTATTATTATTATTATTTTCCTTTCTTTTCTATCCTAGTAAACTGTCTTTATTTCAGCCCACAGGCTATCATTTTTTTCTGATTCTCTCCCCCATCCCAGAGAGGGAGTGGAGGAGTGTGAACGAATGGCTCTGTGGTGCTTAGCTGCTGGACAGGTTAAACCACAGCAGTTGTCCAGAGACATTGTGCAGTCTTCCTCCGCAGAGGTCTTCGAAAGCTGTCTGGACACATCCCTGCTCTAGGTGTGCCTGCTTGAGCAGGGGGGTTCAACCAGATGACCTCCAGAGGTCCTTTCCAACCTTAACCATTCTGTGATTCTGTGATTCTCATCTTCCTATTTTCATAGTATGCATGTTTCAATACCTTTTCCAAAGGGTGGGCTTTTAAATGCAGAGAGATACAAGATATAACCATTTCAAGCTTTCTTACTTAAAATTATTCTGATGTTACTTTTCTTTTTCTTAAATAAATCTGTGTTTCAATTGCTTTGCTTGATTTTTTTTTTCAGGTATTTTCAAACCATTCCAATAATCCTTACATTTTTTATTTTATTTTTATTTTTTTCTCCACACAGTTGAAGGTAACATGACCACGCATACTCTAGGAAACTCTTCCAGATACATTTTTAAGTAAATATTATTCAGATCTACATGTTAGTACTTGTTTTCTCTAATCCAAAAGAAGTCACAATCACTTCATTAGTCTGAAAACACATTCTGACATTCTCATTTGGATGACACTGAAGGTTTCTGGCTTAATGAACGATTCAGTAGTGCGCAAGACGTTATTCATAGGCTTTCTTCAGTTATTTAAATAAATTTACCACACCTGGTAAATCACTGTTTTCCCTTAATTTAGTCAGATAAAATTGTGCTTATTTCTGCGGTTTCCTTTTGTGGCAAAAAAAAAAAAAAAATGTTTATTTTGCTGTTACATGTAACTCCATCTCTTCTTTAATAACAAAAGGACTAAAACCAGCCTAGAAGCACAAAATAGAAACAAACACTCTTGGAATAAGGAGTGTCTTGTTTTTGTGCATTTTTGCAGGAATTGTCCCCAGTGGCTTAAGCCTTGGCCTGGCCTTCCATTACAACCAAAATAGTTTAGGTCTCTGCAAAGCTTTCAGCAGCCCCACCTCCCTTAACTTTGTGCAGTGTGAAGTACAGTACTGACAACATCTGCTATCTTCCTTTCAAAGAGTTAATAAATTTATAGGTGCTGCACAGTGAATGCTTTTCTTTTTCACTCTTCCAGCTGTGCTTTTCTTCATTCACTGGTTTCAGATGAATAGTCTTTCAGCTCTTCTTTCTGTGAAGTTTACAGGGAATTTACAATTCCCAAAGAGCAACTGCTAGAACAATATCAGATATACTATTACAATCCTTTTTGCTTTCTTCCTGACTTTTAAGGTGTACATTTTGTATCTGAGTTATCTTATTATTATTATTATTATTATTTTGATTTCACCACTTGATGCTGATTGCTTTAGGATCCAGAGGGACTCAAGCTACTTTGTGTGGGATGAACTCCCTGGCAGTTTTTCTGACTTTGTTCTTAAAGTGGAGAAAATAAGAGAGAGATGGGGCATTGTGTTGACAGGCACAGACTCTCTGGAGTTGCATGAATTCACTGTGCCTCAGCAGAGAGCTGCAAACTCCCATCAACAAATGGTTAAAACCACATGTGTATACTCTGGGCTATAATTAGAAGAATAATGCAGAATTGCTGCATTTCATGTCATCTACACAGGCAATTCAATGCTTGCTATTATTTCTTGATATTTGATCACAGACACAGATAGTTTTTAGGGGAATAATGCACAAGATTTTGATGGGAGTGGCTGTGAAAATAGAAAATAACTGCAGAGACAGGATTTTTTTTTTTTTTTAATCTTTTTATTTTTCCTCCCCTCTTCCTCTGAAGTAACAGATCTTGGCCATTTATGAAGCCATGGAACCCCAGAAGAGACAGCACCATATTAAGATGACATTTAGCAAATGCTATGGCCCTAGTTATGCTATTCTTGATCTTGCGCTGCCATGGAAGGAATTTGAATCTGGTGGACATGAACATGAGTAGAGCCACACCATTCAGTGACATATAAATTTAATTTTAATAAATAAGGTCTAGAAGATGTTTAATAATTTCTGTTCAAAGATCTCTATTCTACAGCGCCCTCAGACTTCTCACTCACAATACTCAGGGCTCTCCAGTTCAACTGTGACCTGTACCACAGATCTGTGGAAATATGACAGTATTCTAACTTATCAACATGTCCAAGTCTTTGCTGGTAGCCTGACCCCAAAGTGTAGCTGTTCCACCTTTGACTCAGTCTTCTTCACAGTGTCAGACTTCTATGTACAGCATTCCTTTTGTCCCCTTGCTCCCCAGCTCCTCTCCAAGGGACTATTGTTTTCACTATGTATTGCTTTCTAAATTAGGTTAGGTAAGGCTGATTTTTTTTTTTTTTTAATTTCCCTACATGGAAAACCAGTTAGCATTTTTTATTTTTAACCTGGATTTCTACCACAGTGTGGTCTCCTCCCCCTAACAGGTTACAAGGGTGTGAAGTTGCCAACAGTAATACTGAAATTTATCTGTCCTTTTTTGTTTTCCAATGTATACTGGATTAATCTAGTCAGTTAGAGCTGTGTATATGTCAGATCTCATGTATCAGAGCAGTACTTTCAGGTAAGCTTTACGACATGACACATACTCTGAGGAATTTTAATTGCTGGGTTTGGAGTAAATAAGGAATTTTCTTCCAGCTCAGACTGGCTTAGAAACTGGGCTTTTTATTTATTTATTTATTTTATTTTTTTCATGTTCCTCTGCAGCATTGAGCAGAAGTTGTTGCCTGAGATCAGCATCTTAACCTATCATTTTCAAAATGCTTCCTTTCATTGTTGGACCATCACACAAGACTGTCCTCTTATTTTTCCTTATGCTCTCCGCAAGTCTGGAGCTAACACAGAGTCTAGAAATGTCTTTTGTTTGGGACATGATTGTATACACTGCTTAGACTACGGAAAAAAATGGAAATTTTGCATATGTTTGAAAAACGTTTAGCTTAAAGGATCCCCAAAAGCCAGAGGACATGGGGCAGAAAGTTGCTGGAACCCTGGGATAGGAAAGTGTAACTCACAAAATCATACTAAACCCTAAGTATGCTTGTTTGCTTATCCAACTGAAAATAGTTAATTGAAAAAAAAAGAGCGGGGGGAGCTTTTGCAGAGATGAGATGACAACTCCTCTGACAGTAACGTATGGCAAATAACCCTGGTAAAAATCAATATGGTCAGGCTATTAAACCCCAAGACACTTTTCTTATTTAAATATATATTTTTTTTATTATTGAAGTCTTCTCCCTTGACTATGCTGTCACTTAAAATATCATTGTAATATGGGAAAAATATGGTTTTTCTATACCATTGATTTTGCTCTGCATGAGTATAACTGGTGTCACCAGATGGAAGGCAGATCAATAGGTCAGAACTTACTGATGATATAAAAATTCCTTCAGGTTTCAAGATAAATACATCAAGTCTTTCAACTGTGGCTATAAAAAACTGCCCATTTTCTTTTTACAAGTTGTCTTAAAGAACTAGAAAACAGTTACTTACCTGGCAGTCTATTTTGCTATGGCAGTTTTATTGTCTTCTTTCTGGCATGCGATGGAAAGGGCATATATTTTCAGCATGGAATGGTTTAAGATATGAAAACACTAAGCTCTCAACAGCCTTTCATCAAAAAGAAAATCTCCCCTCCAAGGTCTTTTAAGAGAAACAAAACATTGAGATGCCATTTAAGCAAATGGATGCATACAAGCAATGGATATAATTTTAAATAAATAAATAAATAAACAAGCGGTCATGAAATATTGCTCCACCTCAGGTCTGACATCTCCTCTCTTATTTGCACTCAGTAGTAGTCTCATTCAAAAAGTCTATCTGAACTGAGTAAGTTGTTGTGAGATGCAAGAATACGTATAATTCCTCTGTAATCAGGCACGCCAACGTAATGACATTTTAAAGTCTAGTTTCAGACGTCAGTTCAACTGAGCTGTATTGTATCATTTGTAGATTTTGCCCAGAGAGGATCATAATAAGGCTTCTTCACTGATGTAAAATAACTGTTCAATATTCTGGTTTGCTGGTCGTTATGCGAGAGACTAACACACTACACGGTGATACAGACAGAACATTTTACAGGGGTATGGTTGCAATACCAATATACCAGGTTCTTTGAGAGAAGATAGAGAATTTGGTTTTGAATCTAACAGACATGCTCCAGGACTAAAAAGAATGAAAAACAGCAACAACAGCAAAAAACATAAAATCAATACTTAAGAATAGTTGATGCTATTTTAAGCAAATGGAGAACTTGATTAACTAAAATATTAAAATATTTCTTTTCTTTTTTTTTTTTTCTTTCCACTAATGTCCTCACAGCTCAGTTGTTCTATGCTTGACAATTGCAAGACAAAAGAAAACAGATCGTAAACCTCAGGCATGTACACCTTCTACTGATGACAGGAGTCTCTTGATAAACATAAAGAAGAACACGACCTGGTGCTTTTGTAGGTTATGGGTATGCCTACTGAAAAATATGAGATTGAAAACTCAATAATCATTAATCAGTATTTAATCAAAAACATATAGTTCAGGATTAAGACACAGTAATGCAAACTCTAATGTCTGGGGACCCAAATTGTAATGTTCATGACAGTGATGCATCAACTCAGTTTATATTTGAACTTCCAGTAGAGGTTTCTGTTCCTTTACAAGAACACTAGACAAATCCATATTTGGGTGAGCTGTCTCAGGGCTTTCTTCTCTCATAGCAAATAATTAACCAAGCTAAGTATATGGAATTTTCCAGAAAGGTGACTCACTCTGTTGAATGCTGCATACATTATAACCTTGATTATGCCACTGGAATGGGTTATTTTTACAGGAAAATGTTCTTTTGACTCTATATAAGTGCCAATCTGTTTACTGAAAATAACAATTGGAATGCAGCAAAGATGAATTTTAAAAATTGAAGTCATTGAAGTAAGCCACTTCAGACTATGAATAAATTAATATGAGGAGTGTAGTTTATTTTAATGACTTTTTGTATTCTATTAAATGACCAGAAAGGCTTCAGCTTTCCTGATGTACTTCAGAATCAAGTATTTGCTTGATTCTCAAAAGACCACATCATGAAATAATTTCGAGTGACTTGTCTTATGAGAGCTTTCCTGCAAGAGTTCAGTTCTTTTGGGTTGGACTGTACCTATACAGCTTATAAGGCCTCATTATAAGCCTTATAAGCCCCCAGCTGAGTAAACTGGAGTTGTGTACCATCAGATCTCAGTGAAGACAGCCCTAAGTGAATATTGAGATTTTTGCTTTGTCTTGCCCTTCGTTTTCTTCCAGTGACTGTCAGTTTGTAGCATATATTTAACAATAATAATTGGTAAACAGCCATTAGGTATGAGTGACATGCAGCAATTTTACCCGTAGTCAGACAAGAATAACAGTTACAACCATTACATATCTTCAAACAGCCTTAGGAATATAGTACTGCAATTATGGGAGCTTTCTTGTGAGCAACTCTGAAGGTCTACTGGGTGTTATAATAATGTGAGTTTATTTTTATCCTGGTTTCCTAAGAAGAAAGGTTGTATGCAATCATGTTGTCTATGTTCATTTATCTATTTTCTTCACGTGATTGTTGAAGATTAATTTAATACATAATTACAATATCATAGGGATTGTTGTGATTTGAGATGATCATAAAGGAGTTAGAGAAGTGGTTGTAAACCATTACTGATTAACTATACCACCAACCATAATCTAGTAAAGCTGTGTTTGGTATTGACCAGTGTGAAATATAAAGAAAAAAAAAAGAGTCTGGAAAAACTAGCATGTGATAAAAGCACCTTTGGTCCTGAAGAGTCAGTTTACAAACTTTCATCTTCAGAATTCTGCCTACAATTTAATTACAAGTACTCTCCAAGCATGGAAACATCACCACTTTCTACGAAAAACTTAGTCCCGGTGCCATTTCATGGCAAGGAATTATTCCAGTGAATTACACACAGTAGTGCCAGATTAACTGCACCTTTTTGGTCTCCCAAAAGAAATGATAAAGGAATTTACCATTTTCTGACTTCTCTTCTCTCCTTTTTTTCTGGTATCCATTGTTGTGTTTGAAACTGATACATTTTTATTCTTCATAAACGTATGGAGATATAATTGAGTGATTCACACTGTCTCTTTCTGAGTCTACTCTGTATATGTTGTTTCCCTTTGTAAGTCAGAAGACCATAACTGAACACTGTACTGCAGCTGAGCTGTGTATTGAAGTATTAACTCCTTTGTACCTGGAAACATTATCATCCCAAGGCAAATACTTCATAATCTCTTGTCTTTATTGTGCTCCTTTGAGAAACTTTACAACATATTCTACTACTGCAGAACCAAAAGCTTTTTAATTGTTAGTGATATTACTCTTTCTTGATTATATTCAGTTCTAAATCATTAATTAACTCCACTGGATTCTTCAACATCTAGCTTGAAAAGTTGTGCATTTTCACAGATACAAAATGTTATAATTGTTTAACATTTCTTTTCTTTCTTTTACATTGAATTTATGCACCTGCTTATTTGATAATTAGAGCTAATTATGCAAATTAAATCTCGCAAAATTACATTCAGTCAACATTACATTTAGGGGCAAGATGGCACAATGGATAACAGTGCAGCTGTATCTGGGTACCTACAGCAAGTTGCAAGGCTTCAGAAGTATGATTTTCACCCTGCAGTGAAGCACAGTGGGCAAAAGAAGGCATCACAGTACTTCATTGATAACATGTACCAACTGAAATTCATTGCCTTTGTAGCCTTTACTCCTGTTCAGCTGTACCTTGATGGGAGCAATGGGTGCACCCTGAGGTCCTGTTCTGGCATGCATAGTTGCTTGCTTTGAAGTATAAGGATGTGGTGCGAGCTCTTATGTCTCCTACTGTGCTTAATCACAATTCAATTATTTGAGTTCATATTGATAAAAATTGAGCTAAGTTTCCATAGCAACCATAATGATCAAAAAATTGTTACGTGGTTACAAACACTGTTCAGTTTGTCAACTTCAAATGCAGTGAAGCCAGCTGAAGAACATTGGGATCAGTGGTTTACATTCACTAATTTAGAATTGGATCCATCTCACTGACTTTTACTTAAGCACCAAGATTAACCTTGTACTTGAGACTACCTTTACATCTCATGAGGAAAGGCAGAAACCTCCAAAGAATGATATATTTCTGTCTGAAATAGCTTACATTTTATATCTTAAGTTAATCAATAAACATCCTTTTTTTTTTTTTTAAACTCCCATCCACTCATCCCCTTTGGCCAATAAATGATAATGCTACCTTCCATTCTTCTATTTATTCCCCTGTGTTTGGAATTATGTTCTGAGATCCATGGCTGATAGCAAGCAAAGAAATATCAGTTTTCTCATCTAATCAATTACCAGAAAGAAAAAAGCAGAGAAATAAAGTAAGAAAGAGGGTAATTGCTATATTTGAGGTCAAAGCAACACAGGATCCCAGTGTGATCCTATGAGAGTAATCATCCAACATGTTAAGGAAATGTATTAACATATTAACATATCTTACATAATTATCAAAAATCAATTTTTTAAGATATGATCTTCATTAGCTCTCTCAATTTCAGTTCTTCATGAAAGTGGCTTAGACTGGAGGAAGGTGTCAAAGACATTGTGACTTTATCTAATTCAAGAAGCAAGCTCTTCTGTTAATTGTCCTTTTCAACCTGTCCTAGTTAAAATATTTAGAAAACTACATTTATTTATTTTTTATTATTATTTTTTTAACACAAATATGGACAAGAGAAATGACATTTACAATTTCATGTAGAGTTCCCCATCTTTTTGTCTCAATTGAAATGCATAAGCTTTTATCAACAACAACAAAAAAATGTTTACACAAGTACAGACTTTTTGTTACCAAAGTTGTGCTCTGATCCTTAGCAACTTTTATTTGTTTTAAATATAAAGATCTCTTTAAAACATCTGGCACCTTCTGGCACTTTTTCCTTCTAAATGCCTGTGGATGGTCAAGTTGAAAACTTGTGAATTAAGATGAAGTTAGTATTAAACTTACTTACACTTTTCTCTATATTTTCAATAGTTATATTTAAAACCAATAAAAGATATGAAGTTTCTTGAATTCATTTGAAAAATTGAAGGTTTTAAAAAAGTAATTATCTCGATTTTTGAAAGAATTATTATTCCCATTGCTATCCTCTCCTTCCTCAGTTATTTCAGAAATGTGTAGTGCAAGCATTTTTTCTGTTGGCAAAACAAGGGATGTTTCAGGCTTCTTAGCACAGAATTTGTGAGTTCCAAGATGTTAGCTAGTGTTGCCATTTTGGAGTTAGGGCTTCGTAAGCATATATGCTCTGAATTAAATTGGTTTATCAAAGAGGAAAAAGAAAAAAAAAAATGTGCAAACTCACAGATTAACATATTTTATCATGAAAATTTGCATCAATAAATTTAGAATTCAAAAGAGATGACAAAAGAGATGATCTCTAAAGAGATTAGAACAGATAAATTGTGAAAATTTTGAATAAATCAATTCAGTATATACATGTGGAAAAAAGTTTTATTCTACTTGTCTGATACATTTGGAAATCTATTGACAGCAGGTTTGAAAAAATCTATTGACAATACTGGAAAAGAATGGGAATGCTAATTGGCAACAGCATGCTGTGTGAAAAGTTGAGACACATTTTTCCCTAAAGTAACCTTTTTTTCTGACTCATTATTTCATCTGACACAGAGAAAATACTCCCCAGTTATCCTAATATTCTCTTGTTAGTATTCTGCTAGAAAACCTTTAGGAGAAGTTCATCTGGAATAATGTCTTTACTCTAATGGGGCACATTGATGCTTTAAGTTTTTCTAAATTATCCTAATTGGAGCTGAAACCCAAGGTATGATTAACTTCTGGAGACTATTTACTTGTGGGAAAATAACAAATAAAGCAAACATTCAGCAGTAAATAAAAAATCTTGAAATTCTACAATTCTACTTACAAGCAAACCCCAGTGAAGAGCTGAATACTATGTTATGCTCACTTCAGTGAAAGGCAAATTAAAAGACTCCCTAGAATTTTACTGGAACTCTTGATATAAATCATGCATTTCCATGTAAGACATACACACTTTTTTTATTTTTAAATAATAATCCTTGTTAATCTGCTGATGGCATATCTTTGCCTTGCTAAATGATATCTATTTGAAAGACTGATATATATCTATATTTGATCTGGATAGGCTGGACCGATGGGCTGAGGTCAACTGTATGAAGTTCAACAAGGCCAAGTGCCGGGTCCTGCACCTGGGGCGCAACAACCCTGAGCAGCGCTACAGGCTGGGAGATGAGTGGTTGGAAAGCTGCCTGGCTGAGAAGGACCTGGGAGTACTGGTTGATAGTCGGCTGAATATGAGCCAGCAGTGTGCTCAGGTGGCCAAGAAGGCCAACAGCATCCTGGCTTGTATAAGAAGTAGTGTGGCCAGCAGGTCTAGGGAGGTGATTGTCCCCCTGTACTCAGCTCTGGTGAGGCCGCACCTCGAGTACTGTGTTCAGTTTTGGGCCCCTCGCTACAAGAAGGACATGGAGGTGCTCGAGAGAGTCCAGAGAAGGGTGACGAGGCTGGTGAGGGGTCTGGAGAACAAGGCTTACGAGGAGTGGCTGAGGGAGCTGGGGTTGTTTAGCCTGGAGAAGAGGAGGCTCAGGGGAGACCTCATCGCTCTCTATAGGTACCTTAAAGGAGGCTGTAGCGAGGTGGGGGTTGGTCTATTCTCCCACGTGCCTGGTGACAGGACGAGGGGGAATGGGCTCAAGTTGCGCCAGGGGAGGTTTAGTTTGGATATTAGGAAGAACTCCTTTACTGAAAGGGTTGTTAGGCATTGGAATAGGCTGCCCAGGGAAGTGGTTGAGTTGCCATCCCTGGAGGTCTTTAAAAGACGTTTAGATGTAGTCCTTAGTGATATGGTTTAGTGGAGGTCTTGTTAGTGTTAGGACAGAGGTTGGACTAGATGATCTTGGAGGTCTCTTCCAACCTAGATGATTCTGTGATTCTGTGATTCTGTGATATTATGAGACAACATAAATTGGAAAGAAAAGGGAAGAAGAAGAAGATAAAACCATATTTTACAGTCTGGGACATATTTTACACTGGGACAACCAAAGAACATTGGAAAAAAATATTTTTACATGTATATGTGTTTTGTTTACCAGCACAAGTAGAAGAGTTAGCCCATCAGCCCTTGAAGAGTTCATGACATAAGTTTTTCCTTTGAGAAGATGACATAAATTTGTTTCTTAAAAATAGGCTAAGGGAAAAAAAAATAAAAATAGACAATCCATTCCTCAGCAAGCAGCCAAACAAAACCAAACAAGAAATGATAAGTATAATTGAAATTTTTATATATCTCCAAGCACTGATATATAGGTATTTGGTACCTGTGTTCCAAGTAAAGAAAGTATTTACAAAGCAAATAGAGAAAAGTTTAATTTTTCTCGCATTGTAAAACAAGAAGATTCTTGTTATGAGAAGCTCGAAACATGAGGAAGCATTGAAGCAGATTGATTACTACTATGAATGATTGCTTTCCAATTCAGGCAGCAATATTGAAAATACATAAAGGTCCCTTGGTCATGTAATTAGAATAGCATTTGTAAAGGTTTCATTGTTTGTAAATGGTAGAGGTAGCACAGTTGTTTTCATCGTGTTCTGCTCTATTACATCCTATTGTTCCAAAGAAACCCTGCTAAAATGTACAGTATAAATTTTAAGTGTCAATGTTAAAAAGGTAAATGTAAAAGAATAGATGCAAATAAATGGTTTCACGTATCAATTAAATCACTGTAATCATCTTCTCCAATATACATAGCAAAGGTATCAACCTGTATTTGACAGAATTTTCTCCATATTATGTATATGCTGTGTACTTATGTGCTCATTCTACCAAATGTATTCTGTGAAGATAGATCCAGTACTATTTAAACTCTATTTTAGTATGTGTAGGGAGGGAAACAAAAAAGCCGTGCAGTGCATAAGTGAATGTTGTTTATTTGAAGCACAGCTAACTTTGTAGGAAAATGTGTGCGATGTTAGCTAAAGTCAATTTGTGTGGGCAGAAATTAAATAATTGCTCAGAGAATTATACCTTACTTCTGAAGTTAATTAATTAGGAGTGTGTTATCCAGATCATCATGAAACTGAATGAGACTGCTGAAAAATGAATATATTCATTTCATACTCAGGCAACCATAAAGGACTCTGTGGAAAAGGTACTTAGTGTCAGCACTGAAAAGCAGAGTATGATATCTAAGTAAAAATATTCCTCACTTCAGAAATCATGCCATGTCCTTGTCCCTGATACTGCTACCCTGAGAACAGATTATTGCATTTTACCTTCACCTGTTCACAAAATGTTTTCCTGTTTTGACATCTGGCCCTGGAGAAGGACAGCCACGCTCCACTGACTTCAGGCTAGACACCAGCTACATTAGTCCTGCTTGCATCTAACTATGTTACTTGCAATGCTTTCAGAGCAGTCAGATTAAAAGCAGCCCAGCTGCATTTGTCCATTACACTGGAAAAACACGCACAAAAATCTAATTTACCTTGATGTTTGCTTTCATTAGTGGACAGGTGAGACAATTCTTTTTAAGCACTTGGCTCAACCATAGTTTACTGGAATGAACCATATATAATTTTTAGAATTTGTAAGCTTGTATTTTCAATACACTTCCATAATATTAGTTCTTGTTTGCTTTAACTTCATCTTCAAATTTAGGTATTTTAATACATTTTCACCTTCTAAGTTATCTTTTTTTTTATGGTTTGTTACTGTATATCTTCTCTAGTGAACCAAACCAGCTTGACATTTGGAAAAAACCTTTAACAGATTATCAAGAGAGAAATTTTCATGCTCATTTTAATACTTTTGTTAGGTAGAAGAGGAGACTGCAAGGAATAAAAAATAAAAGATCTCATCTCAAATCTGTGGATTTGTCCAATGCATAGACTACTGTAAAATAGACTAGTGTTTTCAATAAAGCCTTCTTGAAAATAATGAATCGATAGTCTGAAACTCAGTGACATTGTTTAGAAACTCCTTTGTGAAGTCTGAAAATTTTTCATTGTGCTTGGATTGCAAACTACCAGAAATGATCTAGAAGACAGGTTTAAATACGTAATATCAAGTAAATTTCCCATCTTCCCATTCTGGCTCTCTAGGAGCCAACCCAGTGTTAGTGTCTTCTTACCTGCAAAAGCGTGCCCATCTGAAACTGCTCGAAGGCCACATGATAATACTTCTCCCCCATATTTTCTTCCAGGCTTTTAACCATGTATCTCTTACAGCCAGACTGGAAGTGTTCTGGGAAGCTGTGGGGAAGGTGCTGGTGCCATGAGGCCCAGGAGGGGTGCTGGCAAGTTCACACTAGGAGGCTTGATCTGTCCGTCCTGGGCATTCTCTTGATAGTATGTGAAGGCAGTGGACCACCTAGGTTCACCTAAGGATAGAGGCAGGCTCAAAATATTTTCTGGGGTGAGAACCACGGTTCTGCTTTGCCCAGCTATGGTAATCAAGCACCAAGATGGCCTGGCTGGTCTACCTAGATAGCTCCAATAACATTCTCTGCCGATACTTTCTATTCCCTTTTTCCTCTCCTATTTTTTTTTTCTTTTTACCACCCTATCCCCTAACAAATAAACAACCTTCCCCTAAATATTCCCCCCCCCCCATAAGTCCTGTTTTTGGTACATCTGAACCTTAATTTGATAGTTCTGATACCGTTATACCTGATTTCAACACATATGGTATTGGTGATATGGCTTCCAAGATTTCCTAAGCCTTGGAAGATTTGGAAGATTCCTCTTCCCAAAAGCCCTCTGTACTCTCCTCTTGTGAAGTCTGACTGTTTCTTACATATCTGCACCTGAAACACCTGTGAAATCCACCCATCCCTTATAGTATTTCTGTAACTTTTATTGGGTTCTCATGCATCCATGTTATTACGTCCAGGAGTTTCTCAGGTCCAGTAGTTTTCCATGTCGCCTTCAACTAGCTTAACTCCAGGCCAAGACCTAGGCAGTCATCAGTCTGCAACCCCAGTGCAGTGGAGATAGCCTGAATGAAAAAAACAATCAGCAGAAGAGGATGCCTTTTAATAAACCTAAAACATCAGTTTCAGAAAAAAAAAATGCTGAAGAAGAATGTAAATGCCTGCTTCAACAAGTATGGCAATGTATTTTAGACCATAGTCTTGTTCCAAAGAATAAGTAAAAATCTCATTTGTACTACACTCATGAGAGCAATCCCCACTGATAGTATAAACAGCCTACAGAGGAATGATGCGGATGCCCTTGCTTACTGAAAAGAGAGGATAAAAGCAATGTGCTTCACTGCCTTTTTCATGATGCATCACTGTCTTCATGAATAATAGGTTATGTGATTTAGTAATTAAATATCTTTTACTACTTCCCACCTTATGTAATCACATTTACTTTTAGGACTATAGCACTCAGAAAGACCTCCTGACCCATCAGATCCACCCAGCTGTGATTACAGTGAGCCATTTAATAAATATCTCATCCAGAAAGGGACATACTGACATACACTGCATCACAAAGCACTTCAGTGCCTTAGAAATTAAGATCTTTAGTGTAAAATATCACAAAAAGAGAAGGGCAGGAACAATCAAGTGTATCAGCAAACCCCATGTAAGTAGAATGTCAGATAACTTTTTTTAGGTGAATATGCTCTGATGAGCCTGGGAAACAGATGACGCATGATGATACAGAGGAGGCTAAAAATAACTTGGTCAACACAGCAGCAAAAAATACAACCACATCAGGATGATGAGCTTTTTCATCAATTTTGTATCCATAAAGGTGACTACACAAAAGTATAACAATCCTGTGGAAAATGATAGTATGTGCCCTAAAGTGCAGAAGTAAAATTGTGCAAGTATTTTTAACTTGCAATTTCTTTTTAAATTTATTGCATGATCTTTGTACTATTTCTTTTAGGTTTTACTTTTTCTTAAAAATGTTGAAGTTTGACTTTCTGTCAAAAAGCATTAGATTGATCAGTCCTCAGTAAGGATAACTTTATGAAGTTAAAAGGTTTTTTTAGAAATCCTAACCTCCAGGATTCTTGTAGGGAAACTAAACATTGCAATCATTATTTGACCGTATATTTGTATTTTCAAAAGAGATTCAGCAATTACTTATTTTCAGTGCTTTTGAAGTGCATATACAACTTGGACATAAGCTAAACAAATAAACTTTTTTTTTATTTTACTTTTTTTAGTTTTTATTTGAAGTAATAGTTATGTTGCTATTACACTTAAAGAACAGTTAGATTTAGATACAGTATGTCAGGCATGCAGTGGAGAGCATCACACAAAAAAAAAAGGGATATAATTTACTAATAAATAATAGAATAATAGAATCATAGAATCATTAAGGTTGGAAAAGACCTCAAAGATCATCTGGTCCAACCATCCCTCTACCACCAATGTCACCCACTAAACCATGCCCCTAAGCACCAGGTCCAACCGTTCCTTAAATACCCCCAGGGACGGTGACTCCACCACCTCCCTGGACAACCCATTCCAATGCCTGACTACTCTTTCTGAGAAGAAATGTCTCCTAATTTCCAACCTAAACGTCCCCTGGCGCAACTTGAGGCCATTCGCTCTAGTCCTATCACCAGTTTTCTGTGAGAAGAGGCCAACACCCAGCTCCCCACAACTTCCTTTCAGGTAGTTGTAGAGAGCAATAAGTTCTCCCCTGAGCCTCCTCTCCTCCAGGCTAAACAACCCAGTTCCCTTAGCCACTCCTCACAGGACTTTTGTTCCAGGCCCTTCACCAGCTTTGTAGCCCAATGCAGTCCCCCACTACCACAAGTTATGCAGTCGAGTTTCCTGCATTTGGGGAAATCGTGGGGCTCAGCACACCCGGAATGCAGGGGATGATCCTCACCCTAGGAAAACCACCCGTGTGATCATGGTGTCTCCCTGCCAGGTAAGTATTTACATACTTATTATAACTTATTATTATACTTATATTTATTATACTTTATATACATAGTATTTGTAGTATAATAATTCCTAATTTGTTTATAACTTACTAATACTCTATTCGGCTTTGGTGAGGCTGCACCTGGAGTACTGTCTCCAGTTTCTGTGTCTCCCAGCACAAGAGAGATATGGACATACTGGAAAGAGTCCAATGTAGGGCCACAAAGGTGATCAAGTGTCTGGTGCATCTTTCCTGTGAGGAAAGGCTGAGAGAGCTGGGACTGTTCAGTCTGGAGAAGAGAAGGCTCAGGTGGGATCTCATCCATGTATACAAATACGTGAAGAGAGGATGCAAAGAGGATGGAGTCAGGCTCTTTATGGTGGTGCCCAGTGCCAGGACAGGAGGCAATGGGCACAGACTAGAACACAGGAGGTTCCTTCTAACATCAGGAAACACTTCTGTGCAGGTGACAGAGAACTGGCACAGTTGTTTTTGCACGTGATTTTGAAGACACTTTATTGCATGCACATATAAGTTAAGTTTTATAAAGCAGTTGCTTTGCTGTACATTGTAAAATTTATTATTAATTATTAATAATTAGATTAGTATATTAGAAATTAATTAATTATAACTTGTTAGTTTCAGGTATGTGTGTTAAAATAATGAAAAATCTTTCCAAACATTTATGCATATCAGATAATTTCATATTACAAGAGAACTGTGATCCTCTAAGTGAATTCCTCGTAAGTTCCTAGAATACGTCAGTCACATATCTTTTGCAAAGTATCTTAAAAAGTAAAATAGAAGCATTCTACTGCACAATTATCCTCTCTGATCAAAAGGTCAGATGGATTGAAACATCTGCAAATCCACACAGTCACACTAGATGTTTGATAAAGAAAAATCTGGCATCTGAAAGAAATCTTAGTTATGAATCTGAAGGTCAAGATCATTACATCTGATGTGGATCAATAAACATGTCAAACTTACCCATCTTGTTCAATCAAAGTCTTCCAAATATTTAGTAATGAAAACGTGAAAGCCACCAAGCATTATATTCAGAAGTGTCTGAACTCTCTAAATCATAATAGATATGTCATGGCCATGACAAAAGCTTAGAGAGCCACAGCTTGAACATGATACACTGAGAATAATGAATGCCAAGAGGCCTAATGAGAGATTATTTCAGTGTAATTATGATGGTAGTAAAAATTGGCAATTCTAGCAAGGAATGATAAATTTTCACAAGGGTCAGAAATGGGATTATGATACTTTTCTGCACATGTCTACTCTATCAAGGGTTAATTTACAATTCCCAGCACAAATTATTACGTACACTATAAACATTTAGATACCAAAGAACTGTTTAACTTTTTTTCATCTTTGAGATTTGCTTTTCAAGAACATTAGGTCGCAGATGTTTTAGGAAAATCTACTGCCTTACTTAGGGAAGGACCATACAGATATAGATTAGGTACATATCTATATAGATACATTACTTAATTCTTTTGAGAAATAAGATCTAAGCAAGAAAAAAAAAAAACACACATTTTTTTTGGTAACAGTCGAACTTCTACTGAGAAGAATTTTAAACAACTAAAAATATTCTGACCTTTTTCTAAAAATGAGGCTAAATTTAAATTCATTTTTCTAAATGAGAAAAGATGAATTTTGAGGAGGAAACGGGGTTATATTTGATTTTTTTTTTTTTTGGCTACCTGTGTTTACTTGCAATTAATAGTTTGATCACAAAACGTAAGCATAAGACATTAAAGTAAAAAGAGAAATTAAACTGGAAAATTACACCTTGCTAGAGCATTTTTTTCTCTTTGATCAGATGAGACAATTTCATTTCAGTTATAGAGCTGGCCAAATTTAAATAGTTATGCCTAGAACATAAACAACTCAGATATCTCCAAGTCAAGTTTTATTTTTTGGCAGGTTTGATCAAATTTTCGCCACACATAGAAGGAATATGGAAATACTACAGCGTGTTTTCTCTAAATTGTTATCTTCCAATTCACTGACATTTTGGAGAAGCAGACCAGGAGGTAAGGCATCACAGAACGGGCCTTCATCCTAGAGAAACATATAATAAATTAACTTGTTACAGTCACTGTATATAGTTTGCATACACTTCCAGTTCATGATGCCACAGAGATCACCTCCGGAACTGTGGAATCCTAGAGTCATAAGAGTCTATCATCAATTCATTTCTATTATATTATTTAATGCAACTCTGATAATTCACTATAACGTATTAGTAAGGGCTTCCTTAGTGTGAGGAAAGAAACATGAATTATATCCTTCTCCCACCAAAATGATTTCTCCCTCTGAACAGATATGAGATATATCCAATACATACTATTTTTGGTCAAAATTCCATTTAAGTCAAAAGCAGCTTAAGCAACTGTATGAAGAAGTGGTCTATTTTTACTTTTGATAGAGAAAGTCTTTCTGAAAGTTTTTTTCTTAGCAGCAATGACCAAAAAGAAAGGATGAGAGGGTAGTAAATTATGAGTATGAATGAGAAAGCCCAAACAGTAAAAAGTGTGTTGACCTCTTTTTTTTTTTTTTTTTTTTTCCCAATGTCCTAGTTTCAGCTAGGATAGAGTTAATTGTCCTCCTGGTAGCTCATATGGTGCTGTGTTTTGGATTTAGGATGAGAATAATGTTGATAACACACTGATGTTTTAGTTGTTGCAGATCAGTGCTTACACTAAGCCAGGGACTCTTCCGCTTCTCGCTCTGTCCTGCCAGCGGGCAAGCTGGGGGTGCAGCAGGAGCTGGGAGGAGACAGTACCAGGACAGCTGACCCAAACTGGCCAAAGGGGTATTCCATACCATCTGACGTCATGCTGAACAATTAATATGGGGTGGCTGGCTGGGGTGGGGGGACCGGCTGCTCGGGGATAGGCTGGGCATCGGTCAGCAGGTGGTGAGCGATTGCATTGTGCATCACTTGTTTTGTACACATTACTATTAGTAGTACAACAAACATTATTATTATTATTTTCCTTTCTTTTCTGTCCTAATAAACTGTCTTTATCTCAACCCAAAGGCTTCATTTTTCTGATTCTCTCCCCCATCCCAGAGAGGGAGGGGGGAGGGTGAGCGAATGGCTCTGTGGTGCTTAGCTGACGTACAGGTTAAACCACAACACTAATGATATGTAAAGCTGCTGGTCATATGTCCATAGTATAACTCTGATTGGTTAGGACATCACAAAGCTTCTTGTCTAAACCCCCAAAGTATGGTCAGCTGTGATATCAAAGCAGGCTACCTGTTTTTTTTCCAGTTCAGTCTGGGCAACTTTTAACACTGGAAACTTCACAGCTTCTCTGGGCAGCCTCTTTCAGTGTTTTATTTTTATTTTTGATCATCAGAGAACAAATGACATGAGTTTGGGAGGACAAGGGAGACTTCAATGACATGGAGCACAGTCCCACAGTGCCTGTGCAGGGTGAACAGAGCAGGTCCAGTGATGGTAACTATAGTCAACCACAATCCAGCAGCCACCAGTCATGTTCATAGTTACAAAACAGGTCCAAAGTCAAGTCAAAACAATAAGGTAAGTGATAGAGCACAACATTCACACTCTGGAGATCAGGCAAGGATCAAGGCAAAAGTTCTGAGCTTACATCCGTGTCTTGGTGAGAGGCTGCCTGGGTGGAGATCCCAGATGAGGCTGGTCGGGGTACTCAGAACTTTTAGGTATACTTATGGCCCAAACACCAAAAATGAATGCTTGATAATTACTTTGCAATTTTTGTAACTAATAGTTCATGTACTTCATTACAGATTCTTCTATAATGTATTTCTGTAAGAAAATTCTAATTGCATATAAAAATTTAAAATGACAGCGTCCCATCAAAATATTACTGAAATGAAGAATGTTCCTAGTTGTCATTCCTTCCACCCAGTAGGCCAGTTATTCTATTCTGGTAAAGAAGGAAATTGGGCCTCAGTAAATTTGGGCTTGTTATACTGTCATCTTTACATATGCACACTGTAATCATTTAACTAGTACTACTATCTTTCAACGTTTGCAACTAAATAGTTTAAGATTCCCATTTTCATTTCCCTTGTTTTAAATATGGGTGCTGTGTTGCAGCCTCTAGCTCTGAGATCATAGAATCACAGAATTATGGAATAGTTGGGTTGGATGGGACTTTAAAGATCATCTAATTCCACCCCCCTCTGCCATGGGCAGGGACACCTCCCACTAGGCCAGGTAGCTCAATGCCTCGTCCGATCTAGCTTTGAACACTTACATGGATGGAGCATCCGTAACTTCTCTGGGCAACCTTTTCCAGTGCCTCCCCACACTCATAGTAAAGACTTTCTTCCTTATATCTAATCTAAATCTACCCTCTTTTGGTTTAAAACCAATACTCCTTGTCCTATCACTACACTCCCTGATAGAGTCCCTCCCCAGCTTACCTCTAGGCCCCCTTTAGGTACTGGAAGGTCACTATAAGTCTCCCTGAAGCCTTCTTTTCTCCAGGCTGAACAGTCCCAACTCCCTCAGCTTCTCTTTGTAGGAGAGGTGTTCCAGCCCTTTGATCATCCTCATGGCCCTCCTCTGGACTTTAATACTTCCATGTCCTTCTTGTGCTGGGGGCCCCAGAGCTGAATACAGTGCTCTAGGTGGTGTCTCACAAGAGCAGATGGGGAAGAGTCACCTCTCTCACCCTGCTAGCACCTGATGTATTTTCAGTATACCATTAATTTTTCAATATTTCTGGTAAGACTTAATTCCTCCCTCATTTTTTGCAAATATATAAATCAAATGCAGAGATCTGATCTTTCAAAGAACTTCAAGGTGGTCTAAACAAAATACCTTTGTAATGAGCCCTGAAATACAACTTAAAATAGATTATCACCCCTGGGAATAGTGAATAGAAAAAAGTAGAAATTTAAACATTATTAACTGGAGTTAAAAAATAGTATGTCTACAGTCTCCTATATGCAAATTAACTCTGAACGAATGTAAAATGCAAATCTGAAAGAGATACCTCTAAAACAATGTAGAAAGAATTTACAAACAGTACTACGTAGATGTGACTAAAATTTCATCCCATGTCTCACTGCCATATTAAGGGTTAATGAATTTTGCTAATGACAATCCACTGTATACAGAATGTACTAAACCAGAAGAGTAATGTTCCATGTAAAACAAACTGTCAAAACTATATATAAAACTAATTTTATTACTTTCCTTGTTTCTATGCATCGTCTAGCTAAATATAAGTATTAGGGAAAATGACATAGCTAATAAGATGTCTACAGGAAACAAACAAAATGTGTTCCACTCTGTAAATAACATTTAAAAGGATATCAGTTATGATCATTTAAAAAACAATGGTCAAAAAGTAGCATTTTGATGATACCAGGATTTTCATGGCACAGACCATCTAAGGTTATTTTTCAGTGGCTGCTTCAACAGATATGTTCACTGGAAATTAATTTTCAGCCTTCTGAAAAAGGGTAGAAGCAGAGGAAAACCATTGTACCCTGAAAAACTCCCTGCAAATGCATCCTGTTTTCTGAATGTACTGCTGTACAACAATAAGCATATATCAGTAATGCTAAGGGTGCAGCAGAATTTAGATGCTCTGGAGCCACTCTCCTTAATATTTTTCATGTCTGGTACAAAAATGGATAGCCACCAGGATAATGTAAATTTTATGGAGATTTCTAGTCTGACTTCCTTCTCTTCTCCTTCTCTTTGGTCTCTTCTTTTGGTCATAGGAAAGTGGGCCACAGAAAGAGTTTAAAACAGACTTTTTAAATTTTTGATCCTATTATTTAAGAATATCTGTTTTGTAGTTAGCTGTTATTTTTTGTTTGTTTGTTTGTTTTGAAAAAAGTATGTAAATTAAACACACTTTCAACTTAGAATATTCTTCCCTTGCTCTTAGTGGAATACAGCACATCCAATCCGCTCTCTTACATATGACAATTTTTATTGCTTTTATTTTTCTAGTCAAGACCTAATTTACTGGGCCCTGCAGCTATGGATGCCTCCAAAGCCCTCTCTATTTTGTAGGATAGGCTGTGGACAAAGAATACTTTTGTATGTGATTCTCTAATATAATTTGAACTAAAATAGCTTCAAGACTAAGACAGCAAGCAGGCAAACCAACTAACTGTCTGAATAGAAAACCAAGTCCATAAGTCTAACATAAACAATTTTAGAGTTGAATAAATAGACATGCAAGCAGTTATCTGAGCACTCCCAATAATGCATTTTTAATACTCTGAGAAATGAGTGCAGAAAGGAATCAACATAGTCCCTCAGGCTATAAAGAGCTTCAAGTGGCTTTTACCTTATATCCTGTTATATTATTGAAAGTTTGTAATTATAACCATCTTAAAATTTCAAGGTTTCTCACCTTACATAAACATTCATACAAGTAGAAATATATGGAAAACACATGGTAACCATAAAGAAGAGTGAAAATGTTAAATTCCAGTTAAGTCTTATAGATTTTTGGAGTGTATTTTAAATGGGGGCATAGTTATGATATAATGGTTGTATGTGCAATGTTTAAGTATGGAAGACAATGTAAAATCTGTTGCTGTGAATTTAATGCAGACATTAGCAAGATAGCTAGGCATTTAAAAATTATCAGCATTGCTTGGGTGGTTTTATATTTGTTAAATCATTTTGGAAATGTCAATGGAGGCATAGGGTAATACGACAAATATGTTGTTTTTAATTCTGTGCAAGGATGTGGCAAATTGTGACAAGATAAACCATATTTTTAATAAGATATTCTGTGTAATGTAAACATCAGTAATTTTGAGGTCTTATACATATCAGGCCATCGTTGCCGCTGCTCAAATTTTCTTGTATGTAATAAGTGCTGCAATACACAACATGGTATGCAGACAAATAATTCTTCAGAGTCAATAATGTCTTAACATTATCCTAGAAAGTCAGAAATGAATAGGAATCCAACATCAGCTAAAATTAGTGTCTCTTGATGTCTCAGAGAAACTAGAGAAGATCAGTCCTGCCTCTGAGAAGGGAATGAAATTCTGATGTTAACTCTAAAGTGCTGGAGCTGAATTCCCTGGGTTCAGAAGCAACTTAGATTCTGCTTAACTGTAGTAGAATTCAGTCAGGCCTATCTTTGGTTCTGAACCCCTAGAGAAAGTAATTGAATATATGAATGGGCAGCTTTTTAAAACAGTTGAAGGGGTCCAAAGGAATGGCTAGATTGCCAAAAATACTAATAAGTCAGGTGTTAAAGTTATTTTAAAAAATCTGTCATGATGGCCTCAGTGATTTTTTTTTTTCCTAAGAATTAGGAGACTCAACATGGCTAAGTGCTGGGTCCTGCAATTTGGTCACAACAACCCCATGCAATGCTACAAGCTTGGGGCAGAGTGGCTGGAAGGCTGTGCAGAGGAAAAAGATCTGGGGCTGTTGGTCAAAGCTTACCTGAACATGAGCTAGCAGTGTGCCCACAGGGCCAAGAAGGCCAATGGCATCCTGGCTTGTAATCAGGAATAGTGTAGCCAGCAGGACAAAGGAGGTGATCATCCCCCTGTACTCTGCTCTGGTGAGGCCACAGCTTGAGTACCGTGTTCAGTTTTGGGCCCCTCAGTACAGGAAGGACATCAAGGCCCTGGAGTGTGTCCAGAGAAGGGCTACAAAGCTGGTGAAGGGCCTGGAACACAAGTCCTATGAGAAGTGGCTGAGGGAACTGGGGTTGTTTAGTCTGCAGAAGAGGAGGCTCAGGGGAGACCTTATTGCTCTCTACAACTACCTGAAAGGAAGGTGTGGGGAGCTGGGGGTCAGCCTCTTCTCACAGAAAACTGGTGACAGGACTAGAGGGAATGGCCTCAAGTAGTGGTGTGCGTGTCTGTTTGTGTGTGTGTTAGGTTGGAAACGTGGAGACATTTCTTTTCAGAATGTGTGGTTAGGCATTGGAACAGGTTGTCCAGGGAGGTAGTGGAGTCACTGTCCCTGGGGGTGGTTAAGTAAAGGTTGGACGTCGTGCTTAGGGACATGGTTTATTGGGTGATACTGGTGGTAGGGAGATGGTTGGACCAGATGATCTTTGAGGTCTTTTCCAACCTTAATGATTCTATGATACTATTAGAAAAATTGAATGTATTTAATTGTCTAAAAATTTTACTGCTCTTTTTTGAAAATCAGATGTGAGATTTCAACATGCTGGAAACAAAGCATTTCTTGTCCTATATTGTACTTTTCCTCAAAATTAAAAAAGTAACAAATGTGCGTATAAAAGCATCTGCTGCTCAGACTCAATTCATCCATTGAAAGAAACATTTGCATATATCAAGATTTAAGCATTTGAGATTTGAGCTATTCCTTTTTTATGCTATAGCTCTTTTACCCCAAGGGGTAGCTGAGTACACTGTAAAAGCTGACAGACACTGTGCTATGTGCAGTAATTAAATTTAGTACTTTTGCTGCAGTTTCTGGAGATGAATTCCTCCTGCTGATTTCTGATGAACACCATATTAATGGGATACTAAATAAAGTATTGAATTGTATGTAGCTGTGTTTTTTTTTTTTCCTATTTTTTTTTATCTCTCTCAAGAATGCTTTAAATACAGACAAGGTTCTAAGTCTTGTTTAGTAACTTTTGTAGAGCAAATAGGAATTCCTAAAGAGAATAGCTTATTCCAAAATAAATGTGAAACCAATTATTAAACATTTTATAATCCCATAAGAACTTAGCACGTTAGATTCAGAGTCCATCTCATACCTTACTGTCATGAAAAAGATTAAGAGAGTCTCCCATTCTCTTTTAATCATGTAGAATATGTGAGAAGTACAGCATAAGGAACGGCTAAAGATCCATTTCTGTTGTTCTGAGATTTTTTAAAAATGAAGTTACAATTCATTATATTGGGTGTCGTGGATGTAACTCAAGAGCAGGGACATTGTTATTAGAATCACCATGCACTGACACATGCCTTTGACATGCTGGCATATGCCTTTGACAATGCCAGATTCTAGTCTTCCTACAGTTCTTGGCTACCTCATACTGGTTTCACTGAGAATTTAGGTTTATTAAAAGTATTGAGCTTTAATTTTTCCTATTATTATTTTTTATTTTTCTGGCATAATAAAGAGAAAATATGATAGTGTATTAATATTTACCTAGAAAATGAACTTTTTTATTGAAGGTCAGTTAAAAAAAAAAAAAAAGACTTTTATTTTTTTTCTCATATGTTTATTATCACATTAATTGATTTAATACACAAAACAATAACAAAGACCTGCATTACAGGACTAAGAATCTGTAAAAAAATAAAGGAAATGGAAGATAAAAAGGTGAATTTCTTCACATAGAGTTTTCCAGAATTTATGAGATCAGGAAAAAGATTTTGTATTGTGTAATCCTGTATATGATCTCTGAGTTAAAGGAGAAACAAGATAGCTTTGTTTTCTTCTGGCTGAACAAATTAAACTGATAACCTGTATATAATGGTAGTGTTACTACAGCAATGACAATCTGAAGATGCATGTTAGACAAAGTTTACAAGTGGCAGAAACACTTATTACATCCACTGCCATAGCTACAGAAAGTCAGGCAAGGTTTCAGGCACACAAAAGACAAGATTTCTGGCACTCTAATCTTCTTCAGGTCAGTGAACAGAAGAAACAAACTCCAAAACTAGAAGCAAATTTGGAAGAAGTGATTGAAATTTAGTTAGATATGTATCAGACTATTTCCAAAAGATAAGGCAGCTGGTACCTGTGAAGTGGAAAGAATTTTTGGGAGGTGACTTCCATTTCTCAAAAAATCCATTTCTGAGAGCTGATAAGGTAGCAGTCTCCTAAGGGAAGGAGAGAGACAAGTAGTTTCTAGTCTCTGCAATGCAGAGAAGAGAGGGAGGGGGAAAAGATTACAACAGGCTGTAAAACCAATATCTGTAATGAATCTGTGGTTTTAGATATTCAGTAGAACTATGAAACTTAGTGCTTGAGGGGCAAGTTTTTACATCAGGCTGCCAAATATATGTTCCTAATTACTGGTATTTTTCAGTGACTTATTGTTGCTAGTCTTAAATCTTAGTCTGCTTTCTCGTTTTAAAATGTAGCTACTAATAATAGAATGAACAATATTAGGTACCTATACTCCAGATAGTCCTTGAGTCTTAATTCAAACAATGTTCAGAAAAAAAGCTTTGACAAAATCCTTCATGCAAGACCTTCAAAGAAAGTAAATTTGTGAAAGAAGGAAGTAGGAGAAAAGCTACTGGCATATTCAAGAATTATTTCTAAAGTAGCAGACAGGAAATTAAATGAAATATTCAGCTCTCAGAATGGACGGTAATCAGCAGTGGAATTCTGCCTGTCAGCCTGACCTCCATGCCAGGAAAGGTGATGGAACAGGTTATCTTGAATGCAATCACACAGCATGTGTGGGACAACCTGGGGATCAGACCCAGTCAGCATGGGTTCATGAAAGGCAAATCCTGCCTGACCAACCTCATCTTCTTCTATGATCAGGTGATCTGTCTGGTAGATGAGGGAAAGGATGTTGACGTAGCCTACCCAGACTTCAGCAAAGCCTTTGACATGGTCTCCCACAGTATTCTGGAGAAGCTGCAGCCCATGGCTTGGACAGGTACAGTCTTTGCTGGGTTAAAAACCGGCTGGATGGCTGGGCCCAAAAAGTGGTAGAGAATGAAGTTAAATCCAGCTGGCAACTAGTTACGAGTGGTATTGGAGACCAACCTCTTTAATATCTTTATTGATGATTTGGATGAGGGAATCAAGTACACTCTCAATATGTTTGCAGATGACACCAGGTTGGGGGGAAGTTTCGACCTGTCGGAGGGTAGGAAGGCCCTGCAAAGAGACCTGGACAGGATGGGTCAGTTGGCAGAGGCCAATGGGATGAGGTTCAATATGGCTAAGTGCTGGGTCCTGCAATTTGGTCACAACAACCCCATGCAATGCTACAAGCTTGGGGCAGAGTGGCTGGAAGGCTGTGCAGAGGAAAAAGATCTGGGGCTGTTGGTCAAAGCTTACCTGAACATGAGCTAGCAGTGTGCCCACAGGGCCAAGAAGGCCAATGGCATCCTGGCTTGTAATCAGGAATAGTGTAGCCAGCAGGACAAAGGAGGTGATCATCCCCCTGTACTCTGCTCTGGTGAGGCCACAGCTTGAGTACCGTGTTCAGTTTTGGGCCCCTCAGTACAGGAAGGACATCAAGGCCCTGGAGTGTGTCCAGAGAAGGGCTACAAAGCTGGTGAAGGGCCTGGAACACAAGTCCTATGAGAAGTGGCTGAGGGAACTGGGGTTGTTTAGTCTGCAGAAGAGGAGGCTCAGGGGAGACCTTATTGCTCTCTACAACTACCTGAAAGGAAGGTGTGGGGAGCTGGGGGTCAGCCTCTTCTCACAGAAAACTGGTGACAGGACTAGAGGGAATGGCCTCAAGTAGTGGTGTGCGTGTCTGTTTGTGTGTGTGTTAGGTTGGAAACGTGGAGACATTTCTTTTCAGAATGTGTGGTTAGGCATTGGAACAGGTTGTCCAGGGAGGTAGTGGAGTCATTGTCCCTGGGGGTGGTTAAGTAAAGGTTGGACGTCGTGCTTAGGGACATAGTTTATTGGGTGATACTGGTGGTAGGGAGATGGTTGGACCAGATGATCTTTGAGGTCTTTTCCAACCTTATTTATTCTATGATTCTATGAACTGTGCTAGTTAGTGTAATCTCAGATACCCATGAAGAGAGGAAGAAGAGAGGAAAAGAACATCTGCTAATGATACCAGGTTAGTCAGGATATGAAATGTGAGGCTTTCTTGAAAAAATTGCAGAAGGAAAGTTGAGAGGTAATACAATGTCAGCCTAAATTCAGTGTAGATGACTATAGAGGAAAACACATGAGGAAAGTGGTGTGAAAATGTAACTGAGAGGTTAAAATGCTGGGCTTTGCTGACTGCTCACTGAATGGACATATGGCTCCTTCCCAAAGTAGAGGGAACCTTAAAGATCCTCCATGAAGGTTACAGAATTACAGAATCGTAGAATGATTCAGGTTGGAAAAGACCTCTAAGATCATCTAGTCCAACGTTTAACCTAGTACTGACAAGTCCACCACTCAACCATGCTAGTAAATTCTAAATCTACACCTTTCTTGAATACATCCAGGGATGGTGACTCAAACACTTCCCTGGGCAGCCTATTCCAATGCTGTATAACTCTTTCAGTAAATTCAGAAATTTCTCCTAATATCCAAGCTAAACCTCCCCTGGTGGAACTTGAGGCCATTTCCCCATTTTTATATTTGGAGACCTGGTGAAGGACCTTGGAGAGAAATCTCCAAGAGGGAGATGGATTTCTAGGTTCTTCCATAATGGGCATGCTGGTGAGTCAATAGGGTGATTTTTGAGAAGTGGCCCTACAATGGCAGATGCATGTCTTTACTACTAATTGCGTGTGTTCGTTCTGGTGAATATTGATTGCCTAGTTTCACTAGCTATCATGAGGAAACCTAGCACACTGAATGAAGTATATTATGTCACATCTTTTATTGCTAAATTGCCCAGTAATAACACTTGAAGGGGGGGGGGGAGGGGGAGGGGGAAGAATAATGGGAAAAAGCAAAATATAAAAATATGCCATTAAATATTACTAAGAACACAGGACTTCATTGCATGTAAAGGTTACTTGGGAAGACAAATGACATAACCACGAATGTCTCACCCCTTCTTCTCTTTTCCTCAAGGTTTTATTGCTGAGCATGATGCCACATGGTAAGGAATGTCCCTTTGGTTTGTTTAGGTCAGCTAAAATTTCTTTCAAGTTCTACTCACTGTGGGGGGCAGAATAGGAAAAAGATAACTTCAATGCTGTGCAAGCACTGCTTGGCAATAGCCAAAGCACTGTTTTCTTATAAACACTGTTTTAATCACAAATCCAAAATGCAAAAGCATGGCAACTGGTATGAATATAATTAACTCCATCCCTCCCGGACCCAATGAAATCATTAAAAACAGTGAGTACAAAATCATGAATAATAGCCACCAGCCTGTTTTAATAGATAGTTATAACTAAATTAACTTTAAGTTAATGATAAATAACAATACTTTGGGGAAAAGTCAACAAAGAGTTTTGTGGAAAAGGGTTGCTTTCAAAAAAACTACTTAAAATGGTTTAGCAAACTTGCCGTAAAGCAAAGTTAACAAGCTGAAAAGGGTTTCTCAAATGAAAAATTTTGAAAATGACTTGCAGAAAAGGTACCATGGAATAAACTTCTTTATTTTACTGTTTGAAATGTAACAAAGGGACCTAACACTGAAATACTAATTTTCACGGAGTCTTTTCCATTTTCTTTTCCAGTTCTGCACACAGGGATGTCTTTTGAATGTACTTTGTTGCCACACAGAGGAAGGAAACAAACTGTTGCCCCATTTCACTGTAAAGAAAATATAGAAAATAGCATTGACCTTTAACTACTGGAGGAAATAAGATTTTTATTAGACCTACAGAAAACCTCTGAAGTTAAACATGTTAAGACATTGGTAAATTTTGTGAGAAATGTGTGGAATGACTGTTGTGAGGAATTTTTAAGAAAGGGAAGGAGAAGCATCTGTTAAGAAGAGATGGGTATGACTGTGCTCACCCTAGGTCATTTGTTCTTTTCTCTTACCCTCTTTGTTTCAGTTCTTGTGTCTTGTTCTGGTTTATGACTTTACTGATAGCGCTCCACAGGGCTGCCCCTCCTCATTGTTCAGATGAAAGAACTGTCATTGTTGGGTGTTAAGAAAACAAGACATGCAAAAAAAAATGCTTACTGCTATCTTTGAAGTACCTACTTAAAAAATAGACTAGCTAATCCAAATACAAAGCTGCGTAAGTTTGACACGTGTTCATACAGTATATTTCCATCATTTCCATCAGCTTCCATCAGCTTCCATCCAGTATATTTCCATCAGCTTTCCATCATTTATTGGCAGTCCTGGCTATCAGGAGAGGTCCCAGTCGACTGGCGGCTAGCAAATGTGACGCCCATCTACAAGAAGGGCCGGAGGGTAGACCCGGGGAACTATAGGCCTGTTAATTTGACCTCAGTGCCAGGGAAGCTCATGGAGCAGATTATCTTGAATGTCGTCACGAGGCACTTGCAGGGCAACCAGGCGATCAGGCCCAGTCAGCATGGGTTTATGAAAGGTAGGTCCTGCTTGACGAACCTGATCTCCTTCTATGACCAAGTGACGCGCCTGGTGGATGAGGGGAAGGCTGTGGATGTGATCTACCTTGACTTCAGTAAGGCTTTTGACACTGTTTCCCACAACATTCTCCTCAAGAAACTGGCTGCTCACGGCTTGGACTGGCGTACGCTTCGTTGGGTTAAAAACTGGCTGGATGGCCGGGCCCAAAGAGTTGTGGTGAATGGAGTCAAATCCAGTTGGAGGCTGGTTACTAGTGGAGACCCCAGGGCTCAGTGCTGGGGCCGGTCCTCTTTAATATCTTTATCGATGACCTGGATGAGGGGATCGAGTGCACCCTCAGTAAGTTTTGCAGATGACACCAAGTTAGGTGCATGTGTCGATCTGCCCGAGGGCAGGAAGGCTCTGCAGGAGGATCTGGATAGGCTGGAGCGATGGGCTGAGGTCAACTGTATGAAGTTCAACAAGGCCAAGTGCCGGGTCCTGCACCTGGGGCGCAACAACCCCGAGCAACACTACAGGCTGGGAGATGAGTGGTTGGAAAGCTGCCTGGCCGAGAAGGACCTGGGAGTACTGGTTGATAGGCAGCTGAATATGAGCCAGCAGTGTGCTCAGGTGGCCAAGAAGGCCAACAGCATCCTGGCTTGTATAAGAAGCAGCGTGGCCAGCAGGTCTAGGGAGGTGATTGTCCCCCTGTACTCAGCTCTGGTGAGGCCGCACCTTGAGTACTGTGTTCAGTTTTGGGCCCCTCACTACAAGAAGGACATGGAGGTGCTCGAGAGAGTCCAGAGAAGGGCAACGAGGCTGGTGAGGGGTCTGGAGAACAAGGCTTACGAGGAGCGGCTGAGGGAGCTGGGGTTGTTTAGCCTGGAGAAGAGGAGGCTCAGGGGAGACCTCATCGCTCTCTATAGGTACCTTAAAGGAGGCTGTAGCGAGGTGGGGGTTGGTCTATTCTCCCACGTGCCTGGTGACAGGACGAGGGGGAATGGGCTCAAGTTGCGCCAGGGGAGGTTTAGTTTGGATATTAGGAAGAACTCCTTTACTGAAAGGGTTGTTAGGCATTGGAATAGGCTGCCCAGGGAAGTGGTTGAGTTGCCATCCCTGGAGGTCTTTAAAAGACGTTTAGATGTAGTCCTTAGTGATATGGTTTAGTGGAGGTCTTGTTAGTGTTAGGACAGAGGTTGGACTAGATGATCTTGGAGGTCTCTTCCAACCTAGATGATTCTGTGATTCTGTGATTCTGTGATTTCATGCTGTTTACTTTTAGGTTTTCATTCCCACATTTCATGTTTCACTTTACTTCAAATAACAGCCGTTTCCCTTTTGTGACTAATTTCCAAAGTCTATCAGTGGTTTAATTGATCTATTGAGAGGATAACAGGTGTACTTTGTAAGTTTGCAACCATAATGTAAACATGCATTCTTGATTTTCAGATAAATGTTTGCTTTGTAAGTGTCAGGAAAAAGGTAAAGATCACAAACAGTGTAATCCTTGCAACAAGAGCTCATGAACAATGTATTCAATAAATCAATACAAATACATTTTTGAGTAATTAACGTCTGAAACCTCAGTTTTCTTAGTCTGTTTTCCTGTGGTATGTTGACAGAAGTAATGTTGAGCATAGCACATACATGGCTATTTAAATTGGTGAGTTCTAGATTGTGTTAGAAGAGTGTCAAAGATAGACATCACAAAAAGTGCTTAAATAGGAAAATTAGCTGTAATGCTTAGTGGTATATTTTGTAGGTACTGTACAAATTCCTTTGTGCTTTGGGGGCCTCACCCCCAACAGAGCTCTGCAGCAGGAATACCACTGCCTAGCTGTGGGACTGTGGGGAATGTCTGGGGCCTTTCCCTAGTGCTGGGGACCTCTCTTGTAGAAGATACACACTGTGGCACTGAGTCACCCAGTGATGAACCTGAAGGAAGGGGTAAACAGGCCATACACCATCAGGAGGAGATTGACTGGATACAAAATTGTCAGAGATAAAAGCCTGAGCCATACAAAGCAATAAAGGAACGAGAAGTCATGGTCAAACAAACAGTGGAAGTGGAGGCAGCCTGTCAAGATGAAGAATGCTGTCAGCTTTTGACTTCTGGTTCCTGTTTCACCTCCAGATCTGCAGCTTCAGAATAGGTACTAGTACTAGTGAGGTCTTCCCAATCCTGCCAGTGAGGAGGAAAAACCTGAGCAGAAGTGGGCTCATCCAGCAGATCAACACCTTGCTGTGGGGCTTTTATTGTGGACAGAGCTTTGGCCTGGTTATTGCTAGATGGAGGTTGCTACCTGATGGTCTTCCCGTACTTCAGAGTTGCAACATACATGATGGAAATAATTTGAGTTATTTGCATCTACAGGAAAATATTGAAGCTGCAGGCTGGTTTATTGCAAAATGGCAATATGAAGCAGAATTTAACATTCCAGATGACTGGGATGGGGTCACATGGTACTTCTCAGATACAACACATTGCACTACACAAAGAGCTATGTGGGAAAATGAGGGAAGGCAAATATCTATCAGGAATCACAGTTTTAACCTTTTGTCCTAGTTTATACTTAAAAGTTTAGCTCAGCTTGGCTTTCAGTTTCAAGCATTTTTTGTTCCTTCATTCTTTCTGTTTGCTTGCACTTTTTTTTTTTTTTTTTAAAGAGGGAATAATTATGAAATTTAATTACAAAATGAGCATTTTAAGCCTTCAGTTTCAATTATCTTGAGTCAGAAACTATTTTTTAGTGAGGAACAACATTTCCCCCTAACTTTTACTCTGCAAGTTTATTCTGGAACCTTAAGATCAACTTCTACTTTTCCTTGAATATTAAAACTTGTCAGTGATTTAAAGGAAGAACTGCTCCTCCATTTGCTTTCTGACCATTGAATGGATTTACAGAGAAAGTGATCGAGTCCATTACTTGAATTCACCAAGTTGTTGCCTTGATTCAAGGAAGGAGCTGTATTCATCTCACAACAATTCATCCTCAAGGGTTAAAAAGAGTCAATAGATAGGGGTACATAGAGGTAAACCTGTCAGTCTGGCTAGTAATTAATTTTACACATTGTTTTTCACACTGTGTTATAGTGGTGAAAAGCACTTGTCGGGGCTAATGCAAACAAACAGCCAACAGTGGGAATCTTAAAAAATAGATGAGAATAACTATCTGAGGTCAGACCAAGCATCTGTCTAGCCAAATAGTCTGTCTCCAAGAGTCATCAAAAACAGATGCAAAGGAAAAGAATAAAACAAACACAAGATAAGCACATAGTGCAAATTTCCCTCAGAGAAGAAATCACTGAAGGCTGAGAGTGTGAGTCAGGGACTTCTGGAGTCAAAGTTAGCATTTTAACATGTAAGCTTTAGCATGGAATAAAAAAATATTAGAAACATGTCCTGTTCTGGTCACAGAAGTACGATCAGGAATTAGAAGGTGATCATAGTTTGTTTAGTCAGAGAGACAATTACAACAGTAATTTAGAAAAATCAGAAATGGTGCAAAAGTCATTATTAAATAAAATACAGGAAAATTTCACTTCTTCCTGAGATTTTTGTTTTTGAATTATTAATGAAATATGGATGGAGCTGAACACGTGACTAATTTGTTTAATGCAAAAACTTTGGTTAAGCTTTTTTGCATGTAGGAGTCTAAATGGACAATACTTTTCATTTAGTTACAGAGTTTACAACTCCTACCATTAAGCTTCCTACATAAGAAAGGCCCTCCTTCTCCTCTGCTTTCTTCCTTTAAATATCTTTCTGTCTCAGTTTTGCTTTGACTTCACATATAGTGCGGCTATTTAGAAACAGAATAAAAATATATTTTGTAATGGAATAAAAATAAATTCTGTAGAGTATTTACAAACACAGAGCAAAACTGAGCAACTTGTTACAAGTTGGCAAATGCAATCTGAGTGCCAGCCAAGGAAGATTTCAGACACTTTCATGGTGAGATGCAAATTGCTCAGATTGTTCTCATAGTGCTGCCACTTGTCCTTCTTTTGAATTTTAAGTCTGAGTGTAACTGCTATGTTGTTGTACCTTGTACAGAATGATTGCAGCTTACCACAGAGCTCTCACTTTTGCGTTAATGTATTTTTTTTGTTTGTTTTGTTTTGTTCTAGAAAGCTGTGTTACTAAAAATCTTAAATAGCTCATGCAATCATTACAGGTTATTTTGCCCATCTGGAAGGTGAAATCAGTTCCTTAGGCTTAAATGGCTTAGTGCCAGCTGCTCACCAAGCCCATCTTCCCTTGTTCTGACATTTAAGGAGAAGGAAAAAAAGGGAAGAGATCCTAACCAAAGTTACAGAGGAAGTGTAAGACTAGCAGTGTAACTTCCTTTTTGTTTTTAATGACTACATTGTCACCAGAATTGGATATTCTAATCAACTTAGTCAAAACACAGTATGTATACTTCCCTGGATTTATTCAGTTACCGTCTAGTATTTTCTCTCACCATCATGTCTGTGACAACTCAATACATTGTTTTAGACTGCTGCTTTCTCTGGCTGGACAGTGACTACTTCTGGGAAGTCTCTACCGTAGTATTGCCTCTTCTTCTTCCTCCCATACACTTATACTGCTAAAATATACTCCATATTGTCTTAATTCTATACATTGTATTTCTTACTATTCCTTTTTTAGACTTAGTATCAACTTATCTTATGTTGCCACTAGCTAAAAAAATGGTATTTTACCCAGTTTTGATTTAGGCTTCATTAATTTAAACATATGATTCAGCTAACGTATGTAAAAGCTTCAGAAGTCTGGAAATATATTTACATACCACACAATAGACTTACTAATCCTACTTCATACTTTATAATCCTCCCCAAGGTTTATAAATCTTACCTCCTATATGTAATTCCTGTGATTAACTTACAAATCATCCCAATAAATCCTAAATTAAAATAAGTAGATTTGTAAATCCTTTCTTTGCAAATGAAGTACAGAACAAGTAGATAATTTGTGAGGCCTTCAAAGCTAGACAATTACAATTAAGTCTATATGAAGTCTAATTCTTCTTACCTCTCTATCTTTCCAACTTTGTCTGTAAATCATGGCCATCTGCTTCTTTCATGAAATTAAGCTTTGTTTAATCAAGACAGAAATTCCATGAACTTTTATTTGCTTCAGTTGACTTAGCCACATAGCTATAATCATACCAGCTTGAAGCCCTCCCAGCCTCACTGTGCTGGAGGAAATTGATTGAACCAGAGACCCAAGAGAGCATGCAGGATGTGCCAGGAAGTGGTGCTGGGAATTCAGTTGGAAGTATTTTCTTTTTAAAAAAAGCAACTGCAGTATGCTCTATCATGATGTTTGATTATTCTGTGACAATCCAAGATTCTTTTAAATGGCTTCACAAAGTGTTATTCCTTAAAACCTTAACAGCTTTTGTGCTTGAAATTGTGGCTTTATAGACAGTTAAAACTCACTTCATTTATAATCTCAAAAGCAAGAGAGTTTTACTTCTGCTGAAAGTTACAGAGTAGCTGAGAAACTGGGATGACAATCTTTGTTCATGTTTCAGAAAGACAAATGAATTATCCAAATTACTTTCATAGGTTCTTCAGGTCTGTACACTTGTATAATCTTACCTGCACATTTATACAATTCACAAGCATACAAGTAACTGATCTGCACAAGTCCAAAATGAATGAAAGGAACAACTTTATTTGAAAATCCTGTCTAAGTTGTTTAAATATGTATTAATTGGCAAAAACTCTTTGTCAGCATTTTTGACGTCAGGGCTGTGTCTAAGTCTTTGAGTTTGCCATGCATGCAGTGGAAAACTTTTAATATTCCAATCATTCTGTGAAATCCTCCTTCCAGCAATTACAATTTATGTGGTCACTAAATACCTTCTCCTCCCATGAATGCCAGTTGTCTATTACCTTTTTCTCTACAAGTGCATAGCTCTATTAAGCATTTTAAAAGTTTCATTCAGCCATTAAACCCATCAAAATTTAACCAATATCCTGCTTATCTCATATTGAATTCTGTCTTTCAGTTCTTGTAACTAGCTCCCTGTGGTGCTACTGCTTGACTACAAGGAGCAGGGCTGAATTCCAACTTTTCTTCTTACAAGGCCACATACTCTTATAGCTTCTCCTACATTGATTTCTATGTGCCCCTCCATGTAGTTTTATTGCCCGTGTCCCTCATCCCATGGTCAGGGACACCTCCCACCAGACCAGGTTGCTCAAAACCCTGTCCAACCTGGCCTTAAACACTTCCAGGAATGGACCATCTACAGCTTCTCTGGGCAATCTGTTCCAATGCAACCTGTTCCAATCCAACCTCACAGTAAATATTTTCTTCCTAATACCTGATCTAAATCTACCCTTTTTCAGTTTAAAGCCATTACTCCTTGTCCTATCACTATACTCCCTGACAAAGAGTCCTTCTCCAGCTTTCCTGCAGGCTCCCCTGAGGTCCTGGAAGGCTGCTTTAAGGTCTCCCCAGAGCCTTCTCTTCTCCAGGCTGAACAACCCCAACTCCCTCAACCTGTCTTCATAGGAGAGGCACTCCAGCCCCTTGATCATCTGTGTGGCTCTCTTTTGTACACACTCCAACAGGTCCATGTTATTCTTGTGCTGGGGGCACCAGAGCTGAATGCAGGGCTCCAGGTGAGGTCTCATGGGAGCAGAGTAGTGGGGGAAGAACCACCTCCCTCAACCTGCTGGCCACATTTCTTTGTATATGAATACATATTTGTGTCTGTCTATCTATCTATCTATCTACATATAGATAGATATATATGTATACATATATGTAAATATATATATGTATACATATATATGTATGTACATATACACATACATGCATATATGTATGCATATACGTATGTATGTGTATACATATGTATGTGTATACATATAGTGCGATGTAATTCACCCCCAATGTTACAGGGATGTTATTATCTATTCGTTGGTAGTACCGGCTAGTGTTAACAGCTCATTAGAGAGATGATAGTATTTTCTCTGGACCTCCATATTTCGAATACAAATAAGGAGATGAATAGATAGACGATACATTTTATCCAAATTGTACTGCTCTGTATTCTCTCTTGCCTTTCCTAATCAGTTTCTAATCTCCTATGACTTCTTAATTATACAGCTGCACACACATTTATATCCTCTCTCACACCTTCTTTTCCTCTTCTTTCTAAGCCATCTTCAAAGACACTGGTGATGTGGGTGTTCTTTGTAAGTAACTGTCTCTTTGCAATCTATAAGTAGGGATGGAGTGAAACTTTAGCAATAAACCAGTTTTTCTGCTAAGTGGTTGGCAAAACTATGTAAAAAAAAAAAAAAAGGGAAAGGATATAGGAAATGGGAAACAAAATGTTGGAACTACAAACATAAGATTAAATCAATTTAAATGTTTTTGAATGATAAAAGAAGCAGCTAAAATAGAAGCCAAGAACAAGGTTTAAAAGCTTGCCTGTAATTTTTGTTTCAAAGCCTGTATTGGCCATAACGAAAGTGGTCCAGGCCAAAACAAGATTAATGGGTTCAAAGAAAAGAACATTTTGTTTCTTTATTTTAGAGAGGAAAGAATTTCATAGACCAGGTTTCTGGGCAAAGCCAAAAAAAAAATTTTAAAAATTAAAAGCATATATGAATGGAAGTATTATGTACAAATAAACATTAATTTTTCAATAGTTTATTACTTAGACAACATACGCTATTATCCACTGATGGCTACCTTAACACACTGGTTATAAATAAAGAACAATATTTTTATTATAGTATTATTATAACTGCAGACTTTATACAAGGAATGCTGAATATCCTGTAGCACATTTCTCCCATCTCTTTTTTCTATAGTTTTGGTTTACATATTTCCATCTAGAACAAATGTGACATCTTTACCATTTTGTCTGAGATTTTGTAGCAATTTTTGGTAATGATTTACCAGATCTTTTGAGTACCATTACATTAACAAATGAAGCCCTAATTGAAGCTAAATTCATTTAAACCCAGTGGAGTATCCCATTTATAGCAATGTATGACTTGTGTCAGAAGCATTCCAAGCTAAAGAAGAAACAAACTTTGTCCTCTAGAGCTGCCAAAGACACAGTTATTGGGCCAGCTCAATTTTATTATGAAATTGTTGTTATCATAATCACAACTCATTTATTTTGAGGTTCTATATCCCTGTACTTGTTACTGAACTTCATAATTGTTATAATTGTTTCAACTTAGTCTGTGATATTGATAATGAAGTGGAAGAATCTCCTTCCTCACATTCTAATGATTTTATATCTGCCTTGACAGGGGACAGATATGCACTTTGTTTAAAGATCCATGAAGAAAAGAGTGCTTTATGGGAAAGAACACCTCTTACAGATAAAAGAGGATTTTTACAACAGAGTTGGAAAGCTCATCCTCTTTCTCCACCCTCCACCGGTCAAAATCATTCTTTTATAGAGAATCAGGATTGTAATGCTCTAGAGGTTAAAAATACTATATCAATCATCCAAGACATTTTTTTGATTTTTAGTCCGGCAAATATACTTGCAGAACAAGAAAGCTCAGCATTAAAGTTTACAGAAAATAGTATTTGAAAATATTCCAAGAAAATGAAAGACATTCATCAGCCTATTACACAACTTGTGGATACAAATTCAGTTCATTGCAAAGGGTAGCAAACAAAAATACATAATTAAATAAGCACTAATAAAACAGATTTTGAAATCAAACGAGTGAAAAATAAGGAGAAAAAAAAAAGATTTGCTAGCAAAATGAAATTCTAATTTATTTATTTATTTATTTATTTTAAAGGAGAGAGGCAGCACTGTCAGCAGCAGTAGGAGTTTGCTGACTTTGTTTTGATACAGTGAAGAACTGGACCCAGCTCCTGTTGCCTTTTCCATGGTGTTATGTAGCACTGTATTAAGTGTCAGGGTCCTGAGCACATTCTTTTGCCTGTGTGTTTGGCTGCCAGGGCTCAGGGCCAGCTCAGAGGCAGTGCAGCTGATGGCTGCCCTCTTCCATCTTGTCTCCTTGGGAAGAGTGTTTCCAACCTGTGGGCCTTTCAGACCTGCCATCTAACTTGTCTCTTGCCCTTGGCCTGTCCCCATCCCTGTCCCCAGGGACAGCATTGCTTCACAGTGTAGAATTATTTCATGTCCACACAAGATACAGGAGATAAAAAAACAAAAGTAAACAAAGACTGTGTCTTAATAGCAGTCAGTGGTGTGAGAAAGAATTTCCATCTTCTGTACTGACCATTTGAAACACTTGACATGACTGAACATATGTCCTCATTAAAGTATCAGACATGAGCTTCCCCCTCAAAATGAATAAATTGCTTATTATCTTTATATAGGCAAAATTCAGAGTTTTGCAAGGAGATTCACTTACAGATATTATTGTACTTTCCAGGGATGCTTGAGCAGAAACATGCCAGAGGAACCAGGAATTCGATCTATTCACCTGAAAAGTGACTTAGCACAAACAGAAACAACATACTGAAGTCTCCCCTGCAACTTGGAATTAGGCCATGGTGTTCCTGAGGCATTTTGCTTTCCCTGCTGTCTCTTTAACAGACTGTTTCTAAGGACTTGAATTGAAGAAAGGCAAAGTACATTGGGAACCCTATAGAGCCTACATTTCCCCAGCAATTTTCATCTCAGCTAGACCCTTCATCTGCTTTGCCATTTCACATCCCATTAATCTCCACCCAATCTTAAATTAGCTTCCACCCTGCTCACTTCTGAAGTAGTCTTACCAGTTTTATGCTGACTGCTCTGGATAACCTCTGTAAATACTTTTGCATTTTTGTCTTCACCTTGATTGTTGGCTTGTTTTCCATATGTACAAGTGTCAGCAAAGCAAAAGAAAGATGTTTAAGTGGCAAGTTGAGATAGCATTTTCCTATTGTCTTCCTCAGAAACCAAAATATTATGCTTGTTCTACTGAGCTGCAGACGTAACTGGACATATTTTCAAATGGAAAAACTTTGACAGCAAAGCAAAGGTGACACTATATTTGTAGAATTTTACATACACTGAAATGAAAGCTATCATTTCATCATGACACAAGACACTAACGTTGTCTTTATGATCCTTCTATCACAAGCAATAATTTGCATTACCTCAGAATATTCCATTAATAAATTTAAATATAAACTGTCCAGTAAAGATGTTAATGTGATAAATCAAAATTCTTAAAAGTCTCAGGAACATTTACAATTATCTTTGAAAACAAGCAGACCTTCAGAACACTTTACACTACTGCTTAGCTTACAAAATTGAATGTCATATAAAAAATACAGCACTTGAACATTTCATTGAACAGTGCATCCAGGAGACCCAGGTGCAGTATGTATTTATATTCTTACATAAAAATAAAATGAGGAACCCATTCAATGCTTTAATGCCCCAACCACAAATGAATAAAAGAGAAGTAGAAGTAACTAGAGAGCAGAAAGATAAATTCACCTCATTTTCTCATGAAGGCAAATAGATATCTAAAGAAATTGGAATATATGGAAAAAAAAAAATTACAGCTCTCATGTCCACATTTATGCTGGACATAACGTACCAGTATCTTCATATATAGAAGGGTAAGTCTCTGGCACTAGCCAAGGAATTGTGGTTGACAATAATGGACAAATATTAAGCCATAAAAACTAAGTGAATGGAAAGACTCCATTTGATTCCACTCTTATTGCTGAGCTGGCAGCAAGACATGAAACAACCTTACTCTCTGGACATATTTGTTATTGCAAAAGAGGAAGTATTTGGCTCACCTTCTGATTGCTTCCTTTCGTTATGTCCAGTGATGGCTCTTTCCCCTTCCCTTCCCTTCCCTTCCCTTCCCTTCCCTTCCCTTCCCTTCCCTTCCCTTCCCTTCCCTTCCCTTCCCTTCCCTTCCCTTCCCTTCCCTTCCCTTCCCTTCCCTTCCCTTCCCTTCCCTTCCCTTCCCTTCCCTTCCCTTCCCTTCCCTTCCCTTCCCTTCCCTTCCCTTCCCTTCCCTCCCCTTCCCTTCCCTTCCCTTCCCTTTCTCTCTTTAGATTACTGGTATAAATACAGGTGGGGGACTGTAGATAGGATTCTGAAGCTTCTAGGGTACCTCATCTTAGAAACCACAGATCAAAACTCCTTATCAGGGCAGACGAACACACATGTCCACTTTTTCCAAGGATGAAACAGATTTCCCAATTAACTACACTGGTTGCTAATGACATCTAATGTTACTAATGCCACTCATGTGCACGTGGCTTATTTAAATTCAGTTATTTCCTCTAAGTGAAAATACAAGCCTACACTTATTTCCTACAAGAGTCCTGCAAGTATATGGCTATTCTAGTTCTCAGGTTCTGGAGATATTTTCCACAGCAATCTTATGGGATCTGTGCCATTGTGTAGGTAATCCAAGGTCTATTTGGTCAGAGACCAAACATAAATGAATTGTTAGTCTTTGTTCTACGCTTAGAAAAGGGAGTCATTAGCACCATTTTCTGCATGAGGAACTACTTATCTTTCATGTATTTGCCCTTTCATATTTAGTCATTCATTCATACTTAAATATGAGTAGTTCAGCCATGTGTACCTGAAGTGTTTCACTACGCCCACAGTGTAGTTCATTAACTGTGGAACCTGTATGAGAAAAGGTTTCAGAAGTGTCAAATGAACACGGAAATTATGATTTCAGGTACATATCTATGAAAAAATTTCTTTTTCCTGAGATTTACAACACCTCAACAGGGGTTTGAAAAAATATCCAATTTTTTGACTTGCATATTGACAAGTTTGGGTAACTAAATTCTTTTGTCATCTCACTAACATGGCTGTAATGTCATATTCTCTGCTGATGTTCTCAGCCAGTGATGTTCCTCATGCACCTAATCCAACACTGTTGGACTGCCATTGTGTAATTCCTGCAATTTCTTACAAAATCACGAAACTGGTTTATTTGTCACAATAAAACAAAATAATAAAATAAAACAAAACAATAAAATAAAATAAAATAAAATAAAATAAAGTAAAATAAAATAATAAAAATAGCCACACACATTCACCACCGGTTGTACTGTTGCTGGCAAAGATGTGGGTGAAGAAGAAATCTGTACACTGGAATGGGCTGTGTCATGTCACTATAATAATAAATGTGAAGTATGGAAGAGGACTTTATCCTTCAATACCATTTCTAGTAAAAAAACTTCTAAGAAGTATTTAGGTGAGACATAAACCAACATCATTCAAAATTATGCCGATTAATAAAATTTTAATCAGCTTATATAAAAGAACACTTATCAGCCAACCTCTTGGCTAAATTCCTTTGTTTGGTTGTGCACCTTGGTGAATTACCTACGGATTCCACAGAAAAATTCTGTTTATTGTTCTCGCTTATCTCATCCAGAACTATTAAAAGAAGGAAAAATAAACCAAACCAAAATCAAAAGCAACCAACCAATCAAACAAACAAACAAAAAAGAGAGCTTAGGAAAAGTTGCAGACAGCAAAGATGCTAGACAGCTATTGTAGTTCAGTCTTGTTAGCTAGCAGACCTAGATATTTACTTGAGCTTTTGCTTTATATAGTAAACACTAACAGAAAAGTAAATCCTAAAACTAACATTTGTAATAATGTCACACACATTTCCTTGGTTTTGCATTTGTTTTTACTTCTGTTTGAACATTAATTATTCCAGGGAAAGCATTGCTTACAGCATAAGCTAGGACAGTTCAGTTATTTAATCGTATTGCTGATACTGTCACAGGTATCCTTTTTTTCCTTATATTATTATCTAACTTCAATAGAACTCTGTGCATTAGAGGTCAAACTGAGAATGAATTTTCATTGCCAAGTGCATTTAATTTTAATCTAGGTTTGAAGCTCAGATTTAATTTTTTTTTTTTTTTTGGCTTGGGTTTTTGATGAGTATGAGAGAAGAGGTTGCTGTGATAGAGAGAGGAAGGGAGGTGCTTATCAATTTATTTTTAAAGTTTGGGGTCTTGGCAAGTTTTTGCTACCTCACCCTCTGAAAAACCTTTCCGTTATTTATTTGCAGGTAATGGACTGTAAAATATTTGATATTAACTTGTTAAATGGAGATAAAATCTTAAATTTATATGGTTTGATAGAAAAAAAATTAATAGTCTGATCAACTCAAAGTCAGAATAAGTATGTGATCCTTTTTATGATAATGTTATTTACAACAGTACTACCAGGGGAAACAAACAAACAAACAAACAATACAGAACAAAACAAAACAAAAAACAAAACAAGTTTCTAAACTTATCTTAAATGAGAAATACATAATCAAGTAAAAATTAGCTATCATTTTTACTTTATAAATTGAAAGAAATCATATTCATCAGCTATAAAATAATTATCGTATTTGGGTATGGTTCAAATATGCACTATGACATGCTGGAACTGTCTTCTGTTAAGTGCGTAGTACCTTACAGGATTATTGTGGCTGAATTCGCAGTCATTTTAAAATCTCTTAGGTATCCTCAGTAGGATGCAATACTTGATATTATCAATTTTATTTTATTATCACACAACAGAAATAGCATTGAATAAGCATCTGACTAGAATTACCTAGTTTTAGCTGAGGTTTACAGTCACTGCCTAAATAAAATCCCAATCCCTATGTACAGAAGAGAAAGCAACTGCTAGTTCAGAAATGGCTGCTACAAGAAATGCATTTTTTGTTGTTGTTGTCATTTGTAAAATTTCAAGGGGTGATTTCCCTTATAAATAGAGGAATTCAGAAAGTTAACATCAACACAAGCTAGCAAAATGAAATTTGTAAAAGGAGGTGAATGGCCTACTTCAATACAGAAGCTTTCTTTACTGATAAATTATTTAAATGCAGAATAATAGACTTCGTACAGTTTACAAGGAACCTGAGTAAATTCTCATTTTTTAATCTTGTATTTGAGTCATCAGTACCCCTTGTGACAGATGCTATAGGATCATATAATAGCAAAAGCCTACTGAATTAGTACTATAAATGATACACAGAGAGCTGAAGATTCAGTCAGCAGCAAGCCCAAAAGGAAACTGATGAACTAGAGGATACTCCTTAAGAGTCTGGAAAATGTTGGGAGCCAGTAAAAGCACATCCTTATGGTGAAACCATGCAAGTGAAAATTCTTTTAAAGTGTCACTGTCCAAATCTTATGTCCTCCAGCAGGAATACTTTAAATAGTTAGTCCTAGCCAGGGAGGCAAAAAAGAAAATAGGACTTTAAATTTCTAAAATTGGAAGTTATAGCCTGAAAAATAGATACTGCTTTCAAATGAGTGGTCTGGGACTGCAGCAAGTACAATAAGTGTTAGGGGAAGTGTCATGGTCTGTTTGATTCTCTCAAATTTACAGGAACATGTACTCTTTAATTTAAACTTTAATCTATGAGCTCATAAAGAAAGAAAACAAACATCAAAAAAAGGGTTCAGTCTACTCTGTACAGGCTAGTCTAATGTGAATTCACTAAGTCATCACTTCAGTAATTCATGTAGCCTAACTCACAACTTCTGTACCTTGTAACTTGTGCCTGTGAGCAAAACAGTTACCTTGCCGAGGGCAAGAGCACTCATCCTTCCTTGCCTGTCAAAGTGCAGATGTCCCCTGCACCACACAGGGAAGCAGGAAAGCCTCAGCAATCCTGCTACTGTTGGATCCACTTCAAAAACTTTTTGGGTAAATTGATGTATTGATAACTTCCAGCTTGGAAGCTTGGTCGATGTCATTTCCACAATTTAGTGGATTCTGAAGAACCTGCCAGGCAATTAACATGCAAGGATACAGGAGACAATGGCTGCAGGAGAAAGCGAGCTGCAGGTAATAACAGCTGCACGCTGACCTTTATCCCTTCCTGTCCATTGTGTCCTGCATACATGTTGCTCTTGTTTTGACCTAATGGCACTGCTCCCAGCAGACACAGGGGGTTTAAGAAAGAGCAGCTTAAAAGACACCTCATCCAGTAAACATTAATTGCTGTGTTACATCCTGTGTTTTGCTATTGTGATTGGTTTTGCTAAGTTATAGACTGGGTTATAGTACCAACAATGTCTGTCCTTAATTTCAAGGCTTGATGGCATGACAAATCAGATCTCACACTGTCTGTCTTGTGTTCTTTTTTTTTTTCTTTTTTTTTATGTTGCCTAATAGAGCATTAACTCCTTATACATCCTTAACCCACATTCTAGTTCATGCATCCAAATTTCAATGAAATGTTTTCTCTAGACACCACTCCTGCTTTTTTTTTTTTTTTTTTTTTTTTTCCCTAATGAATTCTCCAGAACACATTAATTTTTCCTTACTTGCATTACTTAATTTTGGAGCTATTTATCAATGGCAACACTTTGCAGAATTGTTACTCTACATCACTTTGTAGTAACTATACTATACTTTTTTTCTTGTTACTCTTGGAATCTTCAGTATTTTTCAATATGATTGTATTTCAAATGTGCAATTTTTTGTAACTGTGTCAGCACAAGGGACTTGTAGTATATATATATATCTTTCTAAAAATTTACTCTCCTATTACAGTAAATCTTTTGGTATATATATTACATAGTTTATTTTATTTATTTATTTATTTATTTATTGGTCATTCTGTGTGGCCTCACAAGTATGTTCACCTAGGCTAGGTCCAAACTAAATACTGCCCCATCAACAGAAGCTCTTCTAACAAAATACGAGACATAAGTCATGCAAGACTACTTTCTTCATCTTCTAACTGATTGATTGTGAAAGTGATCTTTTGCTTCCTAAGAGCCCCGTGAGAAGCCACCTGCACACATTCAGAATTGATTCCTACATGTTGTCTAGCAACCAATTTTAACATTTATATGAATTTAGTAATCTGATGGTGGTAGGGGTTTGAGGAAAAAATATGGAATGTTGTGGAAAGAATAATCTTGTATTTTAGAAATTCAAAACTTTTTTTTTTTTTTTTTTTACCCCACAAAGTACTGTAACAGCCTATCCACTCCTGAACCTGGTAATCAATCCAGAATGTGATTATGAGACTCACTGAAAAATGAAAAAAAAAGGAGTCACAAAGGTCCATTCACAAAGAAAAACATTATGTTGCACCTATCTGGTTTTATTATAACAATAAAAAAATGGTTTAAAACAGTCTTCTATAGACAAAAACTTAAAAAGAACCCAGTCCATGCAATTCACCCAACAGTGTCACTACTAGTGGAACATTAGAAAATAAGGCATGCTAAAATTAAAGCTTCACATTTTTGGCATTTTTGGCAGTACATACTAGTGAATAAAAAAGGTTATTTTGCTATTTGTGATGTGGTGAGGAAAACAGCTGACTTAAATTTGAATTTAAGAGTAAAAAATGAAAGATTTGGGTAGAAGTTGAAATAGCATAGGACAGGACAGGGCTAAGAAGAATTTTGAGAAGAAGCTGAACAGAAAGTTACACATTTAGGAGAAAAACATGGCAATGCAAAAGATGCAGAAGGAAAGTGTTACTGTACAGAACGGTTTTGAAGATAAGGCAAGATCCTGGGATTTGGGTGCCTTGATCTTGTTCCATCCTGTAGCATAGTTGACTAGTTTTCATTCAGGCTCTGCATGTGGTCAGTATAAGCATTCCAAGACTCATCTATTGTCATCACAAGGGACATATATCCCAAACATTCTATATATCTATATGTCTTTCTCCAATATATTGTATCATATATATCATATATCTATATATCCTTCTCCAATAATCTTTTGTGGTGCAATTTCTGAAAGAGGGGATGTCTTTGGATAATGCAGAGCTCAGCAGCAGGATGCCAGGCCATAAAGTGAAAGTGCAAGGAGAAGGAAAAGGGAATTGATGAATCAAAACAAAAAGGAGAGTAGAGAGAAAGCACTAAGAGGAAAATAAGAATATTGGCAAGCACATATCTTCAAAAGAAATATTAAAAATATGGAATACTATCAATACTCCTTCAGCCAGTGATCAGCTTCCAGGAAATCCCTACTCAATAAGATATGTTGATTGTTGTGAACTGTTAGAAGCTCTTATAAAACATTTGCATTTGTGAGGTAAAGGAGGTGTCAGTTCCAAAGCCATACCTCTGTCCTTAACCGATATAGAGAGGAATTCTCCAAATAGAAAAGCCAGACCAAGAAAGTGATGAGTTTTATGTGCAGGTAGTATGCAGAACAAAATTTGCACATAACCCCCCGGTCTCTTTTTCTTGTGCATAAGCATAGAAACTTTGCCAGCTTATCCTATGCTTTTTGTTGTGCCAATTAAACATGCATGTCTTATTTATTTGTTGAATTTAGTTATTACAAAATTTAAACTGGATATCTAAAACAAAGGTAAGCTAAATGCATTTAGCAAGCCTCACAGGGACAGCAGTTTCTTATGCAGAGGCTGATATGTATGGTGGGTACACGGGCAACATTAGGGCCAGATCTATTTGTTTTAATTCCTCACTAGGTTAGCCTTGTGAGATAAATGTTTTGACTACATCCTTTGTCAGTAGGAAATTAATGTAGTGCATAAAAATACATTGATTTATATAAACTAAGCACAGAGGTCATTCTTTTCCTTTAGGGATTCTGAAGGACAGTAGTCATATAATACTGCAGCATATATTTGTATGGATCAAACCAAATGAATGTAAAATTCACCAAATTAACTGTTCAGTTAAAATTGTCGAAGACAAAACAAGTAGTTCAAATTTAAATTAATTTAAAATTAAAGGACTTTTGTCCTTTATATGTGACTTCACAAACACTTCATAATGACTATTGCATAAAGACACAGAAACTGTCACAGATGGGCAGTAAGGACAAAGGATTAAAACTGATACAGACAGAACTTGCAACATCTTGATTCAGTGAGACACATAACTTATTTAGGTGTTTACTGCTATCTTCTCATAAGTCTTTCTATAGTATTGCTTGGAGACAATGAAAAATTAATATATATATATTTTTGAATGGAAACAGTATGGATAAAAATCTAACTCTGCTTAACCATATATGCAATATTATGAAGAGATACTTAGGACAAAGCTAATGTGTACTTTAGCCCTCCTGTACCTATGAAGAGTTATGGAGTAGGAGTGTGTCAGATATCTCTGATGCCCCTCTGATATTTCAAAACAGATATATAAAACAGACCCTTTGAAGTTTCAAGAATCATTTTAAAGAAAGGAAGCTTTGTTGTGAGATAAAGGAGGACCAAGTGAGTTGCATGATCTCCAATGTTTTCCCTTAGGACATCTAAGTTGAGCTTGGAAATTGCCAATTCAACAGCAAAACGGTTTGTCTTTGTTAAATTTTGCCTCTTTCCAGTGATCCTTTCTGACAGGAATCATATGCCATGAAGAACTGTGGGAAGATGAAGCTACTGAAGATATACACTGATGCAAAGAAAGACAGATAAAGATTATTCAGATACAACAGATAGGAAAAGCGGAATCCCATATTTATGGTATGTCCCTTAAACGGATATAATTTGAGTGAAGAGTCTTTCTGAAGTCACAGGGCCACAGTGAAAGTTGAAAGTGAAGCTAAAACGTTCCTGGTGTATCTGCAGGTTGGGGCTTATGGTTTACTGCAACATAACAGCAACATAAGTTTTTTGCAGCCCAAACACAGTTTGGCCTTAGAACATAACATTGCATAGCTGGGTTCTGAAGCTGTAAGCAGCCAAGGTATGTGAATGTCTTCAATGATGTTCCCTCAGCATTGTCTTTCAGCATCAGTATTCTACCCAGATGCACTGCAATATGGTTTCCATAACTGAAAATTGTCTGTAAGTAGGTATAAGAAATTCCCTGCTCTTTTTCCAAGTAACCTTTTTTTTTTTTTTTTTCCCCCTATTAGTCCATGAAGTTCAAATCTTGAATTTTATCGATCTGAGAATTTGACTTGAGACAAATCAGGCCTAGAGGCACAGACTCTAGGCTCTCACCTGAAGAATATAATACTGTCCCCTAAGTAGGTTAAATGCACAGAGAAAAACAATCTGTTACTGGTTATATGAGGTGTAGGTGGCAGGTTTTGGCATTAGGAGCGGGGCACTGCGTTGTTGCTGCACGGGGCAATGCTGGAGCTGCCCTTGCCGGCCCCAGACAGTTCCAGCCGGCCCCAACAGCCCCACCACAGGGCACGGCTAGGCCCAGCAGCCAAGATGGCGCCTCGCCTCAGGGACAGCCTGGGGAAGGGCGGGTAAAATGGTGCCCGGCACCCAGGATAAACAAAGAGGGAGAAACAGCCTTGCTGGCACCCCAGGGAGAGGAGGAGGAGGGCAGGAGGGGCTCCAGGCATGACAGCAGAGATCCTCAATGTGGAGCAGAGGAAAAGTGTGAGAAGAAGGGAGCAGCAGAGAGAAACCACCACATATTGACCCTAGTCCACACCTTTGTTCATTTCCTTGCTGAAGGGACTGAGTATAAATTGTGGTGATAACAAGGGTGGAAGGAGAGGAGTTGGGTGTGAAGGATGGCAGTTGGAAAGGGGGATGGAAAGGTGCCATTTTAATCTTTCTATTTCCCACTACCCAAATTAGTAATTACTAATATTTAATTTCTTTGGCAATAAATTACTTTTCTCCAAGGTGAGTCTATTCTGCCTGCAGTAGCAGTTTGTAAGCAGTCTTCCTGTCTTTAGCTCAGCCTGTGAGGTTTCTCATTCCTGTCCTTCCCGTTTTCTCTCCCTGTCCCGCTGGGAGTGAGCAAGCAGCTGGATGGGTGTTTGGCTGTCAGCTGGCCCCAGTCCATCACATCGGTGAATCTTAGAAAGGGGAACCATCATCTTTGTGACATCAGTACTGAAATTCCCAGCAGCTTTCACGGCAGCTAGCTTTCACACACACATCATTTATCAAAACCATTTTACTTCTTTCTATTAATTCTTTTTGTATAAAATGTTCTCAACCATTTGTGCTTCAAAGAGAGATTTTAATATGTGCATTTGACAAAAAGACTGAGAGCTCTATGTTGACTCTGAGACAGGAATGAGGAATTTAAACTTCCCATCTGGTATTTCTTAAATGGTTAACAATATGCTCTTTCGTGTCTTGGCCACTGACTTATGGGATACTTATCATGGTGTAGTGTTTCATGTCTCTGTGTCTGTAGGAATATGTCTATTTTAAGGGACACTGGGAAGGACAGTGCTTTGACAGGTATTTGCTGGGACAGTTAACACACTGAGTCGTGCAAAGTACAAAGCTTGCCTTACCAGTTCTCACTGCGTTCTGTTTTCAAAGGCTGGCACAGAGCAGAATTACAGACCAATACTGATGCCATTCAGGATGGCTCATTTCTCTTTCCAAACATATTATATACTCCTTCTCAATAGCAAAGCATAGTTTTGTGACAGCTTTCCTATGGCTGATGGTTTATGAAATGAATGTGCGAGGAGTGCAAAGAAAACAGTTTAGGCTTCAGGACCTCTCCTGGTTTCTTCAGTTTTAACTAAGTATGTAAGTTTGAAGCTAGTGACAGCATAGAGTAACCAGCCGTTGAAACCATGTTACTTAGGGAATTTTGTTAGCAGAGAGAACAGGTCCTGTTGAATTTAACCTTTAAACTGCGTAACTGTTAAACAGTTTTTTAAATTATTAAATACACGCATTGCAGGGGGGGATCTGAGAGCAGGTGTTTCATCCCTGTTTTCCTTATATGTGGGCCTGAAGTTCTTTTTTCATATGGATATAATCAAAGGCTGACCTCAAGCATTCAAACATCTAAAAAGCAGAGAACACTATTCCTTTGGAATTTATTTGCAAAGCATAATAAAGCTGCTGATTGGTTTTATGTAATGAAAAGTGTATATCTATGAACAATTGTGGGGACAATGGCACCCATGAGTGTATGGAATACTAATACAATACATGAATAAAGTGTATGCAAATATCAAATTTAACCAGTTACATCAAATACTCATCATATAAATTGTTATAGCAAATGCACAGTTTTTGTTTTGGCAACAGATAAGAAGTCAGAAGTTAGAGTAACATGTTATTAATTCAAAAAGAAAAATTCAGGTATAAATACAAAACCTAGGAAGGTTAAATTTTGGCATAGATCAATGGAAACCTGATGTATGAATACAGGTAAAATGTAGCTGTATAATCTTGTAAAAAAAGGAAATTTGATGTGATGGAAAGCAATAGCGCAATTACAGCAGCTGTGAAAACAGAAGAACATCCTCTAATCTTTGGAAAAAAATATGTGAAAAGCTGAGGATTTTCATGGTGTCAGAATGATTGATTTCACTCCAAATGAAGTCAGTTGAAGTCATTCCATTTAACTGCAGCATTAGGTCACCTATTTATCCAAGTCTTTTCAACTGCAGCTTGATATATTCAAATTTTCTGACAAATAAAAAATAACAAGAGAAGTTGAAATGCATGATATTGACCGATGGAAAATAATCAGTAAAAAAGATAATTTTACAAGAAATAGGAAAGTAATCAAAGAACTAAATAATCAAAAAACAGATAGAAAGCCAGCAAAAGCTCATTAATTATCCTTAGAGTCAAGCTGTAGCCAACTGGATAAAAAATCAAACATTTGAATCAGGTTTAACTCTTTAAATATAAAAGAAAACAGCAAGACTATTTAATGTTCAAACCTACCACTTCTTCCAAATACCAACTTCTCCATCAGCACTTGCTGAAAGTAGGGTTTATGACTCTGTCCTGTGCTTTTTAGTGAAGAAACGAAGAATTGTACAGATGAAAATCACATTGTGATGGATGTATTATGTGCAGAGAGAATGTGATGACTTATTCTTGTACCTGTCATTATCTTGATGTACTGCGTCTTTTGTAGTGAGAAGACTGTTCTTCACTATGAAATTGAATATATTTCTAGGAATGTAATGAAGTCAGAGAAACAGAAATTCAAAAAGGATTATAACTTGCACATATTATGTAAAGCATGAGCTAGTAGCTAAGCTATACTCAAATACAAATGTTTTCAACAGTTGTGATTTCCACATTGTTAGGGAGTGTGCTCAGAATGGAGTTTGGTTTTCAACTTTTGTCCTAGGTCAGCAGAACTAATGCCTGATTTAAAACTCAGTTTAGCTCAACCCACAAAAACTAATATTTTCTTCACATGGACAAGTATAAAATATTAAGATATTTTAAAACTGTCAGTGTATTGGAAAAAGCAAAGAACACTTCACACTATGAAACACTTCCCATTTCCATTATGTTCCTTTTTGTAGGAGCTCGTTACGTAATAAAACTGTGCCTATCATAATAAATCTTGAGGAGTTCAAAGATATGCTACTCCATAGTTATTATGGTTAAGACTCTAACTGCAGCTTTACTTCAGGATTTAAGAATTGAAGGCTCAAAGTCAAGACTTCTTGCGTTGGATTTAACATAGAGTGAATCCTACCAATGTATAAATCCAAGAGTTCATGGAAGGGAACAAAAAAATTAGCCACATAATGTATTATTAAAGATAGCCCAATTTTCTTAAATATCTGGAACTGGATAAAAGTATACTGAAGATAATTAATTTCATCCTAAATCAGAATACATATCTAGATACCCCATACTTTGTAAAGCTGCATGCTTTGAGCACAAAGGCCTCCCATTACCACTGAAGTGAAAATGTATTTCAAGAATAGGTCTCTTCCCCAAAGACATAATTGTATTTATTCAATGCTTTGCTATTTATAGATTGTTTCATGTCAGACAGGGTGAAGTAAACAAAAGTTTACGCTGTGGTTTAGTAAATATTAATTTCATGTGACACTGAGTCATGGATTTTTAAGCCTGAAACACAAGGGACAGCGAGCAGAGAGAGTAATCATCATGTAAAGATGAATTGAGATAGTTTTACAAATCTGTAGAGGCAATTGCTACAATAAGACATATTATCATTTATATAGAGCAGGTAACCACTGCTCATGGTTAATTGACGGAATGCCAGAAATAATGCAGACCATTAAGCCAGTCACAGAACAGCTCTTAACAACTTGTGTTTCTCTCTCTCTTTTTTTTTTTTTTTTTTTTTTTTTTTTCCCTCTGATGCTAGGAGTACCAGAAAAGACTAGGTGACAGAAGCAACATGAGTCAATCAAGTTAAGATAAAACACAGGACTCTTAATAAAATGATAAATTATGATATAATAGAATATTTACCTAAAACTAAAATGCAACCTTTTGGTGGGACAATGCATTAACTTCTCTTTCACTTGAGAAGAACAAAGATTTAAATGAAAATGACATATTTTTCTCTGTGGCAACTGTTGCCACAATCTATGGAAATATTGCTGCATTTCTGACTGTTGCTCCTTATTACACTGTTGGAAAAAGGAATAAACTGTTTCCTATTTGTTTACTTAATGAACAGAAATGAAACCACATGTTCTGGTAGCATAGAGTTAATTTTCCTCAAACTAGCTGGTACAGTGCTGTGTTTTGGATTTAGGATAATGCTGGGGGTAGTTTGATAACACACTGATGTTTCAGTTGTTGCAGATCAGTGCTTAAACTAACCCAAGGACTTTTCAGCTTCTCCTGTTGTCCTGCCAATGAGGGTGGGGGTTCACAAGAAGATGAGAGAGGACAGAACCAGGACAGCTGACTCAAACTGGTCAAAGGGATATTCCGTACCATATGGCGTCATGCTGAACAGTTATATCAAGTGGCTCAACCCACAAGCTTTAACTTTTTCTTTGCCTGACTCTCTTCCCCATCCCACTGTGGGGGAGAGGAGTGTGAGCAAAGAGCTCTGTGGTGCTTAGCTGCCTCACAACACCCCATTAAGATTATCTGACAAAAAAAAAAAAAAAAAAAAAGAGGAAAAAAAAAGCCAAATTATTTTAAACTTGATGTTCTCTCTTTATCTGCCAGTAATTCAATGTTAACTTCCTGAGATATTTGTAATAAATTAACGTTAGTGGAAAATGAAAATGGCCATTTGCTTCCATCTATGTTTCTGTGCAAAATAGTGAAACAAATTCCAGACATCATCATTTAAAAGTCACTTAAAAGACTTGGAAGTTGAGAGAACTTTTCTGTATTTTCCTCACTTCTATCAAATTGCAAATATATCTTCAAACATTCTAGAGATGCTGCCTTTGTCTGCTTGAACAAAACAGCATCTTGAAACACAACCCCTGCTGGCATGTTGTCTCAAAACTCTGAGATGCAAAGGTCTTTGAAATAGTTTCCAGTCTCTTGAATGTAGTTTTGTATAGTAACTCTCAACCAACAAACCCATCTGCTTTTTATAAATTATTTGCATGTTGTACACATGGTCATGAGGAAGAGAGGTTGTTCACAAAGAAAATATGACTATTTCTTTCACAATACCAATGTTTTTTTCATGTTCTAATTTCAAAATTCCATGCAATGGATGTCTACACATTGAAGTTTATGGTGTAAAACATTAAATAGAACAAACTCTGTCACTCTTTTCTTTAAAAGAAACAGGTTGAAACAATACAAAAAGTAATCATCAGCAAAGGATTTTATTACTGTTGTCAGTAAGTATAAGACTCAAATACCTAAGTCTTCATCCCACTTCAGTTACTGGAGGAAGATGCTGACCTTTTAGGAAAACACAAATCAGAATGTTATGCATTTACAGGTTTGTTAGCATGAGCAAGATATTTTGGAAATCTTGCATTTTTTTTCCCTGATCATATACAGGTTCTTTTGCATCTATTTCTTGCAGAAAACTTTATGCCAATCCCAATTTTAAATACAAGACAGGCAAGCGTGTTTACTTAAAGAGACTAATGCACTGCTGAGACACACTATATAACAGGTGTTTTAAGACCAAGTTAAAAAAAGTGAAATGTTTATCAGAGGAAGATGTAGACATACATTTAAGATAAAAATAAATGTTACTCTAAAGGAAAATAATATTGCTTTTTGAGACGCCAAAATTAATCCAAAAGTTTGTGCTTTATTTTTCATTTTATCCCTTGTTTCCTCCAAGTAAGATTTTTATCCTAAGTCCTTAACACTTTTCTCCTTAGTTCTATCCTACAGTCATCCTTCAGTGGTGACAACAGTCTGAGACTGGGTGTGAAGATACATATAACTTTTGAGGTCAAGAAATGATTTTGCTGTCTGCGAAAGAGAGCTTTGGGAGAAAGTGCCCTTTAAAAAAGATGCGTGGATATATAGAGCTTGTTGTAAGCAGGCCTCATCTTGTGCAGGCCTTCTGATTTGTGAATGGCTTCATGGATTGTTTTTTAGGCAGTGTAAAGCTTATTCTCATTCTGCAAGCAAGTGAGGTGGTCAGGTAAGCTCTGCAGCCCAGGACAGGAGGACATGAAAAACACTGCAAGGCCAAGTTGAATGGGGCTTTTGAGCAACTTGGTCTGGTGGAAGTGTCCCTGCCCATGGACTTGGAATTACATGATTTTTAAGGTCCTTTCCAACCCAGAGCATTCTATGATTCTATGAATTATCATGAGTTGAGGTTCTGTACAGAGACATATTTTGATCTCAGCAATAGAATGTGATAGATATGATGATTTAGGAGACCATGAGAACAGCAACAAGGAATAAAAATGCTGTTTTTACTGGCTGTTGGCTCTCTACTTTAAAAGAAAGGTTAGAAAGATTCACTGGAAACAAAAATTAACTTCAAAGGTTACTTGTTTGAAATCTGATACAATGTGAGACCTTGTGTAGGAAAATGAAAAATGTATGGATTCAGAGGAAATAGCCTTAAAAATAAGGGGAAAAAAAGGAAAAAAAAATCTAACTTGCTCATAGTAAAAGGCAGAAAAATTCATAAAATTGTTGATTTGGGGATAGTAAAATCAGGGAATGAATCCAAGATTCTATTAAGAACATTTAAAGAAATGCTGTGCTTGAGGATATTTATGGCCTGGCAAACAAAATACCTCTAAATCTTAAAATATCTCTAAATCTTAAAATATCTCTAAATCAAGATTATCATTATTACAATCTGAATGCTGCTGTAGAACTAGAACAAAGTCCCCAGAATTCACTTTTAAACAAATTATTTCATGATGATATGGCTGTAGCACAACATAGAGTTTTCACATAAGCTGAAAACAACAGAGAAATATGTTAAACATGTTGAACACACTTGTCTCAAGGAAAGCCTCAAGAAGTCTATTCACTCTATTCTATATAAAGCAATATAAAGATTTTATAAACTTCCTAGGGAAACTTTTATTATTATTATTATTTTCTGTTTATAATTAGGCTTGCAGCTGGAAAAAAAATATAATAAATGATCACTTATGATAATTATATTTTACCAGTCCCCTCTCCAATCAAACAAGCAAACAGAGAACAATCAATTAACCATTTTTACTGAGCTTTTAATCTAGGGAAACTTGTGCCCTATTTTAGTGTCTTCTTTTCTAGACCCAGAAAAAACAATCTTTTGACTCAGTCTTTATAGTTCAGTATACCAAATAACCTACAGTGCTTGTCACTTTTTAATTCCCTCTGCTGTTGGTTTATACATTGTCACCAACCAAGACAGTATTTTGGTAAAGTTTCAGTGCTGGCAAATAAAGTAAAGCAATTATTTCACAATGTAAGAGGGATTCTGCTAATTGTTGTTCTGCTAATACTTTGTAGAAGTACAGGTGCATTTTTATTTGCAGTAGTTTCATATCTTTTCTTCTCATGTTCACCCAATATTTGGGTATGTAGGACAGTGCAGTCTGCACATTCCCCAGTTTCATCTCAGCATAGAGTTCTAAGTGGTTGACAAGATCTTGAAAAAGATGCTAAGTATGAATGATTAATGTGTTTGTGGATAAAATATATTTTAAATTCCCAGTTATTTTTCTCCCTTTGATATTTGTATGGAATCACAGTGTGGGTAATTTTATGAATTATCTGGCATAGCCTGCATATTCAGAGTCTCTCGTGTGGTCCTGAAGTCTCAAGGGAAAAACAACCTCAGAATTGTTCTTCAAAAAGGTGACATTATATGCCTTTTCTGAATATATATAAAAACTTTTTTTTTTTTTTTAATGAGCATTCTTTGAAAAAGACGGTAATGGAGATAACACTCAACAAGACACCTGCAATAATTTTGGCTCCAGTGGAATATACTTTGATCCCTTTGATCAGTGAAGGAAAATACTCTTAGGCATAAGGTATTTTAACATGGCCCCTGATACTCTGTGTAGAGATCTCTAGTTATTGACCTAAACAACCACTGGGGTTTTCAGAACAGTCAACTTGCCATTGTTATGGGGAAGTGTGGGGCATAGCAGCGGTCGGCAGTCACGGGGAGTCATAGAGGAGTGATAGTGACTACAGAGGGCCCAGAGAGGGGCCAAAGAAAAAGAAGAATACTCTATTTTTTTGGTGGGTGAAAAGCTTGACATGAGCCAGCAGTGTGTGCTTGCAGTGCAGAAGGCCAGTTGCATCCTGGCTTGCATCAAAAGAGGAATGGCCAGCAGGTCGAGGGAGGTGATTGTCCCCCTCTGCTCTGCCTTTGTGAGACCCGATTTGGAACAGTGTCTGAAGCTCCCAGCACAAGAAAGATGTGGGCCTGGTAAAGTGGGTCCAGAGAAGATGATCACAGGGCTGGAGCACCTCTCCTAGGAAGAAAGATTGAGAGGGCTGGGGTTGTTCAGCCTGGAGAAGAGAAGGCTCTGGGGAGACCTCATCGCAGCCTTTCAGTACTTAAAGAGGGCTTATGAAAAAGATGGAGATTGAATTTTTACACAGACAGTGATAGGACAAGGGAGAATATTTTTAAACTAAAAGAGGGTAGATTTAGGTTAGATATAGGGAAGAAATTCTTTACTCAGAGGGTGGTGGGGCACTAGAACAGGTTGCCCAGAGAAGCTGTGGATGCCCCATCCCTGGAGGTGTTCAAGGCCACGTTGAATGGGGCCCTGAGCATGGGAGGTGTCCCTGCCCATGGCAGGAGGGTTGGAACTAAATGATCTTTAACCTAAACTAGTCTATGATTCTATGAACTCCTTTTCAGTTACAGGTTATTCCTGCTTGATATCTAATACCCTTAATCAAGTGGTAGCCTTTTACCAACAAAGGAAGACTAGACTACAAACTGTTCGCCAAAGCAGAAGTTTAGATTTAAAAAAAAAAAAAAGAAAAAGAAAGAGAAAAGAAAGAGACCTGTGCAGCTGACAGAGAGTAGTTTACTGTGCAGTTATTGACTATATCAGATTCTTTTCTTACAGTTGCTTATTACTGCATTTCAGGCAAATCCAAAGAATTTTACTTGTGTTCCTTACTTAAAAAACTTTCTTGCATGGTAGGTACATGCACTGATCTTCTTTAGTGAGCTTTGTTCTGCCCTGCTGACCTTATCTGCTAAGTTCATGGAATATGCTATTGGACATAAATTATGATCTAATCACCCACTCCAAGCAGTGTGAGAAAATCTTAAGTGTCTTATTTCTGTTCTGATAAACACAATGTCTATATTGCTTTCTCACCGCACATAAGTCTAATTTTTGTACAAGTCTTTTCAGTATCAGATACACAAAAAACAATTCAGAAATTTCAATGAGCCTGGAGATCGAGCCTATACAGAATAAATAAATAAATAAATAAATGACTTTAGCTTGGAATGGTAAAACTAGTGAAAACAAAAAAAAAATAATGTCCTGATTCCATCAGACTTGGATTAGTACTAAGTCTAGTACAGTTATTTCTTCTTAGGTAGAACACATGATAAATTGTGACAGAGATCTTATTCATACAGGAAATGATGTAAGGGAATGATTATGACCATGTGAATCTCTTACTTCCTGTCAGAAGAAAGCACCTCCAAAAAAGCTGTTTTCACAGACAGAAAGAGTAATGAACAATTTCCAACTGTGTAGAGTATCAAGTTAAATACTGTAGAGAAATATGGTTTCCTGTTAGTAGGAATAGCTTCACAAATCCCTTATAATCCAGTGTGAATAGTAATGGATTGAAATGAGAAGGAAAGAAAGGAAAAGGAAATGTCTGACACACTAAAAAGAATTTAAGATTCTTACAGTAATCTTAATTTTAGCACCACAAGGCAGAGGTCTGTGGCAATCATCAGGCCATACAGGCTAATAGGTATTAAAAAAAACAGCAGTGATCTAATGGTGATCTCCCCACTGGCCTGTCCTAGGCCAGCTATTGCAGCTGGGATTTAAAGGATCTAAATTGGTATTTCTGTCTGTTTTATGAGACCAAGGGTACTCTGGAAACTCTGGTGGTGTGTTATCATTAACAGTGAACTCCAATCTGCAATTACACAGCTCTAGCCTTAAATCAAATTGATAGTTTTCTTTGGCAGCCAAGATCTTATCAGCAAGAAAATGTGTTCTGCAACAGTTGACGAAAAAGTGAGAAACTTCAGTTGCTCTGTTAATTGTCTAATCAGAAAGATGCATAGAACTGTGCTACAGTGTTCTCTCTTCAGTGCAGATCAGACACCGAAGTAATATAGGAGCACGTGTAAGAGATGTCGCAACTATATTTAGTTAACCAGCTAAATAGTTAAACAGCTAATAGCAAACCAGTAATTTGGATCTTACTTGGCTGTGTCTAAAAAAGAATTTCATACCCATAAATCTCCAGTCTTTTGGGGCTTTCTCCAGCCTCCTACTACTCTATGGCCATTTTGTTTGTTTGTTTGTTTGTTTTTTACCCATGCCTTTGTGTAAGTGGTAAAGAGCAGACAATCAGAGAAACACATGTCTGCAAAAGACGCATACTTTCTGCTCATTATTCTACTATACTGAGAGTCTGGGTTTGGTAGGTGTTGAATGCAAGATTCTTAACCACTTTGTTAATGAAGGAGATTTAACCATGTGAATGAATTGGCTCTGTAACTTACTTTAATGGAAGGGGAAATGAACAGATACTCCCTATTTCCTAAGATTTGAGATTTTGGGGGGTCATTGTTTTAGGCTTGGGACTGTTTCTTTCCAGATAAAAGGGTCAGAGTTTCAACTCTGAGCAATCCTATATAATGGTGTTAAACAAAACAAACAGTCCATTGTAGGGGAAAAGTATGTAAGCTGCAAATATGCTGTGTTACATATCCACATATTTCTGTTTTGCATTCAAAAGTTATAGTCAGATGCCAGAGTCCAAACATGGCTCTATTGTGACACTGAAAGGTTATTTTTGGTATGAATCTGTCTCAGCCAAACAGCATTTTGCCTTGAAATGTGTCCTCCTCAAGATCTCAATAAGAGAAAATACACCTTGCCCTTGCGGAGTGGGAGGAACTCTAATAGAATTTAAAGACACCCCTCCTGTTGGAGCCAGCCCTGAAAATGGAAAGTGAGACCTTACAACTCAGAAACACATAGAAATACCAAATGAACTTACTAGTTCCTTCTACTGGAGAGGTGAGCTTTTAATACCCCCAAAACAAGAAAAAAGAAAAAAGTTTTTAATTCTGACTTCCTGTATTTGATTTTGCTAAGGCATTCAGGGTCACTGCAGCTGGGGTAGGCATTGAGGGCATTGGCAAGGTTGTATCCTCACTGGCAGGGACATGTTCTTGCTGTTTGCATTACAGAGGTCCTTGTGTGCAGAAGTCTATAAAGCTCACTGCCTGCCACAGAGCAGAATGTTATATCTCTGATGGATTATCTGATGTCTACTTACTAGCAAAGCACTTGCTGCTTTTTATTTATTTGCATCTTGTGAGTATCATACCATTTTTCTCCCACTTATTGAAAGAACACATCTTGTTCTTTAACTAGTGACTCCTCTTAGACTGGAATTTTCTACAATATTATACATATATTCTTGATTCCTTCTTTCAAGCCATTAATGAAAATATTTATTAGAACTTGGCCCAGGCTGGATCCCTGCAGGTATCCACCTGAAGTATCTTCCCAGCTAATCAGTGAACCATTATTATCTACTCAAAGGAGTAGTAGAAGTAGTACTCAAAGTAGTTCCACTGAGTTAGGAATTTGGCTTATGGCCATAGTATCTAACCTGATCTTCTCAATGTTATATATGTCAGGTAGGCCAGTAGCAGAAAGTTTACTAAGGTTAAAATATATCATATGTACTGCTTTATCCTTATTTGCTAGGCCAGTTATGTTGTTAAAAAGGAAGTGCATTTTTTGGAAATAGTTTGTTCTTGACAAACGCAATGATCAGAAATCATATATGTTCTTTACTGCTTTTGTAATTCAGTTGCTTATAAAATGATTATTCAATTTGAAAAAATAAGTTAAAGCAAGAAATCTATGTCTTCATATACTCCTTCTTCTGTTGATAAAGCTTCCTTTGGGAAGATAAACTTCCTGAAAAAAATCTCTTTAATGATTACGGAGAGTTTAGATATGATCTTGATAACTTCTCAGGTATACCAGGATGAATTTTAACATTCTCTGCACAATTGAACCTCTCTAACTTACCCTACCCAAGGTTGCCCTCCCTACATTTTGTAGAACTGTGCCCTACATACTGTTTTCCAGCAAATAATTAGGTACTTAGTGTCTTATTGCTGTCATCCTTTGGTTGCTGCTGTAATGTGATCAAAAAACTTCATCTACTGCTACTTTCTGATACGGACATTTCTTTTGTTCTTTCTCCTTTTATCTTCACCCAGAGAAATGCAACAAATTCGCCTCACCTCTTTCTCAGTTTCGGAGAGTGACTTCAAAGTGTTCTTGATCTACAGTGTGATATTGGTTTTCTTTCTTTTCCTGTTCGTGCTTCCTGAATATACTATTTCTTTTTTACCAGCCTTCCAGTTATATTGATTTGTTTCACCAGTTCTCTGTGACATTAATTAACCAAGTTTTTTTGGTTGTAAAGCAAGATTTCAGATCCTTTCTCTTCAGTTCCCGTACTGTTTTAAATTTATATGTAAAATATGAGTTTGAACTGACTCTTCTTGGTTTAAAGATGATAGAAGAAAACATCTTTATACCTCAGCAAAATATCAGTGTCATGCAATAAGCCAGATCTCCTCCATAAGGATGCATTGTCACTAAAGCTGAGATGCAACATTAAGAGACTTGCCACCATTAGGACACCAAGCCACCATTCTTGAAGGTTCACACTCAGAAGGCCACCTTCTTCTTAAGGGTGGTATTTCAGGATGGCAGATAGTTGTCTTCTCCTCTGGCAGGGTGATTTACTTCTACTTGCAGTGTATACTTCTACTACTGTCTTTAGATGGTGACTGTGAACACCTTAGCTTTAGGTATTTCTCGCTATTATGAAACATGGGATTAGAAATTAGAGAGTGATTGATTAAGAATGAATATGTAGGCAACATTCATTGCTTAATATGTGCTACATTTGTGATGTACTGTGCCTGTGCTGCGCTTAGGCCTCCAGATAACAGGAGCCCCTAGGACCCCAAGAACCAGATCAAACCAACCTTATGGTTCGGACTTTGACCAAGGGCTCAGAGATAAGGAGGACTGTTCACAAAAGGACAAGATAAAGAATGTCAAATATGCAAGGCCTTGAGATAACAGGAGCCCCTCGGACCCCGAGAACCAGACCAAACCAATCTTATGGCCCAGATTGTGACCAAGAGAGCATGCACAAGGAGATGAGGTGAAAAGTTCAACCCTGATGAAGACATCTTGCTTCATCCTCACGACCCTCAGCGCCCACCACCAGAAGGCACTGCGCAAGCGCAGACCGGAGAACTTTATGGAAATGACTTCTTGGAGCTAATTTTAATACTAAGCGGGGACAGGTCATGCATATGTATAGGCATACTGGGAGACTTCATGCATATGTAACTCTTTACTGTATATAACCAAGGCAAGTTGCCGCGTTGGTGCGCACACGACTTTGGTGGGACTACCCCCGGTGCCGCCCAGCACTGAATAAACATACCTACTTTACAATCTTACTGATTGTGGAGTCAGCTTTCCACGAGTCAATTAGGCATTCCTTTGTTTTGCAGACCCAGAACAGTGTGATAGTTTTGGGACACCAGGAAGATGGGATTATGAGGCAAGTTCTTGTACATCTGATTGTTTTGCCGTGGTACTCTCAAGCCAACTAATCTCTTCTGTCTTGTTTACTCATTTCTGCCCATTCATTGAGTACTACCATTCTTTCCAGTGAAATGACTTACTCCAACAGCTCAGTCTAGTTTCCTGAAAGAATCCAACTGCAAACCTTTTTTTAAACAGGCAGAATGTCCTACGTGAATTTCTTCTGTTGGTTGGTTCATTAAAATCTGATTAAGTTCAACATTAATTTCTTTAAGTATGGTATTCACTCAGGCAGCAGAAATTATGGAAATACTTTCATTATACTCAAAATCCTTTTGCTGTCAAAAGGGAACAGGCCAATATGAAGCCAAGGATTCACTGCAAGCCTAAATAAAATCTTGATAGTCTAATTATTATTAACAGTTATTTATTATTAAACTAGTTGCAGTACTACTAACACATATAAGCCAAATGAATACAGTAAGGCCTCATTTAAAATAGTATCCCTAAAACTGTTACATAAAAAAAAACCACTCCAAATATCTTTTTATTTGATGTTATGCTCACTCTTAGAACATCCTTGTGGTTACTAACATCAATAGTGACCACATTTCTGAAAGAATGGTGTGGTTTAACCCGGCCGGCAGCTAAGCACCACACAGCCATTCACTCACTCTCCCCCCTCCCTCTCTGGGATGGGGGAGAGAAACAGGGAAGTGAAGCCTGTGAGTTGAGATAAAGACAGTTTATTAAAACAGGAAAATTATTATTATTATTATTATTATTATTAATAATAATAAATGTGTACGAAAAAAATGATGCACAACGCAATTGCTCACCACCTGCTGACTGATGCCCAGCCTATCCCCGAGCAGCTGGCCTCCCCACTCTGGCTAGCCACCCTTATATATTGTTTAGCATGATGTCAGATGGTATGGAATACCCCTTTGGCCAGTTTGGGTCAGCTGTCCTGGGTCTGTCCCCTCCCAGCTCCTGCTGCACCCCTAGCCTGCCCGCTGGCAGGACAGAACGAGAAGCTGAAAAGTCCTTGGCTTAGCGTAAGCACCGCTCTGCAACAATTAAAACATCAGCATGTTATCAACACTCTTCTAATCCTAACCCAAAACATAGCACCCTACCAGCTACTAGGAGGAAAATTAACTCTATCCTAACTGAAACCAGGACAAAGAACATGACAATGGGTGACACAGTAAGCAGTCATCATCCCAAATTCTTCACCACGAGACATACAATGTTTATGGGGGGTATTCCTTCCTCCTCAGCCTCAAAGTCTACTTGGAACTATTTTTCTATATTGTCTTGCCACAGCCTGCCTCCTTGTTGTTGCTCTCTAGGCAAAGTTAGTTAGCTACATGCTACTTTTCCCTCAGTTGATAGGGGCTGTTTGTACCCCAGTAGCTATGTTCCCCCTACAGTGGCTACTCTTCCCCCAGGCATCTGCTATGGGCACTCCCAGAGCAAAGACAACACAGGAGAGAGAACGGACCACCAGGAAATTGGTGGTGTGGTTAAAATCAGCTTCTGCCAAAGCATGCAGACAAGTACAAAAAGGATCTAAAACTGTTGGGATAGTGTCCAGAGGAGGGCGACGAAGATGATGAAGGGCCTAGAGGGGAAGACATATGAGAAGAGGCTGAGGTCACCTGGCCTGTTCAGCCTGGAGAAGAGGAAGCTGAGGGGAGAACTCATCGTAGTCTACGGCTTCCTTGTGAGGGGGAGTGGAGGGGCAGGCGCCGACCTAGTCTCCTTAATCACCATTGATAGGACCCACGGGAATGGTGTCAAGCTGAGGCAGGAGACGTTTAGGCTAGACATCAGGAAGAGGTTCTTCACCGTGAGGGTGGTTGCACACTGGAACAGGCTCCCCAGGGAACTAGTCATTGCACCAAGCCTGTCTGAATTTAAGAGACGTTTGGACTGTACATTTAGTCACATGGTCTAAACTTTTGGGTAGACCTGTGTGGTGCCAGGAGTTGGACTCAATGATCCTTATGGGTCCCTTCCAACTCGGGATATTCTATGATTCTATAAGCCTGTGCTTATGAGTAAAAGCAAGAGAGATTCCTATCAGAACACTAGAGATCTGATTTCCTGTTTGTAATTTATCCAGACAGCTTCTATTTCAGCACATCAAGGAGGAGTGGGCTTCAACCTAAATGCCATGTCTGGTGTTTTCATTCTTTAAAGCAATTTTGATGCTTTCACTGAGTATTGCTGTTTATAAGTATGGATCCCAGTCTGCTGTCCTTTTTCGTATGCCTAAGACAAACCTTAAAGATACAAATAAAATCCAAACTGATGGCAATTCTAAGGAAAGATGCATTTGTACGATGGTCGTAAGATCAGGGTCTAAGTTTTCCAAGGAAGTGATGACTTTAAAGTTAGGCAAATAATCATATGGTCATCTAAAAATGATATAATGATTGTCTGAAATTTTTATTCTGATATCACAAATCAGTGAGTGCCCTTAACCCTCTCAGTAAAAAGATTAGTGCTAAGGACACATTTCACTCTATTGGTACTGTAGTGATAATAATCACTACATCACTTAATCACTTTAATCCTTTGTTTTGGTGATTTGACAGAATGTAGTGGGTTTTTTGTTTGTTTGTTTTTGTGGGAGCCTTTACTATATCATTAAACTTTTATAAAACATGAGTTGGAAAGCTTTATTGGTAATAGAAAGTGAACAGTCAAGATACAGAGGTGTGTGCATGTCTCAATTGAAGCTCTAAATAAGATTTATAAATCCCTGACTTCTAAACGCTTTTCACTAGAATCCTAGATCCAAATTTGAAATTCTCTGCACTGTAGATAGCAATTTTTAAAACTGCTTTAATCTTTCAAATTCCTGTAAGATACTTACAGAATCATAGAATCATAAAACCATTTAGGTTGGAAAAGACCTCTAAGATCAGCTAGTCCAACCTTTAACCTAGCAACTACTACTTCATGCCCTAAATCTAAATGAAGTGATATGTTTTTTTGTGCCTAATTGCTATACAGCTTAAAAACATTTCTGTGGCAATCTGTGATGGAATAGAAACAGAAAACCTAGAATGCCTCAACCAGATGGACAAATCCTTAGATATTTGTATTGAAATGCAAGTAAAATCCATGTGTATTTTAGCATACTAGAAAACAGTATTTAGTCAATGAAGTTTTGTTTAAGGTCTGTGTAGGGCAGAGACTCAGTTTTATGATTGCTCTGAATAATGAGTTATTTTTACCTGTTGATGGTTTTCTGTGTCACATGCTCTTAAATACAAAACCAACCAGACAAACAAACCAAAACTTAAAAGATGAATTTACTTCAGTAAATAATATAATTCACTGCAAGCTGATTCTGTTCAGGTCTCACTTCCAAAAATTTTTACTCATGTAAATAACTCTTAATCTTACATGTAACTATCTGCACGATGAAGGATTGATAAAAGAGTGTAAATCCTAGGCTACCCTGTGGCAAAGGCATGCATCCCTCTTTCTCCATAGTGAAAGCAATTTAAAAAATCACCTTGGATGGAGTTAAAATAAAACATGTCTAAACCATGGTTAAGATACCATATCCAAAACCACCAGTCCCCAGGTGTGCTTCTGCTTGCCTTAAAAGTTCACTGTGTTAACTTTTCTCATTCTGCACACTGCCTGCTGAGGATGGTTTGTCACCTGACAGGAAATGTCCTCTCTTTTTCACATGGGACAGCAGATGGTGGACCAGTGAGGCCCTGGACCAAGAACAGAACCAGAGTACATTTGTCACAAACCCACAAATACATCTCTCACTAAATGTGGTTGAAACAACTCCTTTAAAATTGCTGGAAAAAAAAAAAAAGAAACACCATAGTGGCTACAGCACTTCCAAAAGGCTTATTCTCACCTAAGCCTGAGTGGGTTTGAGCTCACACTTCCCCAAAAAGTTGCCTGTGGTTCCTGAGAGGTCTGAGTGGTCTGTCTGCTTCATAATTGTAGCTGACCTGCTACTGAGGAAGGAGTATGAAATGCCTTTCAAGATTCATGGTGTCAGACAGAATAAGAAAGGCCATGAGAGCCTGTGTCTGTAATGTAATAATGAGGCAACTTGCTTTTGCAATTTGCATTAAGTAATTACTGAATAAAAATGAAAGTAAATTAGGGAAATGCTCCTGAGATCCATGAGATACCTGGTTTGAAGCCTGGCTGGTGCAGAAGGGAGTGTTCTGACAGTGGTGTGAAGGATAGGCAGAGGCAATCAGGCCTTCTCTGTGTGCTCTTAAAGAAAAAATTATAAGTACAGTTCAGTTACATTTTCCAGGTGAGGCACTGTAATACTACTGTGGTTTAAATTCCACTGTGTTATTTAAATCAGTGTGTAATTTAAAAATTAGGTGTTGCAAGTTTAGCAAGAACTTGGAAGTTCTTTGCAAATGGTGCTATGTTTATATCAAATATTAACAAACAGCTCTGTATCTTATGCATAAATTTTCTTATTATGGAAAATAATTATTATTATGGTACACAACCTCGTTGCCACTGAACATATGCGTATATATGCATTATATAAATGCGTATGTGTATGATATATATATATGTTATTGAATCACTGTGAAACAATGGTTTAGAAGAGTGGTAAATCAGGCCAGCTTCATACTAGAAAACTAAACGTTTACTCAGATTGCTCACTCTTGCTGATCTTCAGATTTTAATACTAATCCTCATTAACACATATGCAAAAATGTTTAACTTTAAAAGCCATATTCTAAATTAACTGTAATTGTATAATACCATGGAGTAAATGCCATATAGTTAGCACTAATGAGTGCGGGCCTTCATGGTTCTTAGTTGCAGAAGTCCCAGTGATCAGGCTTGAGAGTTCATCAACAAGAGAAGTCAGAAATTAAGAGGGCTAATCTTCCTTCAATTCCTCCAGTTCTCCAATTCTCCTCTCTTGTGCTTGATATTTTCATACTACTATCTCCTCCCATCACAAGCACTGGGAAAGTCTTCCTCCACTCCCATATATTGTATCTTGTTCTCTTTGTCTTGCCAGTCATTCTTGTCTATGTGGAAGGGTGACCTGCCCATTTACAGTCCCATGTGCTTATCTTGCTCTTTGTCTGGCAAAACCAGACAAACCTAATAAATAAACCTATTTTTGTCTGCCTCTTTGGTGATCTTGTAATTCACATACTAAAGAAAAATTGTGTCTGACTATGCCATCTCAGTGTTATAAATACATACTGCTGTTAATTATAGTATTTAATAGCTTAATAATTATAGTAAAGCTTATGCTAATTATACCCTGATTAGTCCATTTATAATTTATTGGTGTCACAGGCCTCTGCATTGGCTAAAATCTCCTTATTTGTCTTGAATTAATTATTTTCCCTATTTTTTTTTTCATTTGACTGCAAAAAACTGTGGCATAAATCTTTCATAATGGAGTGAGCTTGTGGAAGGAGACTTTTTTTTTTTTTTTTCTGGCTATCTGCAGAGATGACTCAGCCCCTTTCACCCAGTGAGCTGTCCATGACAAAATTGCTTTGCTTTAGACCAGAGTCAGAAGAGAAAAGTGCCATTTTCCATCAGCTAAGTGATTGTATCACTGTCTGTATGAAAGGAAGTATTAAGTTTCCGCCAGAAACAGCTTGTATATTATTAATGCTTCTAATGCTGAAATGGCTTACTTATTTCTTTAATCAAATAGTAAAGAGAAAATACAATTATGTAGTACAAGCTTGAATGACAAATTAATCAGACCTCTTTAAAGTTCTTATTTTGGATCTGGAATGTTGTCTGCTCTGTTTAAGAGCATTTTGCCAAGTACTTAAGGTGCTCAAAATGTACAAATTGAGAAGCATGTGTATTTTCCTGGCAAATGTCCTCTGCATCTACTTCAGCTATGTATCTCTTAGCTGTTATTCCAGAGTAACACTACTTTCATAGTTCTCAAAGTACATTTTTGCTACCAGGGAAGAGGAAATTCAGTCAGTTATTTCTGGGTCCAGATGTATTTCCTACTTACATATTTGGGTTGTTAAATCACAGTGAAATTTACCTTAAGCAAAGTCTCTGTAAAAACTGAAAAGTAAATCAAATTTTGCTTGATTTTTATATATTGTTACTCAGTGGGAACCAGGAAAGAAATCAATTTCATAAATATTACCCAGGTCTTCAAGTGTAGCTTTCAGATAGCCTCCTGTGATCATGGCGCACAGACTGCCTAAAGAACAAGCCATTGTGGAGTAGCAGATCATATGTAATTTTTGATAATGTCAAAGCATTTATTTATACATTACCTAGTTCACTTAAATTCTACCTTGTGAAAGAATGACTGACTCTGAAGGGACACCTTTAATCACCAGCGCTGTGTGCCATTTTTACCAAAGCATACCAAGTGAATGTCAACAAATTCAATCTGGGAATCACCAACTATTCATTTCTTCCCTAAGCCATCTGCTGTGTTATGGTGGGAAAAAGAGTGTCTGCTTCAGAGTGGAGAATTAGCCACCACAGAGGTTGTTGTGGCTACAGTTTTAAGTTCTCAATAGTTAAAACCTAGCTTGGACACCTACCCATTGCTGCCTGCCAAGTGAAACAGCAGGTGTCTACTCTCTTCTCCTCTCCCTCTTCTCCTCATTACATTCAATGTTGAGGTTGAGAGACAGTATTGACTGCAAAACTTTTCATATGTCTTACTACAATCAGCTTCATCTTCATTTTAGAAGTGCTCCTTTTCTTGGTTTGTCTGTCCGTATCCAGGGACAAACAGAACTTAATATCACATTAAAACTAAACTAGCATTAATCCAAATAAAATAAGTGTTCTTGGTATACTGTGAGAAAATATCTCAAATTGAGATTTGAAATCCATTATGTACTTTGTGTAGTCACTCATTACACAGCTATCAGATTTTTTTTGTGTATTTGGCTCTCTGTGCAGGAAAGAAAAATGATAACATCAATAGGAAACACAGAGAAAGAATACATTAGCCATTTTATTCAGTTTGAAAAATATATCATTTAGCAGGGGCCACCAACTTGCATAGGCTAATACTGAAAAATCAGACAGATTAGGAGGTTAATACTATTAAAATGAAAATTTGGATGAAAAATATCCTTTAAATCTGTAAAACAAGATTTGGACAAAAGAACTTTTATTAGACTTAAGCAAAAAGTTTCTTGAAATTAATATTTCATACATGAGATCAGATTGGACTTAACAGGTACCCTATTGCATTACAGGTCTCATGTTCGGTTGTCAGGAAAATACAGGAGTTTATTTCATGGACAACATACATTAACTTTTTCCAGAAAACAGTCTTGACCAGCTACTTCAAGAAAAAAAAAAAAAAAGTAATCAAAGAGAAACATCCATAAGATTCCCAAATAACCAGATTTCCATAGAATTTGAACATTTGGGCAAATGTATGGAAATGCCACGTGCACTTAAGTATTCTCAACTATTTTGAGACAAAGTGTTTCCCTAGTTTTGGCAATATAAAACAAAGAAGTAACAACAACAAAAACTAGCAGTACACCCTTCCTTCCCCTCAATCAAACCACATCCATACTATCCCGTTTAAATACTTATCAGTTCTGCATAAAAGCAATGATAACAGAAATGGTGTTATACTTCCAGTAATACACTCACAGGTGCACCAATATCTGTGATTGCTGTATCTTTGATAATTAACCTAGGATATGAGTTTTTCACAGCTCATCTTTCAACACGCATACACAGCCAGATACACACAATGAGGGATTTCTTGAACTGAGGTAGATACAAAATGCAAATACCACAGAACCTCCATGTGGCAATAAAAGCATTTTTGTCATTTGTATTGCTGGTGAGAATCTCATGAGCAGCAGATTTGGAAACTCACGGAAACATAACAATTACAGAAAAAAAATTGAAGAATATAGCATTTTAGAAAGGGATCAGAAACTCAATCAAAGAGATAAACAAATGTTTGTCCATTTATTAAAGCCTAGGTAATTCTGAAGTGCTCCTGGAACAAAACATTATAACACAGGTAATTCTGAAGTGCTCCTGGAATGAAACATTATTTATAAATAATTTTATATTCTGTGTAGCTAGCGACAGAGAGAAAAGATGGTTATATTATACCACGGACCAGAAATGGTCATCTTACCCCCTTAGAGCATTGTAAAATATGAAGAATAGAAAGAAATCAGTTGCCCAGTGAGACTGTCCTCATTAACTGCAGCTATGTGAACTACAGAGACTACCTTCAACAGAGCTCAGGGAGCCTATGTCTGTCTTATCATGGATAAAAAAAACACCATTAAAAAACGTAAGACTTGGCAAAAATTCAGGATATTTTTTTAGATGGGTTGTGCTGTATCCTGCTGTCAGTACTGTGCAGTAAAATACAAGATCAAGATAAGAGAAGAGTACTGTAAAGAAAACTTAGATGTCTTATTCTTTCTGCATTTTGTGATCCCCTTTTGGGATATTTCAATGGAAAAAGGCAATATGGACCCAGTATGTTCTCTCTGCTAGCTTGCTTATTTGTGCAGTCATTTCAATGAGACTGCTATGCTTCAGATGCTTCAGAGACTTGCTGTAGTTCTATAACAAAGAAAATAAATCACATTAAAGTTTACTCTTTAGCCTCCTGTTTTGTTTGTTTATGTTTTCCTTCTTAACTGTAATGTACAGTGCTTAGCAAAAATAATTTCGCCTAGAGTGAAAACTGATAGAACAGGACAACAAACCTTTTGTGTAGTGCTTGTAAAACTGGCACAATGCCTGGCTTTGCTTTCTGCACTACATTTGTCACTGCAAAGATATCTTTTGCTACTGAGGTGAAACAAAACTAGCTTTCCATATCACCTTTTGCATGAAATAAATACAATGCCTTCTTAATAAATAAATAAATAAATAAATATAATTTATTGTTTCAGTCAGGCAGCACAATGTAATAACATTAATGTAAAGAAAACTACCTTAGTCTACTCATCAAAAATACACCAATGGCAGGAAAAATTTTTTTCATTATTTACATAACACCAAAAAAGACATTTATTTGCATCTTCCATTTATCTATTATACTCTACTAATGAATAGATGACTAAATTGAATATCTAATTTTATAATTGCAGTAAAAAAAATCACAAAACAAAACAAACAAACAAACAAAGGAAGTCTTCATTCATTCTACAAATGTTAAACTTCTATGGTTATTTAGAGTACATGCAGTAGAAGTAATCTTACTTGAAGAAGCTGAGCACCTCAGAAACATTAATTTTGTTTACCAGAAAAGCTTTAGAGTTTCAAATACATAAATGTACATATTTCTGTCAGGTTCTGCTGCAGTTAAGTTGGAAACTTGTAGGCCTCTCACATTTTGCTAATACATTTATTTTCTATTTCTTTAGTAATCAACAAAGTGTAAAAAATATATTCACATCACAAAAGATATTAAAAATATTTGGCTTTAACCTAAATAGAAAATAAACTTATTTTTAAATTTAAGAAAAATCTATTGGGGCTGAAGTATTATTAAAATAACAGAAGAAGGATTTTATTTTATTTTTTTTAATACACAACATGTTTCAGATTTTATTCCAGACCCTACACCATTAACCTTGTTTTTAGCTAAACTTATGGTAAAGTAAAGGTCCTGAGCCTCATGGTTTGGGTTTATATTCAAAACAAAAGCTCTAATGGCTCAAATTGTGAATAAACTAAGAGACTGCTACTAACAAATCGATTTATTAAGAGAAATTTCTTAAGCCAAAGAAAGATTATGATCTTACTTTGCCAGGTCTCTGGCAAGCATGAGTTAAACCACTCACTGGATCCAGTACAGCAGGTGCCTGGGAAGAGGGAGCAAGGCTCAGGCTCTCCCTCGATGTGATTGCTTCAACAGGAAAGGTACAGTAATGTAGCATTCATGAGCAAAATCTTCTCACCTCTTGCTGGCCAGGTGAATGAGGTTCTTTGCTGCAGTATAGCAGGGCTTTAGCAGAAGTGGAGAAATTCCCTGATGCAAGTTGCTGGCTGAAAAACAGTTTCACCAGCAAAAGACAGGGAGAAGGTATGCAGCTGAAAAGAAATGAAGGAGTAGTGAGGGGAGATGAGAGTGAGACCAGTATTAGTTCAGCACTGACATACGTTGATTCAAAGTGCTCACAGAACTGTTGTATACCATGTCAAAACAATTTTAAAGAGCTTGAATTTTTGTCGTCTGTTTGGCTAAGGTTTTGACATTCCTACCCAAGTAAGCTTTTCATCATACATTTTCCTAAATAACACATATTCACAAGTCTTATGAGGAGTGGCTGAAGGAGCTGGGGTTGTTTAGTCTGGAGAAGAGGAGACTCAGGGGAGACCTTATTGCTCTCTACAACTACCTGAAAAGAAGGTGTGGGGAGCAGATTACTAGTGATAGGACTAGAGGGAATGGCCTCAAGTTGGACATTAGTTGGACATAGTGCTTAGGGACATGGTTTAGTGGGTGATATTGGTAGTAGGGAGGTGGTTGGACCAGATGATCTTGGAGGACTTTTCCAACCTTAATGATTCCATGATTCTATGATTCTATATTATATATATATATATATATACATTTTTTTTTCCCAGAGGATCTTCTTGGTTTTATATAGTCACTTTTCAGTTTTAATGTATTTTTATTTCTTTCTTTTTAACTGCCAATGAATCGGTAGTCTACTTATTGTTTAATGTAAAACACTTGATAATATACTTAATCAATTTATCTTACTTTATGTACCTTAATTTAATGACAATATATCTTCTTTTACCCACTACCATATCTTTCAAATTCAAAGATGAACAGGAGAAGCTTTATTCCTCTGGAAATCATTTGGTTTATCATAAGACATAATGTATTTAAAACTGATGGAGCATCTTAAATCAAGAAAACTTCTTAAAATTTCATTCTTTACCTATTATCAAGTACGTTGAATTCTGTGATGTTTACTATATGCAATAACCTCCACATTGCATATATTGAATTCACATTCAGGGCATCTTTGAAGTTAGATTTTGGGCTAGCATTAAGTTAGTATAAACAACTAAATATTTCAGTGGACTCAGCATTTCCCCAAGTGAATGCAAAGATCAGTGATGATGTAAAGCAACCGAATATTTACCCTCACATATTGTTGGTTAGATATTTATTCTGACAAAAATATAAACATAAGTTCCACTGATGTCCAGATGAACAAGTTTGCTGTCTCTCAGTAAAGCTTTTGTTTTCATTCAAGATAAAAACCAAGTATATTTAATTCTGACCTCTGATTCTGGAGTTTATGGGCTGTAGACTATGTAACAACAATTTGAAACAAGTTGCATAACATTCGTTTACTAGTCCTCACAGCTAGTGAGGAAAATAATCATGATTCACCAAAAGTAGAAAGCAAACCGGCACTTAATGATGACAGCAAGAGGTTTAATCTTTCCATTTTGTGTTTCTCTATCACATGCTGTCTGTTTAAGCACAAAACTATATAAATGACTTATACAATACTAACATGAATAAGTGACATAAGTAATTTGAAAGATCAAAAATGCTGTGATAATCTGAGTTTTAACATTTTAATACTAGATTATTTAAAGAATATAGTTAAACTTACTTTTCACCAGTGGGCTTCATGATATTTCAACAAACATTCCTATTCTGATGCTAAAATCAAATCTAAGTAGTATCTCTAGTCTGAAAAGAGTGCATTCTTTATCAACAAAATATAATATTTACACAGGCCTGTATCTTATATGCAATGTACAGTTTTAAGAATACAGGCTATTTGATGACAGAACAATTCCTTTCAAACAATGTTTTCTCACTCTCAGTCACCAAGGGCCTGTGTTTATTATCTTGAAAATACTTAGTTGTCTATAATTTTTGAGCTCCTCTGACTATACCATGAACTTTAAAAATTACAGTTTAAACAGGGAATGTGAAATACATCTACAAATTTGAAGGAACAGATGGAATGAAGATTGTGTTGCACCAAACAGTGAAACTAAACTTACTGTATGGTCAAAGTGATATATTTCAGACCCAGTCCTGATTTTCAGCCCACTTTTGAGTTGTGACATAAGCTGTATTTTTGAATGAGAACATTCCTTTGTTTTGAGCAATGGGTACTTTTATGAGCAAACAAGAATGAAACCCATCAAACCCTCAAATTACTCTTTCTAAGCTACAGCCATGTATTTAGTTCCTCTAGATTGACACTAACCGTGTCTTTTCTCACAGAAGCAGCCTGATGGGAACCTCATGTCTGCTTCAGAACTCAAACGTCATTGACAGAGAAATTCCTTTCCAAGCAAGTTTGCTTGTTTACTTTATTGTCAGTTTGTTATTTAAGAATCTAAGTATGTAGGGAACCTTGGGGAAGGGGTAATGGTGACAGAGAAGGGAGAAAAATGTACTTCTTAATAACCAGAGGATCAGAAGAGCAACAGAATTGGTGCAGCTGTCTGTCATACTTTATGTCCCATGGACTAAAAAAAGTACTGGAATCTTGGACTACACTGATGGATCTGAAGTATAGTGATGTCCATGCACCCTAACAGAGAAAGACTGGAGTCTAATAGGAATCAGCAGCAAGGGCCATACACATAGGACATGTGTCCCAATAAGGTACAAAGGCAGGCTGTAAAAAGCTTTTAGTTGCACTTTCCAGTGTTTTTAGGAACTCTCAGAACAAAAAGAGATAAACTGTGTAATTCCAGTGTCATTTTGTGAGAGCAGGAACTTCTACAGCATCCTCTGATAGACTGCAAAATCACCTGAATTGTATGCACGCTCTCCTAAGCAGAAACCTGACACGGGGACCTTTCAAACTCTCTTATTACAATTGTTCAAAACTAAGCCTTCCAGCATGCTATTATGGTACGTTTAAAATAAGTCCTTTGGTTCAAAAATATCCCTAATATCCTCCCCATTCAGAGGAGTTTAATAGAGCTTGCTGAGGCTTAAAAAAACTCTAAAAGTAAAGGTGCCTTCAAAGATATTCATTTTTTCTGTCTGCCTACATGCATTGTCCAATAAATAATACAAAGGGTCACACATAATCGATATAACTTGAAAGTGACTGTTACTCAACTGTTGTCAAAGCTGGTTGCATTTTATTTTGGAATTCAGTCACATAATATTCTCTCTAAAATTAAATTTCTTACAGTGTGTACATAAAATAATTAGTGATTTAAGTTTAGTATGAATTTCTCCATGACTATCGGGTGTATTTTAAATAGACCCTTAAGGAATATATGGCTTGTTGTCAGAACATTTTGTTTTCCTGAATGGTAAGAAAATGATAGAGACATGTCAAACATGTTATACAGAGCAGTGTAATTAAATAATTTCAGAAAAAGTTCAATGAAAAGAGGAAAGAAGAGAAAAACTTTATTGCGATATAAATTCCATAATTTTTAAATGTGGATTTGTTCTTGTAAGAAAGAATTCTGAAAATGTTTTTTTTTTCATTTGTTTTAACTTATTCTGAGTAACTGTATAATAACTGAAAATTTATTTAAGTTAATATATGTACATATATTAGCACATAGTACATGGTTAAGTTAGTAGGTAACTATTCTGAATAATTTAGAAAATTAAGACTTAAGTTTTGAAAGTGGCATAATAAGCTACTTGGGATGAAAATTTTAAATTTCAGTACATTTCCAAAAGGCTTTTACCCTTTTTATTGCACTTTCTGGCCATATCAGTTCATAAAGAACATGTGAAATGGTTGACTGACTTCAATCTGTAACATCCAGTGTCAATTTTTTTACTCAAAGTTTTCATTTCCTATCCATACAGATTTCATCCAATTCTCATGTGTGTGGTGCAATTGCCTAAAGTAACTAGGAAAATAAAACTAACATTCACATTTTAAAGAAAATGTACAGCAGTGAAGAGGCTTTCAGGGTAGGGTGTAGCTGCATTACCTGAGCGTTCCCTAGGCTTCCAACCGTAGATGCTATCACACTGGGGGAACCTGGTGTGCTGGCTCTAAGGAACAGTACGGAGCGTAGAGTGGAGTGGAGACACCACGGCTAGGCTCTGTGACCAGGTGGGAACTCGATTATTCTTGTGCACACCAAGACCGATAAGCCGCACTTTTTGCTGCCCAGAGCCAATGACCTGTCATGTTTTGACAAATGCTGTACTCCAGTGTACTTTTGCTCATTATAATTTCATTATAATACCAAAACACACCTCCATCCCAACAGCTACCCGCCTCCAAGGTGCGACCACCCCTCACTGAGCATGCACTCTGAATTTCTAGGAGCCTATTCCTTTAAACGGAGACGGGAAAACTTTTTACCAATCATAACTAAGATATGCTTGACTAGAGCCACTCAAGCTCCACCTAAAAGATAGAAAATAATATAAATTGGCCTAAGAGAGAGGGGATGTTAGGGAAGATGCCATTGTAAGGGAAGATACCACCATCAGGGGAGATACCATCCCTAGGGAATACACCATCCTGAAGACCTCCTGACTCCTGGGATCAGTCGACGGGCTGAGCCTCTCTTCCCCCCGCATTGGGACGCCTTTGGGCGTTTGAACACTTGGTTATACTGTGTGTCTCCGCGGAAACTTAGAAATCTCTATAGAGTCTTCGTGCCTTTTAACGCGTTAATTTCCAGGCTGCGCACCTGTGTATTTCATGCATGCTAGTTTGCTTTTGCAGACAGTAACTATCGCCAGCAATCCAAAGAACCTGTGTACCTGTTGCTGTAATAAATTGCACTTAACTGCATTGTTCCTAGCTGTGATAGTTCTCATTGAACGTGACTAGAGTAAGGGTGGTTATACGTTACTGATGAATCCGTGACCGTGGTGGTTCAGTGCTCTGAATCCGACCAGACCCATATTGGTTAATGCCTCATTGGTTAATCTGTGATTGTGATAGTTCAGTACCCTGAATCCGACCGGACCCATAACGGTTAATTGGCTACACCCCTTAACGCGACAATGTGCTACTAGTTACCTCTGGCTTTATTTATTTATTTATTCTTTCTCTCTGTCATACTAGTATGTCTGATAACTACTGTTAACTACTGTTTTGTCTGATAACATATAATAAGGTATTTCTGTTTTTTTTGTTTTTGTTTTTGTTTTTGTTTTTTTTTCCCAGTAAGATCATGTGAGCTAATAAGAGGTACTACTTTGCTCTACAAATTTGGTTGTATTCAACTGTAATGACAAAAATATGCAGCTGCAGGGGAAGAGAGAGACTTGCACAGATTTTTTTAACACATTATATATAACATTCTTCTGATTGCTATAGTTAAAATTAACTCTTCTGCATAGTAAAAGTTACATAATTTGAATGCCCAGATGATTCTGTATTGTAACAACAACCATCTGAAGTCTGTGATATTATGGAAATCTAAGCAAATAATGTTTTTAAGGGAGCACTGGATTTAAAATCATCTTCATTAATATCCCAGAGCTTCTACTGAAAACTGTTTCATTCCAACTGACTTTCAGGTTTTGCGGGTATGATTAATATTTCTGCCACTGGAAAGAATTCTCATAACCATTCATTGCAAGAAATTTGAAATGCAAAAATTCAGTTATACGGGAAGGCGGGATGAAGAGTTTCACCATTCCAGTAAATACTCTCAGATCATGGATTTTGAATACTGAAGTGGAATATATATCAGTTTGGGCAATGGAGCACGTTACGTTGTTTTCAAGTAGAACTGGCTATTCACTTACAGTGGTTCCTGCTTATTGCAGCCAAAATACATTGACAAATGTGTCAATGGTAGTAGTGCATAAAGCCATCTACTACAACATCAACTGCTAAAAGGAGAAAAATGAAGGCTGTCCAGACAATGCATGTAGTGTTGCAAACAGCTTTATTGGATTTCAAAGATTTGAAAAATACTAAGGAAAATTCATTCAACAGAGGATCTTGTGGCTGTCCTTCAGACAAAGCCACATTCATTCATGAGAAGTGAGCTTGAGTAAAAGCAAATAAGGCCTGTGGAAAATCATGTGTATCTGGCACTTAAGAAACCTTACTTTCCTGCTTCAAATTTTAAAATAATGATGATAATAATAATAATAATAATAAACATTATGAGGTAATTTCATTCTCCCTTTACATAGGTGTATATACTAGGATTCCTTGTCCGTTGCTTAGCTTTTTTGTGGTCTGGAGGAAATACAGAGTTTAGAGGAATTTGTCTCAATCATTGTAACTTAAGTGTTAAGGTATTTCTAATTTCATAGTAATTTTACTATTATTTATGTTAGATGAGTTTCCCAGAGTCTACAGTTATCCTTCCCTCCAAAATGTCCACTGTGTCACTAAAATTGGAAATTGCAATCCTCTTAATTTTAGCTGCAGGTATTATGAGATAAGACGGCAACTTGCCAACTGTTGTCAGACTAAGTCTCTATTTTTGCAGAAACTTCGAAGTAGGTATTTGCTACTGGCAAAATATGGGGTTTGTCTCATAACAGACATTCAGGGCCTTACACCAAGTACAGTGAAGTACTGTATAAGGTAATTCTGTTGCTGTGTTTTATTGATAACCCAGCTGCCATGGTTTCTGGATGAGCATCAGAACTCTTCAAAATTCCGTATTGTTTTGTCATTGTTTTGGTTTGACAGCTGGGATAGTGTCTGCACCAGGTTGAAAGAGTCTGCTTTCCAGAATTCCAGTTATATTCTACACTCTTATCTGAAAGAAAGCTGCTTCTCTGCTGTATGGATATGAAACAGTTCAGTTGGGAATGCTCAGGGAATGTGGGTGACTCAAGGGAGTCATGGTTCCTTAAAGAGGTTACTTCTCCTCACACATTTATGCAGACATTAAGCATGCAGAAGGCTGAACATCATCAAGACAGGTAGTGCCAAATTCGCTTGAAGCCACTGCCAGAGCTTCTTGCCAGCATTAGCATTTACAGTGTATCTCTGTACTCTGGCATATTTAACAAGGTTTGAAAACAACTACAATATTTCTTTACTCTAAACAAATTTGAAACACTTTGGCTTAGAAGGCATGATAGCTTCAAATACTTCTTGATTTTTTTATTTTATTTTATTTTTATTTTTTTATAGTAGTTGGCCCATAGTAACAACTGTGGGTACAGAGCTCTTTATTCCACTAAATGAAAATAGCAGAAAAGAAAACCCTAAAACAACATATATATTTTTTTCTTTTTCCTTTTTAAAGTCATTCAAGTACTATCACTCTTATATTATATACAGAGCAGCCCCCAAAAACATGCTCTGCTCTCATCTTTTGCAAGGGTCATTGTTTTATATTGCCTGTCTCACTAGATGCTTGCTGAGTGTTTGATTTCATGGAGACCTTGTATCGTAGAATCATAGAATATCCCAAGTTGGAAGGGACCCACAAGGAACATCGAGTCCAACTCCTGGCTCCACACAGCACCCCCCAAAAGCCATACCATATTTCTGAGTTTTGTCCAAATGCTTCCTGAACTCTGACAGGCTTGATGCCATGACCACTTCCTTGGGGAGCCTGTTCCAGTGCCTGACCACCCTCTTGGTGAAGACCCTTTTCCTAATATATAATGTGAACCTCCCCTGATGCAGTTTCATGCCATTACCTCAGGTCCTATTGCTGGTCACCTCGTAGATCACCTAGTCAAAACCATCTCCAGCCACACATCAGCGTCTCAACTGTGTCGTTCTGTTACTTTTGTCATTGAAGAGTTGTAGTGACCTTTCTTTTCCAGGAGAAAGATTACCCCCCATATACTGTCTCCACAGACTACTATGATTCATTCATTCTTTGAAATTGACAGCCAGATACCAGTGATTATGCCTACCTTTACATATAAAGCTCAGTGAATGCTGTTCTGCATTAAATACAATTTTGTTTAGACAATCCATTTAGCCAGTCATGCTTTCTCATTTTACTATTTTATAAAAATCCCAATAATGTTTTAACTGTATCTTGTAGTACGGGAAATCCACCATTTACCACAGACTACAGCACCCATTAACTCATTTGGCATTTGTGTAGTTTCAAGGAGGGTTACAAATATGGTGAAGTGTCTAGAGGGGGAGACAGATGAGGAGTGGCTGAAGTCCCTTGGTTTGTTCAGCCCACAGCAGAGCAGCCTGAGGGGAGGCCTCATGGTGGCCTGCAGCTCCCTCACGAGGGGAGCGGAGGGGCAGGCGCTGAGCTCTGCTCTCTGGTGACCAGCAATAGGACCTGAGGGAACAGCGTGGAGCTGGGACAGGGAAGGGTCAGGCTGGATATTAGGGAAAGGTCTTTCACTGAGAGAGTGGTCAGGCACTGGAATGGGCTCCCCAGGCACCAAGCCCAACAGAGTTCAAGAAGCATTTGAACGAAACTCTCAGACATATGGTTTGATTTTTGGGTGTGTTGTGGTTTAGCCCGGCTGGCAGCCAAACACCACACAGCCGTTCGCTCACCCTCCCCCCTCCCTCTCCGGGATGGGGGAGAGAAACGGGAAAGTGAAGCCTGTGAGTTGAGATAAGGACAGTTTATTAAGACAGGGAAAATAATAACAATAACAATAATAATAATAATAATAATAATAATAATAGTAATAATGTGTACAAAGTGATGCACAATGCAATTGCTCACCACCCGTTGACCGATGCCCAGCCTATCCCCGAGCAGCCGGCCCCCCCACCCCGGCTAGCCACCCCTATATATTGTTCAGCATGACGTCAGATGGTATGGAATACCCCTTTGGCCAGTTTGGGTCAGCTGTCCTGGGTCTGTCCCCTCCCAGCTCCTGCTGCACCCCCAGCCTGCTCGCTAGCAGGACAGAGCGAGAAGCTGAAAAGTCCTTGGCTTGGTGTAAGCATTGCTCTACAACAATTAAAACATCGGCATGTTATCAGCGCTCTTCTCATCCTAATCCAAAACATAGCACCCTGCCAGCTACTAGGAGGAAAATTAACTCTGTCCTACCTGAAACCAGGACAGATATCCACCCCTTATTCCATACCATTTATGTCATGCTCAGGTTACACTCTTTCCAATACCTTCTAATTAGTCACCATTTTCATCTATGATATATAGCAACCATGGTAGTGATGACATACAGTGTTATATGATAATTAACATACTACAATTCAACTCATGGGCTATTCTCACCCAGTATTAGGTCCCCTTGAGGTACACACCGAACCTCCCCATTCTTTTGCATTACCCACCAAGTGCATCCAGGTCCCTGGGCAAAAGCAATCCCACGAATGGGCTTGCCTTTTCCTGAGGCAGGAGTAGCCCAGACTGTCTTACCCAGCATGTTTCTTACGTGCAGTACAGGAACTTTATCCCCTTCTACAGTGCGTAACAGGTTTGATTGGGCAGGTCCAGCTCGGTTGGCAGATCCTCTAGTATTGACTAACCAGGTGGCCTTTGCCAAATGTGTTTCCCAATTTTTGAATGTCCCAGCACCCATCGCTTTCAGTGTAGTCTTTAACAGTCCATTGTATCGTTCAACTTTCCCGGAGGCTGGTGCATGATAAGGGATGTGATACACCCACTCAATACCATGTTCTTTGGCCCAAGTGTCTATAAGGTTGTTTCGGAAATGAGTCCCATTGTCTGACTCAATTCTTTCTGGGGTGCCATGTCGCCATAGGACTTGCTTTTCAAGGCCCAGGATAGTGTTCCGGGGGCGGTGGCATGGGGCACAGGATATGTTTCCAGCCATCCGGTGGTTGCTTCCACCATTGTAAGTACGTGGCGCTTGCCGTTGCGGGTTTGGGGGAGTGTGATGTAATCAATCTGCCAGGCCTCTCCATATTTGTATTTCAGCCATCGTCCTCCATATACCAGAGAGGCTTTAGACCGTTTGGCTTGTTTAAATTGCAGCACATGTTTCACAATCATGAATAACCTGTGCTATAGTGTCCATGGTCAGGTCCACCCCCTCGGTCACGAGCCCATCTGTATGTTGCATCTCTACCTTGATGGCCTGAGGTGTCATGGGCCCATCGGGCTATAAATAATTCACCTTTATGTTGCCAGTCCAGGTCCACCTGAGCCACTTCAATCTTAGCAGCCTGATCCACCTGCTGGTTGTTTTGATGTTCTTCAGTAGCCCGATTCTTGGGCACATGAGCATCTACATGGCGTACCTTTACAACCAGGTTCTCTACCCGGGCAGCAATATCTTGCCACAATGCAGCAGCCCAGATGGGTTTGCCCCGGCGTTCCCAGTTGTTCTGCTTCCATTGCTGTAGCCACCCCCACAGGGCATTTGCTACCATCCATGAATCAGTGTAGAGATAGAGAACTGGCACTTTTCTCGTTCAGCAATATCTAAGGCCAGCTGAACGGCTTTCACTTCTGCAAACTGACTCGATTCACCTTCTCCCTCAGCAGCTTCTGCAACTCGTCGTGTAGGACTCCATACAGCAGCTTTCCATCTCCGATGCTTTCCCACCATACGACAGGACCCATCAGTGAACAGGGCATATTTCTTCTCATTTTCTGGTAGCTTGTTGTACAGTGGGGCTTCTTCAGCACGGACCACACCTCCTCTGCTGCTGATATCCCAAAGTACTTGCCTTCTGGCCAGTCCATAATCACTTCCAGGATTCCTGGGCGACTGGGGTTTCCTATTCGAGCCCGCTGAGTAATCAGTGCAACCCACTTGCTCCATGTAGCATCAGTTGCATGATGTGTAGAGGGGACCCTTCCTTTGAACATCCAACCCAGTACCGGCAGTCGGGGTGCCAGGAGGAGCTGCGCTTCAGTACCGATCACTTCCGAAGCAGATCGAACTCCCTCATATGCTGCCAATATCTCCTTTTCGGTTGGAGTATAGCGGGCCTCAGATCCTCTGTATCCCCGACTCCAAAACCCCCAGGGGTCGACCTCGAGTTTCCCCAGGTTCTTTCTGCCAGAGGCTCCAGGTGGGACCATTCTCCCCGGCTGCGGTGTAGAGCACATTCTTTACGTCTGGTCCTGTTCGGACTGGCCCAAGGGCTACTGCATGAACTATTTCCTGCTTAATTTGTTCAAAGGCTTGTCGTTGCTCAGGGCCCCATTCAAAAGCATTCTTCTTACGGGTTACTTGGTAGAGCGGGTTTACAATCAGACTGTAATTTGGAATATGCATTCTCCAAAACCCCACGACACCTAGGAAAGTTTGTTTTCCTTTTTGCTAGTTGGTGGAGACATAGCTGTTATTTTGTTGATCACATCCATTGGGATTTGACGACGTCCATCTTGCCATTTTATTCCTAAAAAAACTGGATCTCTCGTGCAGGTCCTTTGACTTTATTTTGTTTTATGGCAAAACCGGCCTTCAGAAGGATTTGGACTATTTTCTTCCCTTTCTCGAAAAAAACTTCCTCTGCCGTGTCACCCCCACACAATGATGTCATCGATGTACTGCAGGTGTTCAGGAGCCTCCCCCTGCTCCAGCGCAGACTGGATCAGTCCATGGCAAATGGTAGGGCTATGTTTCCACCCCTGGGGCAGCCGATTCCAAGTATATTGGACTCCCCTCCAAGTGAAAGCAAACTGTGGCCTGCACTCTGCTGCTAGAGGGATGGAGAAAAATGCATTAGCAATATCAATTGTGGCATACCACTTGGCTGCCTTTGATTCCAGTTCGTACTGGAGTTCTAGCATGTCCGGCACTGCAGCACTCAGTGGTGGCGTGACTTCGTTCAGGCCACGATAGTCCACTGTTAGTCTCCACTCACCATTAGACTTTCGCACTGGCCATATGGGACTATTAAAAGGTGAATGGGTCTTGCTGATCACTCCTTGGCTCTCCAGTTGACGAATTAGCTCGTGGATGGGAATCAGGGAGTCTCGGTTGGTGCGATATTGCCGCCGGTGCACAGTTGTGGTAGCGATTGGCACTTGCTGTTCTTCAACCCTCAGCAACCCCACAACAGAAGGGTCCTCTGAGAGACCGGGCAAGGTAGACAAACTGTTTTAATGTCCTCTGTCTCTAAGGCAGCTATGCCAAAAGCCCAGCGGAACCCTTTTGGGTCCTTGAAAATATCCTCTTCTAAGATAGTCTATGCCAAGGATGCACGGAGCATCCGGCCAGTCACAATACGGTGCTTTTGCCACTCATTTCCGGTTAGACTCACTTCAGCTTCCAATACAGTTAACTGCTGGGATCCCCCTGTCACGCCATAAATACAGATGGGCTCTGGCCCTTTACAGCTTGATGGCATTAGAGTACATTGTGCACCGGTGTCTACTAAAGCCTTATACTTCTGTGCGTCAGACGTGCCAGGCCATCGAATCCACACAGTCCAATAAACTCGGTTGTCCCTTTCCTCCCCCTGGCTGGAGGCAGGGCCCCTCTAGTCCTGGTCAGAATCTTCGTTTTCTGTGTTTAAAAGACTGCCTGCTAGAAGTTGGAGCAGCAAACTTTTCAGAGAACCCCTTTCTCCCGATTGTTTTCTTTTGTAACTCACGTACCCGTGCCTCTAGGGTCTCAGTAGATTTTCCATCCCATTTTCTCATGTCCTCTCCATGGTCACGTAGGTAAAACCACAGGGTGGCGCGGGGTGTGTACCCACCATATGTCTTCTTTGCACGGATGTGCGTTTACCCCTAATAGCCGAGACGCTGGTTCGTACAGGTGGGGAAGAAAATACACTCTCTTTAAGTTGGTGGAACTTTGACTCTTCAAAAAGTTTCTCCAAAGTATTCTCTTTTAGTTGGTGGGCCCACTGGTTCGTTCAGGTGGGGGGAATATAAATTCTCTTTAAGTTGGTGGACCTCTTCAAAAAGTTTCTCCAAAGTATTCTCTTTTAGTTGGTGGCCACTGGTTTGTTCAGGTGGGGGGGAAGATTTTCAGGTCTTTAGTTAGTGGGTGAATGATTTCTCTTTAAGTTGGTGGAACTCTTCAGAGAGTTTCTCCACAGGTCCGAGGGACGCAGGCCTGTAGGGAAGAGGAGAGATTTCCTTCGTACTCCTGCGGAGTTGTTTAGCCATGTCACCCACTGTGGGATCTTCACCGTCTTTCCAGGATATTATTGCCAATGTGCTGGCCCATGTTGATGGTGGTGCATTATGTACAAACTTCCGCCATATGGGTCGAGTACACTGGACTCATCTGGATCATCTGGATCTGTGATGTTTGTGCGTCGTCTAGGTCCTTATAAATTACTTCCCGTACGGCTAATTCCCTCAGGTACTGGATTCCCTTCTCCATGGTGGTCCACTTGACTGGTAGACATACAAGTTCTTCCTTGTAGGGATACCTTCCCTTCACAGCTAACAGGAGACGCCTCCAGAGGCTGTGAGATCGTGCTCCATCTCCAATTGCTTTGTCAATGCTTGCATCTCTAGCAAGGGATCCCAACCGCTTGGCTTCCCTGCCCTCTAATTCCACACCATTGGCTCCAGTGTCCCAGCACCGGAGCAGCCAGGTGACAAGCTGTTCACCTATACAGCGACCAAAATCTTTTCGCACATCTCGTAGCTCACGCTGGTATAGGGTTCGGGTAGTTACTGTTGATTTTTCAACATCCTCATCCTCATCTTCATCCTCCTGCACACTTGATGGCCCAGCCTCGTCTTCTCCACGCCCAGACTTAGCAGAAGACTTTCTGCGTTCTAAACGACCTGAGTCTCTATACCATTTTTTCACCTTTTGCTACAGGGGCAACTTGCACTGCTACAGCTCGCCTCTCCGACCCAGCCACAGGGTCTGCCACAGGGGTTGGAATACCCTCTGCAGGGGCAACTTGCACTGCTACAGTTCGTTTCTCCGACCCAGCCACAGGGTCTGCCACAGGGGTTGGAGTACCCTCTGCAGGGGCAACTTGCACTGCTACAGTTCGTTTCTCTGACCCAGCCACAGGAGTGGGAACGGCTGCGGGAGCTGGGGATGCTGCGGAGCTGCAGCTGGAGCTGGAGCTGGAAAGCTGGCTGCGGGAAACGCTGGAGCTGGAACGGCTGCGGGAGCTGGAGCTGGAACGGGAAACGGCTGCGGGAGCTGGAAACGGCAGGGAGCTGGAGCTGGAACGGCTGCTGGAGCCGGAAACCGGGAAACGGCTGCGGGAGCTGGAGCTGGAACGGCTGCGGGAGCTGGAGCTGGAACGAGCTGTGAGGAGCTGGAAAAACGGGAACGGCTGCGGGAGCTGGGAGCTGGAACGGCTGCAGGAGCTGGAGCTGGAACGGCTGCGGGAGCTGGAGAACAAACTGGAGCTGGAACGGCTGCGGGAGCTGGAGCTGACTCCGGCTGCAGTAGCACGGCTGCGGGAGCTGGAGCTGGAACGGCTGCGGGGCTGTCACTAGGTTGATAGTAGCATCAATTGCAGCTCGATAGGCACAAGCCAGACCCCAGCAACGCCACAGTGATTTGTGTCACTTCGGAACTGCCAAGTCATGACACCTTTTTTTTCAAGCATTCTAACCAGTTTTTTAGGATTTTGCAGTTGTTCAGGGGTGAATGTCCAAAACACTGGAGGTGCCCACTGCCCTAGAAACCTGCCCATATCCTCCCACACTCCCTGCCACTCGCAAATATCCCGCCTCAAGACAGATCTCCGGATGAGATTCCTAAGTAGTTGTTTAACCTTAAACAAAACCTGAAGCGCATTCAGGAGACATAACAACAAGAACATGCTGGTCTGAGTATCCCAGGATATTCAACATCTTGGAGAGCTACCGTACTAGCTCGGGGGATAAGAGGGTGGTGAAGGAGGAAGGGAGAGTGAACAGGTAGGAAAAAATATCTTCCCCTGTCCCCTCCACAGATTGACTCCCTGATGAAAAAAGGCAATAGGTGTAATTGCTAATAGTTTCTGAGATATGGTTTCCGAAGTATAGAGTCGACGACAGTGCTGAGTACAAAATACCAGGTTAGAGTCATGACCAGATATCTCATCATTTCATAAGCCATCGTTACACCACACAGTACCATAACAATCTTGAACCAGGGCCCGGAAAGGATAAACAGCATGACAGGGAGCACATACAGAAAGTAACTTGCTATAAAACTCAATTTGGGAAACAGGTACAGCAGACTTGAGATTAAGGCAATCAACATTGTGACTAGCAACTATTAAGCAGGTCGAATACTTATACCAATTTTAGTTTAACACACTCTGGGGTCAAATCTGTCGATATCTCAACCCTTCGAGTGCCCCACGTTGGGCGCCAAATGGACTGTTGTGGTTTAGCCCGGCTGGCAGCCAAACACCACACAGCCGTTCGCTCACCCTCCCCCCTCCCTCTCTCCGGGATGGGGGAGAGAAACGGGAAAGTGAAGCCTGTGAGTTGAGATAAAGACAGTTTATTAAGACAGGGAAAAATAATAACAATAATAATAATAATAATAATAATAATAATAATAATAGTAATAATGTGTACAAAATAAGTGATGCACAATGCAATTGCTCACCACCCGTTGACCGATGCCCAGCCTATCCCCGAGCAGCCGGCCCCCCCACCCCGGCTAGCCACCCCTATATATTGTTCAGCATGACGTCAGATGGTATGGAATACCCCTTTGGCCAGTTTGGGTCAGCTGTCCTGGGTCTGTCCCCTCCCAGCTCCTGCTGCACCCCCAGCCCTGCTCGCTAGCAGGACAGAGCGAGAAGCTGAAAAGTCCTTGGCTTGGTGTAAGCACTGCTCTACAACAATTAAAACATCAGCATGTTATCAGCGCTCTTCTCATCCTAATCCAAAACATAGCACCCTGCCAGCTACTAGGAGGAAAATTAAATCTGTCCTACCTGAAACATAATAATATAATCATGTATGAGAAGATACACTGGTTTCTACACTACAATCCACAGAATATAAAGGACAAACAGCCTGCATACTCCAACATTCCTTTGCTACCTGAGCCATGCAATGCTTTCTTCCAAAATTTTCTTGTAACCTAGTGAGCCCAAGGCTTTAAGCAGCTATAAAAACTCAAGTCTCGCATGCTGGGAAACAACCTTCCCGCTATTTAGTCCTGTAGTGCATTTTATTACTCCTTACAGCTGCTACGCAAGAAAAAAAATGATGTTGTAATCCCAGTCGTAGAAGCACAGAAGGATAACCTGGGGACTGGAATAAATGAATTTCTGGTCTGATTGTGCTGGGAGAAGAGTTGTTGCCTGGAGAATTTCCCAGTAGGAACACATGGAGAAACATGGTTGAGTAACTTCTGACAGACACATAGAATAGTGCCGTTTAAAGGAAATGAAAGCTAGTAGAATGAAGGTCAAAGATAACAACCAATGGCCAGGAAAAGTTTGTCTGATGTACTCACACTGTAATGAGCTGACCCAAAACTTGATCTGAAAAAATGTCAGTTTACAACACATGGTCCACAATGGTATTGTGAGGAATATTATGACAGTCTGCACTCTGGGCCAACATTGAAACCAGGTGTTTAAGCGAATAAATTGAACAAGACACCACATTCTGGGGATAGTGTGTTGATTTTTCTTACCTCCCTTCCCTGGCTATTTGGCAGCACTTATCACAGCAACCTAGTGCATCACAACTTTTTCCTTACGTGGAACAAACTTGGCCCCTCAAAAAATCTATTACTGCATCTGGAGAAAACAGACAAAAAAATTCCTTAGAAGAAATCTGTGCTCAACCATGTATGCAGAAACCCAGAATTTTACTGTCACTGGTATCTTGTGGACTTCATGGTGCTACACCCAAAATAGGCCAGGTGGAATACAAGATGCTGACAGGGGGAGTGACATGCCAGAATGGCAGATCACACCTTTCCTCCACAGTACAGAGAGCAATGCAATAGCCAAAATTAATTGCTCGGGTGTAAAAAACTCCATTTCAATATATAGAGATTCATTTCAGCCACAAGCCACACAATAGTCCTGGTACTGAGCAGGGAGTACCAGCTGCCAACCTTGTTAGTACTGTTGGCTAGTAAGCATCTGACCTTCAGTCATAATAGCACCTAGATGTTAATATCCCAGGCTTGTCTTGTGCTCTTTCAGCGGAGACTCATAGTTCACACAGCAAGAACAGAACCAATGATGTAAGAAGCAATGGACAAAATTATTTCAGAAGACATGGTACCCACTGTAAGATAAAGTTTCCAGAATATCCATTTTCCATAGCAACTCCTGGTGCAAAGACATAGCAAGGTATATGACTGCACAGCTGTAGAACAACATAATGAGACTTCCATATGATGTAACGGTTGTCATCATTGACTTGAGTGGAAATGTACACCATTTACCAATGACCAGGTCAGCCCACTGGTTTGCTTTAAAACAAAAAAGAGAACTGAAGTGAAAACACATCTCACAGCAATCATAGTCTATTTCTCATCCTAATTTCCAATGGCTTTTAACAACACCAAAAGATCTTGTAAGCAACTTTGTCTCCAAGCCAAACCTCAGGAACCACTAGTCTATATTTTCAGTTCTAAATTTCTGTAAGTTTGGTCATTTCTTGAAATACTCCCCAAAGAACACATTTCACAGATTTAGCATGGTATATTTCTCTTTCACACTCAATCTAAAAATAAATGAACAAACAAATAAATTATCTAGGACAAGACCCATTTCTCAAATATATTCCCAGTTAGAATACCAAGTAGTATTTTGCTGTTGGTTATATTAGAGTATATAGCTATTATATCTACCACTGAAGATCCAGAAAACTTCATAAGTATTCAGGGTGGGGTGGAAAGAGATAATGTGTTTTCAAGGGGATTTTCAGTCAAGACAAACTATTTCTTTCTCATTCTAACATTGCATTGTGAAAGGAATAATTTCTGTTAATCACTGCTGCACCACAGACTGAAATCATATTTCTCTCCATGTCTCCATACCTGCTTTTGTTGTGTCAACCTCTCTACATCTCTGACTTTTCATGGGTCTAAATATATAGCTGGAATGGAAGCAGGGAGTCTCTGAGGAGTGAGGATATTATAGAATGGGAGAGGTTTAGAGGCATACAACTGTTCCCTGTGACTTACTGACAAGCCTTGAAAAGGTAAAACAGTTTTAAAGATTATAAACTTTACCATCCACTGTAGCACTGATGGATTTTTCAGGATTGTAACTGATAGGAGAAAATAACCTTGTATTTTTAAAACAGCGTAAGTCATGTTTTAGTGTCAAAAAGTTGTCCTCAAGTAACTAGTCAATCTTTCAGTTAATTTCTGAATCTCTATTTCCCTCTAGTACATCCAGAATCTTACTGTTTAGTAATGGAATAGCATAAGGAAGATCCTAAGTGCTAATTGCTATGATCTCTGGAATCAGGGGGAAAAAAGGCAAAAAAAAAAAAAAGAGAGAAAAAAAGAAAAGCTCAGTATTGAACATCTACCTCATTTACTTATAATTGCATGAGCAGATGTTTACTCCAAGAATTGTTTACTCAACATAAGATGAAGTTTACCCTGTAACTTGTACTAATTATCACTGTAGGGAAATGAAATTTTCTGGTAATGTACAAAACATTAAAAACAGTGTTTGGATCAGGAGAATCTGTTTCCTTGTGTGCCACTTAAATATATAGGTATACTAGAAAGTAAAGCAGCAAAGAAATAAACTGAATTCCATCCATTTTGATGGCTATAGTTAATGCATCACCTCTGCTCAAGCAGCATGTTAGCAGAGCCTTATAACTGCTTCTAGAGAACTCAAACGGAAATTCTGCTTTCTGCCAGAGGTTAGCAGAACACTGCAATTACTAATACTGATTTTTATTGTCTGAGACAAGACACAACTTACAAAGTCAATCAAGCTTGCTTGGGCTTGCCCTAGACTGAGAGTATTTGTAAAAATTCTGAAAACAGTTGCAAATTAGGCTAGATGGAACTTTTAAATACATGTTCAAACCTTTTAAAGTCTTCAGTTGTAGCATAACAACCACACAGACACCATGGTTCTTTTAGGATCAGTAACTGCTACTTCTTTATTGATGACATAACTTCAACTCTCTCTTACTGAGGGCATAATTTCATCTCCTTATTGAGGACAGGCTCCCTTCTTATACCATTCGCCCCACAGCAGTACTTTTCCACTAACTATTCATTGGTCAACAACTTTGCCCGGCAACAGCAAACACCCAGCAACTTCCATGTTTTAACGGCTGGAGAACAAGCAGTCCGAGACAGCAAGGCTTCTCCTGAATCATCCTTCTTTTTTCCCTCTAAACTCTTTACTTTCCTGATGGCCTCATCGTTAAGAGTCCGATGTTATCCCCAACCACGAGGCTTGTAGACCCCCATGGCCACACTCCCACATTCAGTTATTGCTATCACATTTTGTTAATAATAAGCAATTACAAATCTAAAAGTTAAAGGATAATAATCAGAACATGAAAACTACAATCCATACAAATATTGCAGGTGCCATTCAGAATTGCACTCATTCAACCCAAATTTCAGTGTTTGTATTAGATGACATGCTCATATCTATGGCACAGACCTGAAACAAAAAAAGATTACAAGGTGCCATTGAGCCTTGCAGCAAGATTAAAAGAAGCATTAGGAAATTACAATCCTAATGTAGAAAGCCTTGGACAGGTTTCAGGTAACAAAAGGAGTTTATATATTCTGACTTGATTATCTGCATCTATTACTTCCTAGAACTGCTATTGAATGCCAAGACAAATATTGCAATTAAATTTATATAATCAAGAAAATAGTCACAGAATCAAAGGATCACAAATTGGCTGAGGCAGAAGAAATCTTAGAAGATATCTGGTCCAACCTCCATGCCACCCAGAGCAGGTTGTCCAGGACCATGTCCAGGTGGCCTTTCAATAACTCCAGGGAGGGAGACTCCACAACCTCTCTAGACAAGCTGTGCCTTTTTTCAGTCACCCTTACAGTGCAGAAGTGTTTCCTGACATTCAGGCTGAACCTCCTGTGTTTCAGTTTGCACCCATTGATTCTTGTCCTGTCACTGGGCACCAATGAAAAGAACCTTATTCCCCCTTCTTTACACCCTATACATTGATAAGATCTCCCCTGAGCCTTCTCTTGTCCAGGCTGAAGAGTCCCATCTCTCTCAGTCTTTCCTCATGAGAGAGGTTCTCCAGTCTCTTCATCATCTCTGTGTCCCTTTGCTGAACTCTTTCCAGTAGCACTATAACCTTCTTGTGCCAGGGAGCCCAGAACAAGATACAACTCTCCAGGTATGGCCTCAGCAGTGCTAAGTAGCAGTGCTGAGTAGAGGGAAAGGATCACCTCCCTTGACCTGATGGCAGCCCGGGATACTATTAACCCTCTTTGCTGCAAGTGGTCATTGCTGGCTCAGGGTCAACTTAGGGTCTGCCAGAACCCCCAGGTCCTTTTCTGCCAAGCTGCTTTCCAGCTGCAAGGCCCCCAGCATGTAGTTGTTTCTCTACAGGTGCAGGACTGCACTTTGCCTTGTTGAACTTCATGAGGTTCCTGCAAACCCATCTCTCCAGCCTGTTAAGGCGCCTCTGAATGTTGGCATAGTTGCCTGGTGTATCAGCCATTCCTGCAGACTTGCTGAGGGTACAGTCTGTCCCTCATCCAGATCATTAATAAAGATATTAAACAGGATCACACCCCTAGGATATACAACTAATTATTGTTCTCCAGCTAGACTTCATGCCACTGATCACCACCCACTGGACCTGGCCATTCAGCCAGTTTTCACCCTACCTCTGCTGATCCAGCACATATTTCATCTGCTTCTCTATGAGGATCTTATGGGAGACTGTTGAAAGCCTTACTGTCTAGATAGATGATATCCACTGCTCATCTACCAAGCCAGTCACATCATCATAGAAGGTTATCAAGTTGGTCATACTTTGCTTCCCCTTGATGAATAAATGCTCACTCCTCCTAATGACTTTGTAGTTCTTCATGTGCTTGAAAATAGTTTCCAGGATTAGCTCCTCCATCACATTGCCAGAGATCGAGGTGAAGCTGACTGGTCTCTACTTCCCTGGGTCCTCCTTTATACCCTTCCTGAAGACAGGAGTGACATTTGCTTTCCTCCTGTCCTCAGACTCTTCTCTCAGTAGCCACGATCATTCAAGATTACCAGTAGTGGCCTCTCAAAGTCTTCAGACAGCTCCTTTAACATTTGTGGGTGCATGTGAACAGGGCTTATGGATTTATATATGTCAGGTTTGCTTTTGTAGTCCCTTATCTGATCCTCTTCCACCAAAGCTGCATTTTCTTTCCTTCAGCCTTTCCCCCAGTCCCTAAGGGAAATTCCTATCCTTCTCTTATTACAAAACAACAACAACAACAAAACAAACACAAAAAAAGACAACTTCCATACTTTTTGAACTCAGAGCTGCTATTATGTAGGTAGAGTTTTATGCATTTCAGCTAGAGATTTTAATAGAGTTCTCAATCCACAACAAGGAAATTTTGTGTGAAACAACGATTTGAAACTTTTATTCAAAAATTTGCATTTTTCTCACACGATACCTGAACTATCTATTAGTTGTTTGTAGAAGTGACCCAAATATATGGTAACTCAGGATGCAAATGCCAATAAGAGTGCTACATTTATTATGGTAAAACAGACTGAAATAATGTCTCATTTTAATAAATAAGAAATGACTGCATTAATCAGATTATTTTGTATGTTTGTATACATGATTCCTTCTGAATTTATATGTACATTAGGAAAAGGCATTCTGTACTGGGTTAGCAATGTACATATAAGTCAGGAAAAGTTAAAAGCAACACGTGAGTTACTTTTTAGATGCCATATGCTGAAGGGTCTGCAAAGAGAGACAGCACTTCTAGAAGGGTCTGACAATGGAGAACAAAGTGGAAATAGCAGTTGATGATTACTGACTTGGTTTGCAAAATATGTCTACAACTGCTTCTTACTACCCAAGAGAAGAATAGCAGTGCAAAGCTGTACTGTCTTGCTTCATCATTGTTATGTCAGTACATCACTGAGCTCTGAGACGAACTGTGCTGCTGCCAGACATCCTCACTAGAAAATAATGTTTTGTGGGGAGCTTCAGTGTCGATTAGCCCACATGGAGAACAGTGATATACAAGGCCACTGTCTGGTGCACTAGTATTTTCATAGCTCAGGGCTCCTTTTCCATAATCCTTCTTTACCCATCCTGCAATTCAATATTAAAAATAAATAAATAAATAAATAAAAATCCCATAGCCCATCAGACTCCATTTTTTTTTTCTTACTGTCATTTTGCAATCAAAACCCTATGGATCCTACACATATCAATCAAATGTTTATCTCAGTCATTACAGAGATGCTGCATGGTGATAATAATAGAAGAGGTAAAGAAATAGGTTAGCCTGAGATTTTAAATTATCTTCTCTTCTCCTATGCTTTTGATCCCTGTTTTAGACAAATTCTTGTTCACACTGTGAACTTCTGGAAGCTTGCCTATATTTAATTTGGGAATGTAACTTGGCCTTTCTCACCAGACCAGAGTTTGAGGAAATCTTCAACTTCTTTTACAGCCTAGGCATTATTATGAAGCTCATATTTTATTTATTTATTTATTTATTTATTTATTTATTTCCCAGAAGGTCTTTGGGAGTAGATACAGAGGGAAAAAAAAACAAGGAAAAAAAAAAAAGGAAAAAGTTCTTAATAGCTCCAGGTTTGTCTTAGAGTAGAACTGAAAGGAGCAAGCCTGAGAAAGGAAGTTGGACAAACTCTGTAAGTAATTCAGTAGCTGTTGCTCCCCTGTTTGAAGGCTAAACAATATATTAACAAAAGAGAAGCTGTGCAGTATGACTGATTACGAAATGAGTATTTGAAAACAAATATTAATGTTAGTTGCACAACATTATTTCTATACATCTAAATTAATTTTGGCTTTTTTTTTTTAGGCTCTCAGCAGTGTATTTTTGGCTGTGCTTTAGGAAGGTATATATGCACATCTGTGTAGTGTAGAGAAATAAATTATTTTTTTGTGTTCCTTTAATCTTATTTATTTTTAATGTAAGCAATTTTTTTTTTCCTGAGTACATTTCTCAGATTATTTGTAGGAATTAAAAAACATTTAGAAGTTTGAAATAAGTTCTTCCAAGGAAAATATAAATGAATCTTTAAAAATGAACAATTAATAGAATCATCAAATATTGGAGAACACTGGGCACAAAAATGAAAATGTACAATAACATTCTAATTTTCTGTTTAGTGAATAACCATCAGATTTCATCAAGCATGACCATAGATATATGAGAAACTTCCCAAAAGACTGGAATTTTTGAACATCCTTTTTTCAGCAAGAAATAACCAGCTGATTCTACACTTTTACAAGTTAACATTATATATGGCAATAGTTCAGACCATATGGAAGAAAAGAATCATAGAATCATAGAATGGTTTGGGTTGGAAGGCACCTTATCTAGTTCCAAACCCCCTGCCGTGGGCAGGGATGCCACCCACTATATCAGGTTGCCCAGGGCTTTGTCTGTCCTGGTCTGGAACACCTCCAGGGATGGGGTACCCACAACTTCTCTGGGCAACCTGTTCCAATGCCTCACTGCTCACAGTAGATAATTGCTTCATAATATCTAATCTAAAATTAGATATTAGAAAGTAAGTGACTTTAAATTGTGAGTTCTTATTCTTGCCTGTGATAGTTTTACTCAGGAGGGTGGCTGAGCTCCACCACAACCACTCTCTCACTCCCCCTCATCAACGAGGAACGGGGAGAAAATATGATGAAAAGGGCTCAAGGGCTGAGATAAGGACAGGGAGATCACGCAGTAATTATTGTGACGGGCAAAACAGACTGAGCATAGGGAGATAGTAAGATTTATTGCTTACTGCTAACAAGCTAGAGAAGTGGGAAAGAAACGAAAAGCACCTTCCCCCTATTCGCCCTCTTCTACCTCCTCCCTCTGAGCAGTACAGGGGAACGGGGAAATGGGGGTTATGGTCAGTCTATAGCGCTTCTTCTCTGCCGCTCCTTCTCGGTCACTCTCGTCCCCTGTGCTGTGGGGTCCCTCCCACGGGATGCCGTCCTTGCTGAACTGATCCAATGTGGGCTTCCCACAGGCAGCAGCTCTTCAAGAACTGTTCCCACATGGCTCCGTACCACGGGGTCCATCCCTCAGGAGCAAACTGCTCCAACCTGGGTCCCCCACGGGCAGCAGCTCCTGCCAGGTCACCTGCTCCTGCATGGTCTCCTCTCCACGGGCTACAGGTCCGGCCCAGAATCTGCTCCAGCGAGGGTCCTCCACAGGCCGCAGTCTCCGTCGGTGCAGGTCCACCTGCTCCACCATGGTCTCCTCCACGGGCTGCAGCGTGGAACCCTGCTCCACCGTGGTACTCCATGGGCTGCAGGGGGACAGCCTGCTTCACCATGGTCTGCACCACAGGCCACAGGGGACTTCTGCTCCAGTGCCTGGAGCACCTCTCCCCCTCCTTCACTGACCTTGCCGCCTGCAAGGCTGTTCCTCACTCCTCTCACTCTCCCAGCTGCTATGTGGCGCAGCGTTTCTTTTTTGCTGACTTAAATATGTGCTCACAGAGGCACAAACAACATCACTTATTGTCTTGGCTCTGGTCAGCAGTGGGGCCCTTACCTAACATGGGGCAGCTTCTAGATTCTTCTCACAGAAGCCACCCCTATGGCCCCCTGCTACCAAAACCTTGCCACGTAAACCCACTGCATTGCCTCTTGTCTTAGCAGATCTTCTATTTATTTACCAGATTTATTTTTTTTTATTATTATATTTTAAAGGAAACTAAAAGTAACAAAGGTGGCATATATGTAAAACAAGAAATCATAGCCTGTATTTTTCAAGTTGCTCTTTCCTGGGGTATAGTCTGTGAAATGCGCTAATTTAATACTGGAGACAGTGCTAAATACTATACAAGATCAACTCTGCACTGAGCTGTTCCTGATCTTCCTAAAGCCAGCCACTTAAGACTCTCAGAAAGAAAACAAAAAAATTACAATATGAAAAACTATGATTGTACATCAGTGCTGGCATCCAAGTTTGCATTCAGTTAGAATTTATCTTTAACTCAGTGTTAAGACACTCAGTGTCAGACATGAAGAAGTTGTTGAATTTCCATCAAACAGATATTGATACAGTCATTTACTATGGTAATTTACCAGCCCTGGCCCTTCTGGAAAGCTTATGTAGCTGATGGTGGTATTTGATCTAAAAAAATACTGTTGTACAGAAACTGATCTTTAAAAAAGATCTTTGATGAGAGCAAGAAAGGTCTTCAAATGCAGTAATGCTTTCTATTTTTTCTTCTCATACATTATTCTGTATGAGAAGAAAATCTGAGTATATTAATTGGCTTATTACTTGAAATAAGCAGAGACTTTATATGGAAATGTAGGCTGCTGAAATCTTCATGTCACTGATATTTATAATTAGAGGAAGGATTTAGTTTATATTCTGACTTGTGATTGGTCTTTGAGTATTTAGACAGTATTTGAGCACTTTTGGTCTAAAAGAATAAATGCAACTTTGGAGGGAGGAAGTTATAAGTTCTAGTGAAGCCTTCTGCACTAACATGCATTTTCAGATTTTTTACCAAGTTCTAAAAAAATTTAGTGCCAGTTGTCATCAAAAAGCAATAACAAGAGTTGGTTACATCTTTGAAGAACATATATAGACCAAAATTGTGGTTTAAGAGAAATCTATAGAAATTTTGTCATGACTTCAGCAGAAGCTAGGACTCAGGAGTTTTTAAATTTAAATAATTCTAAAGATCAAGTACATTTTACCATGCCAACACAAGAACATAATGTGATCAATAATGAGAAGAAAGGTTGAAAAAGCAACCTGAGCTAGTGGAAGGTGTCCCTACCCATGGTGGGAAGGCTGGAACAAGAAGATCTTTAAGGTCCCTTCCAACACAAGACATTCTGTGAATATCCTATAGAGAGTGATAAACTGTGGTATTATTATTTAATTGATGTAATTGCTCAATAAAACATGAGATTAGACCACGTCATAAAGATGGGAGGCAATATTTTAAGATAATGTTCACCGTTGCCAAAAAGCCAAAAAATTTTGGGTTGACAGATTAACAAATAAGACAGAGAAAGCAAAAGGGGGAGAACTTTTAAAGCAATTTTTTAGTGTAATGGATTATTTATGTCTTAAAAAAAATACTACATTGAGTTAAAAAAAAAATCCTAGCTTTAAAATTTTGAGAGAACTGTTCATATCTTAAACACATGTTATGTTGCCTGATCCAAAGCAAAGAATATAAGGAATGTTTTTAAACAATTCTGACCTTAGGTACTTGGAAAATAAATAATTGTATCGTGTGGGGGTTCCCAGGATCTTCAGGCAGATATAACCTGAAGAAAGCTATGCTCTGTGGAGTGGATCCAACTCAGGAGCAAGTTTATCTCAAAGGATTACAGCCAATGGAAAGGACCATGCTGGAGAAGCCAAAAAGTGTGAGGAGGAAAGAGCAGCAAAGATGAGCTGTTAGACTGACCCCCATTCCCAATCCCCTTGCAACACTCGGGGGGAGGAGGTAGAAGAGTTTGGGATGAAGGGATGAAGTTGAGCCTGGGAACAAGAAGGGGTGGGGGAATGTGTTGCTTTATTATTATCATTATAATTATTGTTGTTGTCATTATTATTATATCACCAATGTTGTTATGATAAAACAACAATAATAGTTATTAATAATTAATAATAATTAACAATTTTCATCCCCAAATCTATTCTAATTTGCAATAAATTAAATATTTTTTTCCCAAGTCAAATCTGTTTTGCTTATGATTGTAATTGGTGATCTCCCTGTCCTTATTGTCATCCATAATATTTTTCATCTTATTTCTCCTCCTGTTCTGTTGAGGAGGAGACGTGAAAGAACGTCTGGGTTGATTGGGCAGCCAGCAAAGGTTAATCCACCACAATAATGAAGCAGTCAACTTAGTATAATTTTTCTTTGATAACCTGACACAGTCTAGTGATTCTTCCACCAAAGATCTAAGCACATCCTACTTTTAGCAGGATTTCAGAAAAGGGTAAAAATACCTCCAGCCATCCTCCTTGTATGATTTAATAGCATTTGGTATTCAATTGTTTAAGGACCGTCTAAGTAGAAAGTGAATAATTACACCTTATTAGCTTTTTCTATATTGTTCATGATTTTATGATATCCCTCAGTTTTCTGCTGTTTAGACAGAGGCATTACAATCAGTTTCTCCTATTCCATGGAAAGCATTCCTTATTTCTGACCACCTTTGTTATCTTCTCTGTAGTTTTGTGCAATGAGGAAGTTGGAAAATCAAGAATTGCAAACTGCACACAAGATGTGGTAGCAATGTATTTATCATAGAATCATAAAAATCATACAATGTCTTCAGCTGGAAGGGACTTTAAAGATAATCTAGTTCAACCCCCCTGATGAGGCATCCATAACTTCTCTTGGCAACCTGTTCCAGTGTCTCACCAACCTCCAAGTTAAGAATTTCCTCCTTATATCTAGTCTAAACCTAACCTCTTTTAGTTTAAAGCCATTCCCCCTTTTCCTATCATTATCTACCCAAGTAAAAATTTGCTCTTCATCTTTTTTTATAAGCCCCCTTTAATTACTGGAAGTCTACAGTTAGGTTTCCCTGGAGACCTTCTTCAGGCTGAACATCCCTAGCTCTCTCAGTCTTTATTCACAGGAGAGGTGTTCCAGCCTTCTGATCATCCTCGTGGCCCTCCTCTGGACCCACTCTAACAGGTCAACTTCTTTCTTCTGCTGGGGCCCCAGACCTGGATGCAGTACTCTACATGGGGCCTCATGAGAGCAGAGCAGATGGGGATGATCACCTCCTTTGACCTGCTGGCCATGGCTCTGGTGATGGAGTCTAGAATACAGCTGGCCTTCTGGGCTGCAAGAGCAATTTATGTGGTGGTATACTACTATTTTCTGTTTTGTTCTCTGAAATGATTTTGAACGAACTCTAAGTAGTGAATATCTACAATTGTTAAGATCTCCTTCATAAGCAGTGGTAGTAGCTACTATTGAACCATAACAATTTGCATAAGGTATTGTCTGTGTGCTCATGTTTTATTTTTCATATGTTGATATAGAATTTTATCTGCAATGTCTGTCATCTAGTTATTCAACATCATAAGATCTCAACGTAGTTCTTTGGACTCAGTTTTAGTTCGGACTGTCATGAGGACAGTCTATTTTCCCCTGCAACCTTACTTACCTTGTTATCCACTCTCTTTATCAAGAACTTATGAGTAAGCTAATGGAACCATATCTTTCTGCTCTTTCATTATTACTATCCCTCTGTGAGGCAAACTTTGCTGCTTAACCAGTGCAACATACTTTCCTAAGAGCTGAGTAAATACTGTTGTACTGAAGGCCCCTTGTGTTATTTCCTAAAAAAAATGAATTACTTGTTTCGAGACACTTTGATATACAGCTATGCAAGGTATAACATTTTTATTTTTTTATTTTTTTTTAATGAAACGTTTTTTTTTTCCAGAGCTTACTTTTTAATTATTCTCAGAAAAATATAGAAAATATTGTAGTTTTTGGACACACTGGTGATATAGCTAGTCATTAAGAGAGATAACAGTATTTTCAATACTTAGAGTTAAAAGTTAAAGTTATCTTAGAGGAAGCCCAAATACAATTACCATCAGAATATGAATGTTAATTAATAGAATTAAAATACAGAACTTAAACACATATGGAAATTAATTAAATGCTCTGCTGGTATCAACTGGGTACCTCACTACAGTTTTAATATCTAAAGTAAAAACATTCAAATACTGATATACTGATTTACTTAACTATGATCTATGCAGGGAAAGGATTTGAGTTAACAGCTCCCCTCCTTACAAGACTGCCTCTGTTCAAACTCTGCACTCTGAAATTCGCTGAATACCAGCTTTACAGACTCCAGGAATCCTCCTTCAAAGAAGACCTAAGGGCTTTCTTTAAATCCCAAGAAAGCCCCAGGAGATTGCTACATTTCTTTCCTAGGTAGAACCAAAGAATTGCACGAAGAATCTGTTCATACTGCAGAATCTCTTTATACAGCAGAAAAAGCTCCAGATTTATTTGGAAGAATAAATATTAATAGTACTGTATTCTGAGTTATTTAATAAGCTTATTACTTTATCATGTTGTTACAAGAGATGTTGTGCTGTATGCCTCTGTTCAACTGAGTAGCATTCAGTGGAGGATTCAAAAAATGTATCCCTCCTCTTTTTCCCTCCTCTCCTAATCTCAGGGATATAACCACAAAATGCATTTTGTCCTTTGGCAGAATTACTGTGAAGAAAATGAGGCTTTCCACAGATTCACAAACCTTTCACATCCAGGACAATTATGGATCAAAACATTTCCTTGACACATATTTTACATTAGTATTTTAGCAAGGAAATATTTTCCATTCCCATTGTCAATTACCAAAGCCATATACCCTTTTTATGTTTCCTAGTATGCCCTTTGTCTGAATTCCATAGCAAAATTACCATATTAATAATTTATATAGAATAACTTAGTAACTACAAAATTGATAGGCTTTTAAAAACATGGAGGAAACATGAAATTAGCAAGAAAGATGAATATGAAAGATTTTATGAAATACATCAACCTGAAGTTGAAATATTTCAAATTTGACATAGAATAATTTAGACCCCAAAGGAATGGCACATACTTTGGTGATTCATGCTACAAGAAGATAATACCATTATGGTAATTTGTCTCATGGTGAGAATCTATGTTTTCAAGCTGCTAATCAAATAGTACACTTCAGTAATCTTAGAGAATAACTACTGAGAAGTGGATTTCTAAAGATAAGCTAACAAATTAACTGGAGAATACAACATGGAACTCTCTGAGTATCTGAAAAAAATCTGGTCAGTTATTATAACTTTTGTTATGTCCAGTTATTTAAGGAGTAAAAGACACATAAAGAAACATAGTGATATTTTACAGCAGATAATTAATCTCAGGGGATTTTCTGTGTGTCAGACCAATAATACCAACTGTAAGCTCAGCAGTCTAATTTTAAATTATTTTTCCTCATTGCTGTTTTAGGAAATAGCTCTCAGAGTTGATTCTGTTTTCCAAAATAAATTCTGTAATATCTTCCTAGCTTTAAAGATTCTCTTATTTTCAAAATGTATTTGTTCATACCTAGCAGAGAACTGATAGTAACAGGCATAACTGAAGATGTATATAATTTAGTAAAATCTGTTTAGGAATATTTCTAGAGCTTTAGTGAATCATAGTCTGAAAAGTCCAAACTGTTGAATTGGTTGGAGAAGAAAAAGTCTTGTGTTAGCAGTAGTGTGATAAACTCAAAACAAAACAACAAAAAAAATGTATACCCTGCCCTTGGGACAGAATGGTGATGTGAAAGATAAAACCAAGCTTCTGAATTTTTCATCAAAATTCATCCAAGTTCAAGTACTTCTGTTATGTTGGTTAAAAAAAAAAGGCAACTTATAGTACACAATGTCTTTGAATCTGCAGGAATGTTGAAACACCATTCCACTTGTCACTCACCTTAGTTAATCACCTTCAAAATGTCAATGAAGGGAGTTAAAATGCATTTTGGATATCTGCATTCTGAATAGGTTGCTACTCATATAATCTCAGGTGATGTAGCACTGTCATGTGACATGACAATAAAATTAGCTCTTACCAAGAAGAAAAACATGCCCATTGTGCAAGTCACTTTTTTGGAATTTCAGTTCTGTCAACCGTAATGAGTAATGACGTTACAGATATCTTCATATATATACTTAGAGAATAAGGGGGAAAAGTTTAGACTTAAACACTGAAGCAGATTGTTTTTTTTGTTGTTTTGTTTGTTGTTGTTTTTAATTATGGAAAATGAGCACTTGCTTTTTTCTTTTTTTTTTTTTTTAACCAGAGCTGGAAGTATTGCATAAAGATCTTGTGTTATTTGTATCTCAGCTAAAGTTAGAATCCACTGAAATTTTCAGAGAAAAATTTTTTTGTGAGCTATTGGAAAGCTAAAGTCTCCAAAAGGAATCAAATCTGGGTATTTTCTGATTTTCTCCCCACTCTGCAATAATTCCTGACTACATATTTATTCTTGTTTTCTGAAGCCTAACATGCTCAAGGAAGAAATGTTCTTTTCCTTCCTGGAAACAGGGCATTTGATTCCTGAATGGATCACAATCACCTCAGAAACACCAGTACCTTGAATTAATCGCATCCAAATCTGGCTGGAGTCAACAGTAATTTCAGTGGAGTAAAATTGACCATGATATTCAACAAAATTTGTACGTGGGCTCCTGAAGACAACAATTGAAAACTGCTGCTGATAAAATATAGCCTTCAGTTCATCAACCTGCATTCTTCGGCACTCTCTTAAAAGGAAAATTTGGGGCATAGTGTCCATGACAGTGTTTAAATTGGATGATCCCTCTAGTTTTGGGGATAATATTTATACCAGGAATGCTTTCAGTAAATTTAGACGTTCATTCTTAAGTAGTCTGGTTTGCTTGACCCAAGGCTCTTGATAAATGCTTGGTAAATTATTTCAGAATGCATAAGGAATTCATGGTGTTTCCAGTAGAGCAATTCACAGCTCTGATTTCAAATGGAGTAGATACTTCAGGACAACTTTTGTCAACAAAACGCTCTCCTGCTTGTACTGTTGAGCAGAGTACCACATTTTAAAAAATTCATCATGTTTCAATGTCTTTACAGGTTAACTATTTCCTACCATTACTAGTTTTCACTGGAATGACAATAGGCTATTTTTTTTTTTTTCCCCAAACATTCAATGTCCATCCAGACAAACACTCCAAACACAATCATTATCCTTTCACACTTTTCCTTATTCCAGGAAATGATAGTGTAATTGTATTTGATGTTTAAATTAGCAACTTAAATAATTAGGTCACAAAAAGATTCTATTTAAGAATCACCTAACACTTTATTTTTCCTATTGCTCATAAAAGCTCAAACTGGAAATAACAATAAAATATCTTAATAGAGGGGAAGTGTTGACACACATTCTAAAAACAAACAAACAAACAAACAAACAAAAAAAACTTAAGAAACAATTAACACCAAACGTGTAAGTTTACCAGACTAATGTTTACTACATGTTGTGTAACATGGCCAGAAAAATCAATTATAGCTGCTTTTGTCAGCATGATTATTGATCGCTGAATCATAATCCTGGCAAAAAAATTACATCATCCAAACCTCGCTTGTGAAAAACAAAAACAAACAAAAACAATAGTTTTAAAAATTAAATAATTATGGCCTGTGATTTTTTCCATTTGGCTCCAAAATAAATGAAAGACAACCTTCCGTAAACCATTTTCATTCATTTTCATGTCACTGAAACCTGAGTAACTGCGCCCACAATTAGCACTGACTGAACTAACAACAGAAATTACTTGTTCAAAAGCTAGAAAATGATTGCTAAATTTCCCTCTTTAATGTTCACAGCAATCACTTGTAACTCCTATTCACCACTTTAAGTCCCAAATCAGTGTGCATGTAAACAGAGGTTAATAGTTTTCTCACAGGAGCTAAACCTGATGGATTTATTTTTGGTTGATATGACTGAGTCAGAAAATCTTGTTGATTAAATCCTGAAATAACACAAAATAATGCTGAGTCTTATTCAAGGTAACTTCTCTGTCTTTTAAATTATTTGTAATTGTTTTAAAGGACTTCATTTTGAACACACTCATGTTGGGGGGCTCAAGAAACTGAAAGTTGTCAGTAAAAGCTTAAAATTTTTGCAAAGCCTTGATAGTTTCTTAACATAAGTTAAGGAACTTGCATTTCCTAACTTAAGCTGACCAGAAGCTTCGGCATTTCCTAACTTAAGCTGACCAGAAGCTTCGGAACTGACAAGTATTTACATGTTACACTGGTAACATTGGTGCTATGTGTAAAAGCCACTTGTAGGCTTCTTAGAAAGTATTTGTGAGCACTGAGCATTACCCTATAACCACTCTTACTGTCAACAGCAGAAACATCTAGAGAAGGGCTCCATGGGATGGTCAGAAGCCTCAGCTAAAAGATAGTAAAGGGGTGAAGAAAACAATAACATGGATGAGTATTACACCTCCGTGACAATCTAGCAAAACCAAACCACCAAACCACCAATTTTACATTCAGGGTCTAGAAGCTCATCATTTGTTCCTGTGTACAGTGTGTGTTTGTGTGGGCGGGTGGGGGAAGGGGGGGTAGGGGGAAGTGGGAGGAGAATAAAGGAAATCTCAGAACAGTTTCACAGTTACAAGAGCAGTAGGTTTCATCTATGTAAAAATGAAACAGAAGGAAAAGGTGAGAAGAAGGTGTGGGCATGATGTGCTTGAGCAACAGGTTTAGTCTGTGCGTGGTACTCAGATGTCTGGCATTGGAATGTCAAACTACTGCATAGCTAGCTCAATTCATTTTTATTTATTTATTTATTTATTTAATCTTTTCTTCCCCCCTCTGCAAAGCAGAATACTTTCTTCTTTCCAAGATAATCCATTTGTTTCACACACATTCATAGCCTTTCTCAAAGATTCATAATCAAGAAGCAAATCATAAATTAAATGAAGCAAAACATCAACTTACTGGCATACAAAATTGGAAAACAGGTAACTTATGTTCTGCTTTATCCTTGAAGGAACAGAAGTCACCGTGATTTACATGCTTAATTTTTTTGACCAATAAACATTAAAGAGCTTTCTATTCTACTGATTCTCACCTGCTGCAGTCATATTCTCTGTGCAAAGTGATGAAGTGATGCTAATGGTGAAAAATATGTCTGAAATGGCAAAAATAGAGCTGGTAGATCTTATTAATGGTTCGGTAAAATTGCCTGCATCCTAAAACTGCCTTGTAGTTCGTGTTCTCCCTGGCCATTGTCTTGCACTCCTGGCTGGGTTAAAATTCCATTAACTGATTCTCTACCTTAATTTCTTGCAAATCACTTAGCCTTTCTCTGATTTTCTTATGAAGGGCAGAGATTTAACTGCTGTAATCTGGTTTTCATGTATTCTAAATTGTGGAGTCCAAATAAGAAACAAAATGTAAGTAAATTACACTGTCAAATTTAGCTAGGTTTGTGTTGCAGGGATCCTGATCCTGAAGTTCTGTTCAGTCTAACTGTTTCTGCAACCACTTTCTGAAATGCTATATTCTTAAAAAATAAAAAATAAAATAAAAATAAAAATAAAAATAAAAATAAAAATATAATCTCATCAGGTCTTCTCTATTAGTCATTGCTTTTAATTGCTTGATCTGAACTGAAAATTTGAAAAGGTTCATCTACATGCCCTAAAGTGTTTGGGCCCAAATACCATTATCAGAGTGTGCAACATAAAAGCCTAGATTATGATTTTAAAAATGTATATGTATTTGCTATTCAAGACAATAAATGTCTCCCATCCTTTCTGCATATAATATAACTTCAGAAATTTTTCTGATAATAAATGTCTGATGAGACCGTGAAGACACTTTCATTTCTATCCAATGTGCCACAGGTAAAACTGATTTACAAGAAATAAACCTGATTTCAAGTGGGTAGCAACAAAAATACATGATAATGAGTAGAGTTTTCCAACTACATTATTATTTCTAAAATGATGAAAGTTAAAAATGTATACTCTTCAGGACTGTGATATTTACACATACACACACAGGGGATATATATGTGTATATGTACATATATATTATATCATACTTAACATACATAGCATATATGTAAGATATACACTATATATATTATATATCACTTACACCTATCACATTGAACACATTCTACATAATACACATAACATGTATAAAATAATTACTACTCATAACTATGTTTTTCTTCTGATTTTTTTTAAATCCAGAGTTACAATTTCTTGATAAAGTGAAAAAATAAGTAACTTGTAAAAATTTATTTTGTTTCCATATTCTGTTTTCCTTAATTATTCAATATGTGATTTGTGTATACTTTATTTTCCTTTCTAATATCTATGTATATTCATGTAAAGTCATTTTTGACTATAACTTGAGCTTTTAGCCAGTAGCTAATTTGGCAAACAGAATAAAAGAAGTTTTAATAAATTTAAATGTTATCTGAAAGTTAATATTGCAATTGATGTCCTCATTGCTTTGATAACTGATAGCTCATTTTCTCATTAGTTATTCTAATTGACCATTTATAAAGCTATTGTAAAAGAATTTCAGTAAAAATACAGTATGATTTTTTAATACAAATACAAGAGAAATTCAAAATAGTATTTCATGCCAATAAACACAGTCTATTTTTTTCTGTAAATGCAGTTAATTTGGCATTATTTTCTCTTCACATGTGGAGAGTACCTGAGATATTGTTTAAAGGGACATAGAAAACTCCATGTCATTCAGACTTTCAGCATAGGATAATTTAAAAAATACTATTGAAAAAAAATATTGTACAAAAGCCACCCATCAGTGAGAGTGAATGCCAAGTTTTGGACTCTCCAGTTCAGCAGAATGCCAGATTAGGTGGGACAAGACCCTTGAACACCCTTGGGAACCTGATTGAAGTTGCTGTGCTCTGAGTGCTGAGTGGGACCAGATGATGTTCCTGCCACTGCAGACTCATCGAGGACATTATTTTGTGACTCTAAGGTGAAGCAGTTGGACTCGTTGCTGAGCTTGAGACTGAGGAAAGCATAGCGAGTACATAAAATCTTCACAACTAATCACATAAGCTAGTCAGGATGATGAGAGGCAAGTCTACATAAAGGAATCATCTTCATCAGCATTACTCTGACAAAATTAAAGCAGCTGGTCTTCAGCATAAAGATTTACTCAAAAGAAATGACTTTGCCATTTAGTGATAACACAATGTTAACTCTTTTGCTTTCAGAATAGGAACTGATGTGTCAGGCTTTCATATCACTATTTTTCTCAACATGAAGTCATCACAAATTCACTCTATATATTAGGAATACATAGTGAATATTCAATGCAGCACAAAATTTCAAGGGAAGGAGTGTAGTCTAAATCTGTTCATATGCTTGTGAACTTTGGTTTTGCAATGTGAACAGCTGAGGTAAAGGTGGGTGATGGAATGGATGCACTCTTCTACATTTCCAGATATTAATTAAGAAAAGCAAGCCTTTTTTATGCCTGTTCTCAAAAGCATCCAATGAAAAGTCACCAGCATCAGCCACATACAGACTAAATATCCCACCCCGTCTAACAGCTTTTGTGCTGGAGAGAAAAGAAAGCAAGGGGAGAACTTTTTACAGTAGAGTAGTGTTCATCTACTTGGTCAAAGACCGTTACCAAAAACATACACAGGAAGAACACTAATCTAGAAGACAGGATTTTTTAGTGTAGTAGTTTCTGATGTAAGAAAGATTTTGGGATTGACTTGTCCCATGGCAGGTGTTTGCCCCAACACCCCTTTATATGAAAAGGATGTTTTGGTGTCTCTGCTCTCTGCTCTCTCTCTCTCTCTTTCTCTCCTAATGTAAAATTGATGTATATTCCATCAAGCTCAGCATATAGTCCCAGTGTTAATATTTTTAATTGAGAAGGCATGTGGGGCTGAATCCAAACTCCAAAAGGCATTCTAAATGAAAAGTGGTATCAACAGCAACTTTGATTCTTCCTTTTAGGCTAGGGATTCATGGTTTGTTCCAGGCTCCTGGACTCTGTATAATGTGTACCCTAAGATAAAGACACAACTTCAGGAAACAACATGACACTGGGAAGAGTGCTTTTGAAAGGGTAAACTAGGTATGAAAAAGGCATGTTCTGTGCCAGAAGACTGAATGGAAGAGAGAAAGAAGCAAGTGGTCTGACACTCTTTCCAAGCAAGGAGAGAAAAGTAGAGAGAAAAGGAGGTGTTTTTTTTTTTTTTTTTTTTTTTTTTTTTTTTTTTTTTTTTTTTGTCCAGACAGCTTAGCTACTACAGTGATTGAGATGACTCCACAGAGCTTGGTGTCTGGTATTGTGAGCTATGGGCAGATGTGAGAGTGGAGTCAGGTTGTGCTTAGCACTGCCAGAGAGCACAATCCTGCAGACAAAGCTGCAGCATCTATGCACAGCTCATACAAAGTCTTGAAGGGCGCAGTGTTTTTCCAGTACATTGGCATGTGGCAAGACCTGCAGGATTCTCCATCTTGCAGCCAGCTGGCCCAGTGCAGTTATGAGTCTGCAAGGGTTCAGTGCAAAAGCAAGGGAACATGCCAGTCAGCAGAGCATAAGTGCTGTCTCCAGCAGTATTGAGTTTCACTTGGTGCCTTTCTTTGGGGGAGTGGAAAGAGGGTGCCATGAAACCTCAGTAGAACCAGCTAGAGTTATATACAGTGAAGCACTCAACAATTTCTTCTGCATCCTCATCTCTATATATGATGGACATTTCCAACAGAGTGAGAAAATTTCCACACAGTGGAAAAAATAACTTGGACTCATTACAGAGCCTGAGGCAATCCCAGAAACACATCTCAGATGGTGAGAACACTTCTCAGTGGGAAAAGCAGCAGAAACAACAGCAGCTTATTATACCAACAAGAGCTAAACAGGATTTGCAGCCAAAAAAATGACAGGCCAGAAAGTATTTCTCTTGTTCTGTAAGATCATGTTAAACATATTTCATGGACTTAGGTTCATCTCACTCTTTAAGTTCTCTCTATATTGATTCAAACAATAAGTGTAAGAGGAGGGATTGGATGGATTAATCTTTTATTTCCAGAATGGTGAGCTTCAGTCCTTTGGTTTCATTACAAATAAATGTCAATTTGATGCTCTCATCACTGTCCCTTCTTTGCCTTTTCAGTTTTTAAAGACAAATTTATTTGTGCTTTAAAATTAAGGCTATTGTAAAGTTGGCTATTGTAATGGTGAACTGAAATGTAAATGAGTGCTGCAGAGGTACATCTGTCACCATACCTACCTCTTGCAGTATGAGTCTTCTGCCAGTTCAGTTTGTGCATCAATTGGAATAACAAATACATAGCAGCTGAATTCAACTTGAAATCTTTAATCTCTGCATGGATTCTTACAGTGCGGCTGAGAGGTCAGTAATGATTTTTTTAAGTATAGACCATTGCTTGTCTTGATCATAACAAGCCTTCATGACTATGTAGAACAGAATATCCAGGTCCCAAAGGGAATAGAAGATTTCATTTATCTAGCAGACAGTGTAGGTAGTTAATTTTACACTGGCAGTAAAGAAAAAATTGTAAAAATCAGAGGAATCAGTATCTATCCCTATAGCTGAACCAGTTTTATAGTGATAGGATTTGATTCTCTTGGGAATATCCAGAGAAAACAATTTCAAACGATATGCCTAGAAAAAAAACATTATCTTATAGTAGTATTAATTATGTACAAATAGCATTTTTTTTTCTTCCTTCCTGTACATTTTGGAAGGCTTATTAGCATTTTCAGTGTTATACGTTCTGGCTTGAATAAAATGTTTTCTGTATACCAAAAGATTGACAACCTTTTTCTCTAATTGTCCATTGGCTCTTCTCAATGTTTTCAGTATATAGCACGGTGTAGTGCTGTTTTCATGTAGTAAGATTACAATGAAATACGTATTGGAAAGCTGTATAAAATATTTTCATTAACTTACAGCCGAGAAGTAATTTTCCTTTCTATTATAATAAAGAAATGGTGTAAGTGTGTTATTGTAGCAGGGTTTTATTTTCAATTTTGTATGATGTCCATGAATAGTTCAGTCTATTTATTTTTAGACTGCAGTAATATACAACTTCTTGGAAATAAGTTGAAAAACTAGAAGATTAGGCAGAAAAAAACAATTCTTACCTGTTAAGTTGAGAACAAATGGTACAGCTAATTTTCAGGATTATAAATTCTTCATATTTTTATCAGTATTTGTATCAGAAAAAAATATATTAATATTGAATTAATTTAAGGTGTTTGAGATCTTAAAGATGTACTAAGACCTGCGCTGCTTCATACATTAGAAGTATATAATTATACCCCAACCACATTTCATAGCAAAACAAAGACAAGACAGTCAGGGAAAAATCAAATTGTCAGGTAAATGAGCTCTCATCTAGGAAGCAGGGAATAGATTTGCTCTAGATTTCCTCTAACACATTAACCATAATTAACAGATATTCATAAAAAAGCAGTAAATAAAGTTGTAATGCTGATCTCCTTAAAGTAAACAAAATTTTGTCATTGACCATTGTACATGTAATTTCTTCCCTAGGAATTAGTCACAGAAATTATTGTGGAAACTCATTTAAAGATCTATTAAGGAAAAAGCTAAACAGGAGTATAATTTGCTTTTAATCCTTTCCAGAAAAAATATCTAGAAAAGTTTATTAAAGAAAGAATTTATTGCATCTCACTTGCCTTTCAAATTTAGGCTGCCTTTTAAAAATTTTACCTTTGTTAGTTAAAATTTTCTCACATATCTCTTCCCATGCTGCCTGTCATCAAGGTATTTGCCATTTTTTTCAATTTTCAAGAATCTTGTAGATACAGAATTCTATTTATTTATTTATTTATTTTAGGCTCAAATCTCATTTCCACATTTCATTGCATTTGTCCAGCATGCAGAGGAGGGAAGTGACATTTTCATGTAGCTTAAAGGAAAACTGCTCTCATTTCAAGAAGTCCAGCTTTCTAAAAGTTCACACATTGAGAATCATTTGTCAACTGAGACACAGAATAACATTAAAAAAAAAAGTGTTAAATATCAGTTGACATTTTGTAAGGAAACAATATGTGGAATTTATCTCAGTGCGAGAAACTATGCAAAATTTTCCAGCATTATTTTGCTTATGCCTTCAATGGAAGAAAAACAGTAACTCTCCGATTGTTCCCCTCCCCCACCCCTCACCCCCCCCCCGAAATTTTATTGCATAATAATCTGCTGTGAAGTTTCTACGTGTTCCGCTGAAGCAGTGCTGTAGACAATGTGCTGGACTGGACAACTAAACTACCTGGTATACGTGGTACTCTCCTCATATGTGAACAATATTCTCTTTAAACTTTCTTAAGAAAATGTCAGGGTCAAACCCACAACATTACATGCACATAATTTTTGATGCTGATTAAAGAAATAGGTTAAAACTATGGAAAATCTGAGACATTTTATGATTGGGGATGATGCAATGAAGTTTTTGAAAATGTTGAGATTCAACTTCAATTTAATTAAGAGGTAGATTATTTTGGCTGTTCTCCGAGTAAGCATAAATTGTGAAGTACCTTGAAGTCTGACTTAATATGATCTTTAGACGTAGCTTTACACCATATTTGTAGTTGTTTTCTCTTTACACTTCCGATGCATGAACCTTACAAGTATTTTGATTAACCTGAATTAAAGTAAGAAGTAAATTAAAAAAAATATCCAACCAAACAACCAAACAACTTCCCTCCTCCACTTGACAGGTAGAATTTCCTGAAAAAGAAGAAGCTGTTACATATATTATATATATGTAACATATTATAATATGTATATAATGCAAAAAAAAAAAAAGACTCTCTATATATTACATAGATAATAGATATGTATAATATAACATAACATAATATAATATAAATTATACATATAATTCCATATTTTATATATATATATATAGTTCCATATATATATATATTATATTCTCTGTATTAGATTATATATATATATATGGAGTTGTAGTTTTTGATCATTGTTGTTACTGAGAATATTAAAGATAGAATAACTGGAAAAAAATAAATGATTTCATAGGGGCATGTACAGATTTATGGTTCTCTTCAATCTGCCTGGTGAGCAAGTATAACTTTTAAAATATGCATTTAAATAGACACAAAAGATTTGTGATTTAAAAACTTTAATGTTAATTAATTAATTTGTTATTGTTCAGGAACATAAATTCAGGAGACATAGCAAGAAAGTTTAGAAAGAGGGATTAACAAGAGAATGCCTGTATGAGGAAAAGAAAGGTTATCTATAGGATCAAAAGGCAGGGAAAGAAAATGGCTTAATATAATAGGAATCTGTGAAAAAGAAGTGCAGCGTTACAGGTAAAAGTGTGGTCCGTGGTGGAGTGTTTTGGGTAAAGGAAGCAAAGTGAATAAAAGTGTCAGCAGTGAATAGCAAGATGTGGACAGAAGAAATACCAGATTAGAAATCAGGTAAGAAACAAGACTTTTAAGTGCCTTCACCTGGAGGATGAACAAAGGGATAACAGAGGAGTGTTTCTGGCATGATATAATTTATCCCTGAACTCTACAAATCTATTATGCCTGTTAAAAACTTTTCATTCTCACTGTCCTGTGAATAGATGTTCAAAAACATTTGGTGGAATATTCCAAACATTTCTGTTGCTAAATAACTTAACAAAGCATAAAGTTAATTTTCATTTAATTCACTGGTAATGCTTTCTGCCCTCTTCTCAAAAAGTTCATGACTATCTGTCAACATTTTTATGAAAGGCTGCACTATGCAAAAGTTACTGCTTTGAAAACTAGACTGCTTTATCAGCCATGGTCAACATTTTCAGAAATTAATGTCTCCAGAAAGTAACCTAAGTTGATACTTTGCCTGAAACTTTTTCAGAAAACACCATATCCCTGGAAATTGCCTACAGTGACAACCTCCATGCAAAGCAAAAACAGTGGCACGATTTTGAAAGGTATAGGATCCATTTAGATATCAGGAACTTTCTTTTTTGTTTTTGTTTTATGTTGAATTGCTGCCTGAAAATAGCAACATTTTATATGTATATACAGACACACACATATATGTATATGGTTATATACATATATACGTTATCAAGTTTACAGTTTGAGCACTTGATAATTGCTATAATGGTATAAGTCCTATTTACATACTTAAACCTCAGCTGTGATCTATGAGAAACAGGCATTACCTTTCTAATTACCTGATTTTCTTGTTACAAGGAATAATACTTAAAGAGAAAATTAATACATACTTTTTTCACCCATGTTTTGGACATCTCCATTCATCACAAGTATTAGCATATCTATGTGATATCTATATATAGAATTAATGAATTAGTTTCAAGGGATGGTGCCTTATAGACATGCATAGGAAATTTTTAAGTAGGTCAGACAAAAATCGTTCCATTTTGACAGACAAACTACCTGGCAGAAGCATGCTGATACTGAGGTAATCCCAAGGGCCCAGTCTGCAGATGAATCAGCCAATACTGTTGAAAGACACAACACTATTGATGGATCATAAATGCATAGTGGCTCAGAGATAGCCATTAATATTTTATATATAGCATTTTGAATTGAGATATAATCTAATGACATTTAAGATGTATGGGAAATATATAATGGTAGGCTGTGAAGCTGTGACCAACAGATTTCTGTTGAGTGGCATAGGCTCACTGTCTTCTTTCCACTCAGAATTGAGTGACTGGTACCAGACAAAATCCAATTGTGTGGAAGTATTTATATTGCATCCTTTTTTTAAGGAACTTTAAATGGACTTTTACCTATCCTGTGCCTTTGCAGTTCTCAGAAACTATTAATAGTATTGTATTTCAGTCAGTAGTCTGCATTCTCTCGGCTAAGGTTTCAGAACGTGCCTCAACTATTTTTCAAAAGTGAGATTATGTGTAATGAAGCATTCCTACAGTATTTGACTGAACTTGAACACTGAGCTTCATGGAAGAGCTGAAAATGTATCTGACAGAGCTTCCTTATCTGATACCTACATCAGCAGTATGTTTGGCCTCTTGAAGCTCTCTATCCTTGGCATTTTGCAACATGCTGAACAGAAAGAAAGAGACAATAGAATACTGACCTCCCACTACTCCTGTTCTGGTGGCGTGCATGTGAAACTCTACTATACTGTATTTAAACCAGGCACATTCAGTCTATTCGCTAATACAAGTCTCTATAAACATTTCTAAAGATCATCACTGCATGGATTATGATATTCATTTTAAAACTGAGTGAATTCATCTATGTGTCTCTTTGAAAAGTGGCTTATATTAGTCAGTGAACGTTGTGTCCTGGTAATTCTTCAAAATCAAAATCTTAACACTATTTGTCACATATGGATCATTGCCAATTTACTAATAAATTGATTATGTAGTGGAAAACTGTTGGCAATAGAGGAAACCTTGCAAGTACATCTCAAACCTCACATGGTTTGTCTTTCAGTATATAGATTGAAACAGCAGCTACTCAGTGCAAAATGACAGTATATGAAAAATAATCCTGACTTCAGTGTAAGATGATGGATACTTAACAATATTGAAAATGCAATAATTTGTTCAGTAACCTGTCCTTTGGCTGCTGCTTGGTGATAAGGTATATACCCTCTGGATTTTAATATGCAATAAATTTGAGATTTAGATTGAGCATAGCATAGTTTTCCAGAAATGCTGATCTATTTTTCTTCCCTTTAATTTAGCATATGGTTTGGCATGGGTGAAAGGGAATAAAAAAACAGAGCATCAAGTACTGGTAAACTGACACACCTTACAAAGTACAGCTAGAACAAGTTTTCAAAGAATAATGTTTATCATAGCATTAAAAAAATGAATAAAAAATCTGGTGTTGAACATCAATATAGAGAAAAAAAAGAGGAAATGAAAGAAGGTGAAAAGCATTCTTAGATTTCTTCAGTCAAAGCCAGCATGAAGTACATCAGTTGTAAGTAAAAGAGAATCATTCAAAATCAGTGTAGCTCAGAGAGGATTACTCAAAATATACAGAAATTGAGTTTTTTGTTTGTTTGTTTGTTTGTTTGTTTGTTTCTTCATATGACGATACAGGTTACCTTATTTAGCAGTCAGGCAACTCAGTAAGACCCTGCAATTACATATGCTCAGCTACATCCCTTCATAGTAAAAAGAAAGACTGAGAGAGATGGGACTGTTCAGCCTACAGAAGAGAAGGCTCAGGGGTGATCTTATTGCAACTTTTAAATACTTAAGGGGAGCTGGCTTATATAAAAGATGGAGAGCAACTTTTTGCTCAGGCAAATAATGACAGGACAAGGGGGAATAATTTTAAACTAAAAGAGGGGAGATTTAGATTACAGTTTAGGAGGAAATTCTTCACTCAAAGGGTGGTGAGGCACTGATACAGGTTGCCCAGAGAAGTTGTGGATGCCCCCTCCCTGGCAATGTTTAAGACCAGGTTGGATGGGACCCTGGGTAACCAGATCTAGTGGGTGCAGGAGGGTTGGAACTAGTTGATTGTTATAGTTGCTTCCAACCCGAGCCATTCTATGATGATAATACAGACTAAACACCCTCTTAAATAGATTTTTGCCTCCCTTCCTCTGATCTGAGAGATTTTTCAGAAATCCTTTCTTTTGATGGTCAGATGTCCCGTAATATCTGGGCTAAATTTAATTGTAACCACTTTATTCACATTTGTGCTTTTGCCAACAGTGATATTTAGCTCTACCAGCTTCTCTAATAGCTTCTCTTATGACATATTCAAAGAGAGTAGTCTTTTCAACATTTCAAAATTTGAAAATGTTCAAAGACAGTAACCCTTTTCAACATTTATTTTGCTCATAAAATCAAGCTGTGCTCTTCTACCAGAATCCTCTTCAAGGACAGGCTCTCCATTCCCCTGATGCTCCTTGTTGCCCTTCTGTTGTCCGCTTTGGGACCACATTCCTACGTCTCATATCCATTTTGGTTATTTTATCTGAATGTGATTGACTAGAACTTTACAGTTTTCCAGATGAGTTCTGACTGGACCCTTATACAATGGCACTAATACATCTCTACTTTTCTTGGAAATGTTTTGGCTGAGGCATCCTAGGATTGTATTTGCCTTTTTCACAGATGCATCACATTATTTCAGGAATTTGATTTCACTGAAAGGAACAATTAAATTAAAATAACTTTGAAATAAGCTCATTCCCACACTGTTGCTATGTGGACTCAGTAAACAGAGTACATTTCTTGCAGACATCTTTCCTTCATGATGTATCAGATTCCATCTTTTTGTCATAAAAATAGACTTTTTAGTTCAACAGTTCTATTTTCACCAATAGATTTAATATGGTGATCCTCCATATGTGAAATTCAAATGTAGTTTAAAGGAAAACACTTAGGAAGCACAGAATAAATTTTATGTAGCCAATTCAGAGTCTGTCTCAAACCATATAAAGGATACATCACTTCTCAAGAAAGTACAGTTTTCAGAAACATATTGCAAATTACTTTAGGTAGATAAAAACATATTGAAAACTAAGTGATTTTTCAATTTACCAACGTTATTATAAGAAATAATAATGGAAGGTGAATACTTCCTTTGTAAGCACATAAATAAGCAAATATCAAATATACATTTGTAAGTTATATTAAAAATGTGAACGTGTATTGAACTATATTAACATTTCGAAGCACATACTTACCTATCAAAATCGAGTAAAACTCCACTAACTGTGAAAGAGAAACTGTATTGAAATTACTCTTTCTAATAAAACTGAAGGAAAAAAAATTACATTCAAACTACATGACAAAAGACAAATATAACTACAGGCTGAAAGGCTCAATGTATTTAATGTTCATTGTAAAGACACCCTCTATCCTTCCTACCCCAAAGAACAAAACTTTTTTCCCCAGATTTTAGAGCAAATTCATAGTCAATAATATGAAGTAATAGTAATATTAGGCAAAGGAGTATAGTTTTGTTAAATGGCAAACAAACATATTGGTTTATATAAGAATACTGATGACAGAGCAATCTGAAAGAATACTAGGACTGGAGACTAAATAAGAGGGGGAAACAACTGTCAGTTGTCAGTCTTCACCATATGAAAGGCTGCTTTTAGTGGTTAGTAGATGGTACTAACCTTCATTACGTCTTCCTCCTGAAATATTCTGGTTCCTGCTAATTTTATGATGAAATATTATGACTAAAAGACCGATGAAAACAATCATGGCAATAAATTTAAGGGTAAGCATGAAGAGAGTATAAGTGAGAAACAGGACAGAGTGAAAAATTAAACTCTAAGTAAGTAAATGCACAATTTTATAAATGAACTGATTGGTATATCGTTCCTTTGACAGGTTACAAAAGACAGTACTGAATGAAGGCAATGCATCAGGGTATTAAAATATTATTAAAATATTAGAGAATATCACCTCATCGATTTGACTGAGACCAATTTATTTCTATCATGAAAATACAGAAATCTTGTTGACAGTTCAATACAAAGTGTAGTGATACAGATCAGTGGACTGAGATGGAAGACTTTACCAGAGCCTGAATAGATTATGTTTTCATTCTGGGTTTATCAAATAAATAAAATACAATGGGAGCTAGAAGGGTTGGAATTATCATTAAAAATTAAATAAACAGGAGAACTAGTTATAAGGAGGAAGAAAAGGAAAAGAAACCTGCTTTGGAGGAGAGGGTAATACTGAAAGCAAAAAAAAAAAAACAACAAACAAACAAACAAACAAACAAAAAAGAGGGAGTAAATGGTGAAGGAACGATGTACATCATATATTTCAACTCAAATCTGCCAACAGAATACTCTCTTTGAATGACAGGAAAAAACGGTGCTAAATCTGCCAACAAACAAACAAATAAACAAAAACCGTTACTTATGCTAGGTATGCATAGGTATGCCAGCAACAGTTTTACATGTAACACGAAACAACGAGATTTTTAAAATAAAATCTTGAAATTAATGTTGTTGAAAATTTCAAGACTAAAAGGTTTTTCATAGCTATTTTATTAGATTATTTGGATAAACCTGTTAGATGTTGGATCCAGAAGTTATTTTACAAATTCGTCAGTTCACTTTATTTCTGTGCATGAATTTGTTTCAGTTTTAGTACTTTAGTAATCCTGTTGATTCTTCAACCTTTGATTCATTTGATCAAAGAAAGCTTAATTATATACTATATATTGCGTGTCTTACTTCCCCTGAATCATGGAAGAATAGTATTTTGACCCTGCTCCTGAATTAGAGATGAAATGTGGAACTTATAACCTTAGCGTTTGTGCGTTCATTACATCAGAATGTGCCTGTGTAACTGAAGTTTATTTATTTATTTATTTTGTGGCTGACAACACAAGAAACAGAAATGACAGAGATGAAGAAAGTGAACAGAGTGGTTACTGAAAATAAATTAAGTTTGAAAATGTTGAACTACAACGCATCAGTCCTTTACCAGTAAAGCAGCTTAGGTGGCACTGCTTTTAATCCAGTGTCTCATTATTGTTTTCACTTGCAACTATATAAGCTTTCTGGTACTGAATAAAGACATATTGTGGAAAGAATGGAATACATAAAACCAAAAAAAGTAATTTTAAAAAAATGCACCTAATTTGTGACGAACTGATCTCTTTATTGCAAGTAAGTTCAGCAAGTGAAACAAATCTGTAAGAATATCTTTAGTATCAGGGTGTTTTGAGATAAAGTGTCATCCTAAAAAAAAAAAAAAGCAGTTCATAACTGCCTAATGATATTGTAAGTTCAAAGACTTCGGTGTAAATTATAGAAAGGCTTATTAAACGGAATATTTAGCCTCTATCATTTTAAAACTATATCAGATATATACCATGCATTGTTTCTAGAAGTAAATTAAAATGAACTGACCTGTTTGAGTCAATGAATACTTCTGCTTATTGTTCAGTAGTAGGAAAAAAAGAAAAAAGAAAACAAACAAACAAAAAAAGCCCAAAGCTATCTGACTAGGCATATCAATTACTTGTAACTGGTATCTGGGTGACCATGGAAAACATCTTCACATCTAGCTTACCTTCAGAGATCTTTGACTTCATTGACTTCCTTACTAAGAAAGGAGATCCTGTTCTTATGTGAACAACTAAAATCACCTTTCCTGTCACAGCTATCTCAGCCTGCAGCCCCACTGCCAAATCTGTCAGTACAGACATTTCATCTTTGGCAACATAATCATTCTGCCACTTGGATCTATTTCAGATAGTGCTGAACAGTAACTCCTAACACATAAGTTCAGCAGGCTACATGAAAATGGCTTAGATCAATGGATTTTCTAACTCAATATCTTTCTTCCAATGGGGTCTATGAGCCATCTCATTGGACTCTTTTCAGAGATCAGGTGTCCGGTTTTCAGGCTACCTTTTGGGTTCCTTATCTTTTCTGCTTTTAATCCTCTGACCTACAGTTCATTCCATGCCTCCCATTGCCATTCACCCCAACTTGTTGTCTTAAACCCATTTATTTTCTTCTTGATATCTTTTATTAACCTCATTTTGTCAGGGATCTGAGGATATATTAGATATATCTCTTTTCATCTGCATGATAAAACCAATAGGCAGAGTAAGAATAAACTAATGGTTAGTAAAAACAGGGCAAGATTGCAAAATATTTCTCCTTAATACCATACAACCTTTGAAGTGTTATGAACTTAGGCACCTGAAAAAAATTCTGTCTGTTCCCATGGTCCTTAGAACCAATATATTCTTATATTCATAACAACTTCTGGACAGGCTGCTGGGTAAACATTCCAAGAACACTTTTGTCTCTGTCCTTTTGGTTTTTTAATTGACTCTTAATAGCTTGATAAATTGGACTTGAAAGGATAAGAAGGCCTCTTTAGGCCATTACTTTTAGCTCTTCTATTTAAAGTGAAAGCATTCTCACATCCTTCTGTCCTAGCAAGATCAATTTTAGTTAGCACTATCTTAATAATCATAAAATAAGTTAACTCCAGCATCTTGCCTCATCACCTGGACTTGACTCTTTCCGTTATACAAACAATGCCTCAATTCTGAGTAATACGGCACATGGACTATTTACAGCTCTGTCAAGCAGTGTTAGATTGGCATAAAAAGTGTAAATTTTAAGTTCATCAGAAATACTAAAGATCAATAAAGAAAAAGCTGTATTTGTTCTCTTTCACATTATTTCTAGACTGATCATCACTAGGGATGATAATGAGCTGACACATTTCTTTTTTTTTTTTAAGTTATAATTATCTTGCAAATTTACCTGTATGTTTGTCTATTATACACTTTTGGATTTAAATCTTTGAAAGATTTTTTTTTTTCTTAAATTATAAAAGAAAATATAGAATACCTCTCTTGTTGAATGATATTACTGGTACTATTAAATGTTGATACTTTTAAAATGGATATTTTTCTTCTTACAGTTAAATTTATTGAAAAAATTCCATCTAAAACCTAGATATTTTTAGATTGTGGAAGTTGTGTTACTATTATATAAAGTATATTTCATGCTATAGATTAGAAGTATTTCCAATTAATGAACTAAAAGAGTTGTTACTTACGTTTAAGGAAGGAAGTACAATACTTCAATGATAGTCATTGATTTTTCACAAATCTTTTCTGACTGGATAAAGCTCAGCTCACGAACATACTGAAGGAACTACAGTATGGAGGAATTTAATTGGGAAGAACTTTCCAGGAGATGCTAAGAAATTTTCTGTCATCACAGTTACTATGGGATAGATTCTGCTGGTGACTCTTGAATACTTTTGCTGAAAATAAACCAGGATCTGGGTCCTAAGAAGAAAAATCCAGATGGCCTTTTGGTGTTTACTTTATGATATACAACAAATAAAAAGGCAGTGTTCAAATGCACTAATTGCAAATCTTTAATTTGTCAAAATTTCTGCAAACCATAGTAGTAGTAAAATTTGGGGTGTATATTTTACAGAATGTGTGACTATTTCTGGTGACTTAGAGGCTATTCAAATAGGACCTTTGTGGCAAGACACAGTAATTGAAAACTTAGTTTGATATGTAAAATCTAGGTTAGGGACCATTGCACAAACTCTCATGAACAGCATATTTAAAAAAAGCAGCAACCCTAATTTGTAGGAATCTTTGCATAGGGTAACGTGTGTGTGAGGTATCAAATCTTTTGAATAGGGCATTGGGTTGCTGTGCAGATGGCAATGGGAGTCTACATAGAAGGTCCTTGCAATGGTGCCTTCAGCAGGATCAAGTGAGACTCCCTGATTTGCTGTGCTGCTGAACTCTTCTCCAGCTTGCCAACTTTTCTGTGTGACTTCACATGCACAGGTTGTTGCTAATAGTGTTTCTAAACTATATACGAAGAATCGCTGAACTAAATTGGTGCACAAAGATTTTTTGACATAACCACTTTGACACTTGTAGAACAGTTTTCACTGACTCTTTACAAGTTTTAACCTATGTACAATGGTAATTTCTGTATCAGCAACTCTCTGGGAGTACCTGTTATGGCCAGATTCTTTACCCAGGATGTTAATCTATCCATTGAAATATACTGGTTTCTCTGAGTACAGCAAGAGCCACCTGGAGGGATCTTCAGGGCAGTTGAAGATTCCCATCTGCAGACTCATATTCAAATACTTGAATCCATTGAATACGTATTCAAATGGCTAGAATTCAGTCAATCATTTGGTCTCAGGTCAGTTCACTGTCCCAAATAAGTCCATTGCCTCACCTGTGCAGATGAGTAACTCAGAAGTTTCTGGGCCATCAGAAAAGTTAATCACTTAACTGCATGTGAGCAGAGCCCTGGCACACCTATACCATGAGTACAGCTATGGAGAAGAATTTGAATTTGATTCTTAACTCTCATTTACAATTTAAATTCCATTGTTGTTGCCACAGGACTAAACCAAACTGTATGACTGCATTCTAACTGCATACGGCACTTGGTATCCTGGGTTGATTAGAGTTATAATCAACATAGAATAAAACTTCACACAACTTGTTGCCTGTATGCTACAGCAATAAAGACATATCTATTAAAGCAATGTCTTTTGTATCATACAACAGTAGAGCTATAAGGATGTGAAGACAGAGAAATATAAAAGGTCAGAGTATTCAGAGTATTCTCTCCACAGCTAATAGTTCTTGATAGTCCAATTGAGTTTAACCCTGTACTTATACTATGAAGAAGCAGGAGCACCAGGACAGAGATTTATGTAAAGCATTGGTTTCCATCAAAAGAATTTTTAAAAGTAATGAAAACCAGGCAACTTAAGATGACTGGCAGTTCTTCGGCCTTCTTCACTGCACACAACAAAATATGTTTAAATGAATATTTAGTCAAGCAGTCCATGAAGGAACTTGGCTGAAACCGAAATTTAAGAAATAAGATGCACTCACACTAAGAGGCCACTGTCTTGCAAATTGTTCAGTTGTATCAACAACAGATTTTTGTCATAATAAATCGACTATTGATTCCCATAAAATGTAATTAAATTGGAAATTAGGATGTGCTTGGCATGCGTTAATGCATTCTATAGTCACGCACATATCCTTATGCACACACACACATAATACTTTACTTTGTCCAATATTTCCATTTATGCTACCTTTAGCCAATAGCCAACGAAGTTTCAGAACAGACACCTCACTGTGGAGGTCATAAAGTTTAGTAATAGCACAAAACAAAAAATGGTACGTGAAAGTAGCTCTGAATAAGATCTATATTCTCTACTCTCTTTATCTGATATATTTATATTTCAAGACTCTTTTTCATTTCAAACTTAAGAAGGGAAGAGATCATATCAGACCACAGGTGAGAATTTAACACCATAATAATTTTGAATAAATGCATGGCAGCTAAAATCAAATCCTCAGGTTGGTGCGATGTTTTCAGCTGAAGAGTACATTTGATGTTGACATCTTATATCATCAGTCTTCATGTTGCTTTAAAAAATGTCTGGTAAATTATCCATAAAGTAATTTATTTCAGATATTACACAGTCAATGCATAATGCTCCCACTAAAATTATACCTGAGAGTCATTCCTATTCCCCTCCTCCCTTTGCCATTTTGCTTTTATAGCTTTTTCACAGAGTTAGGGTTCAAATCAGTAAACCAGAGTAATTTGACATTGTAATTCTCTTTGCTTTTAACCACATCACATATGATTTAAGATCGTTCATATAATGAAAGGTAGGTCATTTAGTCCTGCATGGCATTGTACTCTACATCTTTGTTGTAATAAAGAAAAAAAAAAAATCTTTCATAGATTTGCATTTTTGACCATCATAAAAATCACAGCTGGATCCTAACTTAGCCACAGTGAAGCTATGTTGGCAACTGACATGAAAGAAATATTGTGGAGAAAATCCAAATCATACACAGGTTTGCACAGGCAGGCTTTGGTCTAAGTACTTGTTCCTCCTTTCAGATTCGTTCTTTCTCTACCGTGTGAATAAGGGACCAGGGCTCGTACATTTATTTTGCAGTTGTTTTAAGATGGCTGCAGTATGCAGAATGGGTATGAAATTTGAGAATCAGGGCAGTGAAGAATCAGGAAGGTGATTTTCTAACCTATGTTGCATTCTTCATGATGCAGGATAGGATCTGAATCTTGTATGGAAAATAGTTCAGGCAGGGATTTTATCTTAGCTCACATTAGTCTACACTGCCTTTCAGCTGTCAGTTCAGCTCCCAATCATTCACCTTCTGTAATTTTTCATAGTTGGATGTCATCTTTACTACCCTGAATAGTTTAACAGAATCAGCAACTTCTGTCATTTCAATATTCACCTCCCTTTTCCAGGATACATATACATATGTTGAACACCAAAGGACCCAACACAGATCTCTATGGAGATTCTGCTGTGAACTGTCTTCCACTGCAAGAACTGTTGTTCATTTAGTCCTGTCCTTTTTATTTTATTTTATTTTATTTTATTTTATTTTATTTTATTTTATTTTTATTTTATTTTATTTTATTGATTAACCTTTTCATTAGAAGTACTTTTTCAGTTTAGTACTCTTAAAAAACATTGGTGAAGTATTAGTGAAAGCACTCTGCAAATCCAAAGAAATGTTAGTCAGATTTCCTTTATCTAAATGCTTGTTAGTCTCTTCAAAGAACTCCAGTAGGTTTGTGACATCCCATATTTATCCATACGTTCCTTAATTCCAGTCTTTATTCATCTGTAGTTCCCCTGGAGCTATTTCTACAAATAAATAAATAAATAAATTGGCGTTGTTTTAACCACTTTCCAGTTCTCTGACACTGAGTCAGTTTTGTACACACCACAGTTTGTAGTTTGGTTATTTCACACTCGAATTCCCTCAGAAGTCTGGGGCAGAAGCCATCTGGTCCTGGTGATTTGTTATTGCTCATATCATCTTGACCCATAACCTTTTCTGCCAATAATTTAATTTCAGACAAAGCCTCTGACACATATGTTGAAAAGAAAGATCCCTGCTTCTACACTTCAAACTGTCCCACAGTTAACATGGATACAAAATAAATAAATAAATAAATAAAAATAAAAATAAATGCACCAACAAAAACAGACAACCAACCAACCACAATGCCCCCCCCACGCCCAGCGTTACAACCTTTATCTACTTAAAACATTATTTCTTTACTTCAGTTATTCTGTAATCTGCAGATTATCTGCAAAGCTTCCTGTTTCTGTTCTATATGAAAAAAAATATGTAGTATCAGTTTTTGCACCTTTCCAAGTTGTTTTTCAGATGCTTTTTGTGATCCACTGATCCACCTTACTATCTTTTTATACCGTGCCTGCTGAAGTTTATGATGTTTTCTTGGACACAAATTCATTTTTTTCAAGGACATCTTCTTAATTTATTAGCTTCCTTTGCATTGCTATTTAGCTATTTGTATTTGCCATTTCTCAAGTCTTTATTGACAGGTGGGATGCTTTTGATTTAAACTTCCACTAGTTTCCATGCTGCTTTCAAATTTTTTTTTTATTTTTTTTTGTCCCCTTCTGCTAGCTTTCTCACTTTCCTGTGGCTCCCTTTTTGAAAACTGTGTAAAGATATGGTGAACTTCTTTTTGTTGCTCCTTGAGAGAGGTTGAATCTGAGCACTTTGTAGTCACTGTTTCAGAATGTCTCTTTTAAGATTTTGGAGCAAGTCCCACATGATGGTGTAGACCAAATTGGCAGTCACTTCCTTCATGAAAGAATCATGATGGGTAACTAAAACAAGCTTTAGTGTCATGCTTCATTGTTACCTTTCTCCAACCTGTAAAAAAAGTAAATTAAATATTCCATTCTCATTGTCTCTTTTACTTCCTGAGCATGTTAACGTCACTGTTACCATAGTAGAAAGAAATGACATATTCCTTGCCTATAGATTTTTGGCTATAGTAGCAAAAGATGGTACTGAAAAATCGGGAAACAGGAGTCTTCAGTCTATTCAGTTCAGTTGAATTTCTTTTTTATTCTTCATGTTGTTTCTTAATGACACATTTTCACATGCAGACTTATTACTAAAGAAAGCATAGGCCAAATTCACATCTCTCCTCATGCAGTAAATGTAAGCTCTTCCTTTCTGCTTATGCAGTCATATGCCTCTGCATCAGCATCCAATGCTTTCCCTGTACCACACCCTTCCACATATGGTTCCTATTCCTCTGCCTCATAGTCTAATTTTCTTTCCAGATTTATTGCAGGAGTTGTGCAACTATAAATTCAACATAAAAGAGTAGTTAGATGATATGGTTTTAATTTGCTGTTATTCAAACCAGCCAGCATAGATATGCATGATTAAATAAGTGCGAAGCCCTTGTGCTGAAATTAGTTGGAACACTTCAAAATTCTGAGTCAATGAGTTAATATTAGATGCAATATTATACTGATAGGTCCTACTGCACATTTGCCTTCCATTTTTAATGTTATTCTTCCATGTTCACACACTCTCATAGAATCTCTTTATTAGTGAAAAGCTAAGTAACTATTCATATATACTCCTGTATAAATGCAAGATATGCTATGTAAAACAATTTATCACACATATATTCCTCCCACATTTTTCTGAAACAAATACACAGTCCAAATTAAAGCATTCTGGATCTTTTCTTTTCCTCATTTGCTTATTTTTACTCCATACTCAACAGACTTCACAAACCCTATTTCCAAATAGCTACTTTCAAACTGATAGTATTGTACACAATATAAAGCTATGCAAATACTAAGGAAATACTCAACTACCAGCAAAAATGATACCCTGCACTTCAGCCCCAAACCAATTGCTAGAGTAAATGGCAGCTGTTTTCCATCTTTCCTGCTAGGGCTTCCACTTACAAACCTCAGCTATGGTCATACATGTTATGTTTCATTCTATAAGAAATGGAATGAAACTTCTGGATTATCAAATCCACTCTCACCTATAAAATGGTGTAGAAGTGTCATTCGCGGAAAACATGCAATGCCAGCTGCATATGACAGCTTCTTATCTTAAAACACATTTAAGAATTAAAATAGTAGGTAAAAATCCACAACCTTATTAGCCACAAGAAGATAAAAGAAAAAAAATAATCATATGGATCTGACAGTTCTAAGAATAGGGAGTAAATTAGCAGCAAGTTTAGGAACAAGGGGTTAAGTCGGAGGACAATTTTAGTAAGTGCTGTTAGACAATGCTAGAAAGCATACTACTAGCTACACTGATGAACAAAATCCTTTCTGCTCATCTTCTGCCTCATAAAAAGGCACCCACATCATAAAATCACAGCATCAAGATTGTAGGGAATAATAGTTTCCCACGGTACAGCAAAAGTCGAAGATTACCCTTGCAAATACCCCCACCCCAGAACTACTCTCTTTTAAAGGAGGTTCATCTGCTGTGTCCAGTCTCAACCACCAAGAGCTAGGAAAAATCAGAGATAGTACCATGTGTGTTTGTATAACTGGCTGGAGACGATTATATTTATGAAGTGTGCTACTGAAAGAAACATGATGTAAAACCGTAGTCCCTATCAGCAAGGGAAGATGGTGAAGGATTTTATTGCTTGTTGGAGTAAATTTTGATGGCTAAACGCAAAATTTGAGTAGAACCTCCGGATGACCCTGAGAAGAAGCCAAGAAACAGTCTGTAAAACCAGCATGTTTCAGCAATGAATGCTTTGCTGTGGGGTGCACAGACCACCGTGCCAAGCACTGATGAAATGAAAATCCCTGTGAGTCAGTAAATAGACATTCTAAACACAACATTGGTTTAATATGAATAACAAGTTATTATTATTATTATTTATTTATTTATTTATTTTTTAAATTCCCTCACTTTTGACTTATTATATTGTTGTGGTTTTACCCAGCTGGGCAGCTGAGTTCCACCACAACTGCTCTCACTCCCCTTCCTCAAAGGGAAAGGGGGAGAAAATATGATGGAAAAGGGCTCAAGGGCTGAGATAAAGACGATAAAGACAGGGAGATCACTCAGTAATTAGTGTCACGGACAAAACAGACTCAGCATAGGGAGATTAATGTAATTTATTAACTATTACTAACAAGGTAAGGCAGTGAGAAACTAAAAAACAAACAAACAAAAAACTAAATCCACCTTCCCCCCATCCACTGTCTTCCACGTCCTCTTCCAAGTGGTGCAGGGGAACAGTGAATGGGGGCTGTGGTCAGTCCCTAATGCTTCATCTCTGCCTGCCGCTGCTTCAAGGTCAGTCTCTGCCCCTGCTCCACGTGCGGTCCCTCCCACGGGATGCCGTCGTTCCCCAGTTGATCCTGCAGGGGCTGCCCACAGGCAGCAGCTCCTCAAGAACTGTTTCCACATGGCTCCGTACCACGGGGTCCATCCCCCAGGAGCAAACTGCTCCAGCACGGGTCCCCCATGGGCGGCAGCTCCCCCCAGACCCCCTGCTCCTGCATGGGCTCCTCTCCACAGGCTGCAGCTCCGGCCTGGGACCTGCTCCTGCGGGGGCTCTCCATGGGCCGCAGCCTCCTCCAGGCCCCATCCACCTGCTCCACCGTGGTCTCCTCCACGGGCTGCAGCGTGGAGATCTGCTCCATGTGGGACCCATGGGCTGCAGGGGGACAGCCTGCTCCACCAGGGGCCTCTCCACAGGCCGCAGGGGAACTGCTGCTGTGTGCCTGGAGCACCTCCTGCCCTCCTTCTGCACTGACCTGGAGGTCTGCAGGGCTGGTTCTCACTCCTCGCTTTCCCAGCTACTGTGTCTCAGCCTTTTTTTCCCTTTCTTAAATCTGCTCTCACAGAGGCTCCCTGGTTCAGCTCTGGCCATCAGTGGGTCCCTTTGGAGCCAGCTGAAAATGGCCTTTATCTAACATGGGGCAGCTTCTGGGCTCCTCTGAGAGGTTACCCCTACAGCTGCCCCACTATCAAAACTGCCACATAAACCCAATACATATATATTTCTGAATTTGCTGATTATTTTTGATGTGTTAAATTAATGCTATCACTTACATTTTACCTTAGTTTGCGTAATTTAGAGATGATATTCAGTCTTACTGACTAATATCAAGCCATTTGACACTCAGAGATATGGTAAGTAAACCTGGGGCATTTGGGCACCCTTACAAGCGCTTCACTCCTCAATGCACTTTTTCCATGTATCTGAAGAAACTCTATGGTATATTTGCTATATTTCACTCTACGGAGAATTTATATCATAGGAATCAGAGGAGGTATTTTCTAGCCTGGCATGTGGGAAGGTAACAAGCAGTAGAGTTGATGGGACCCCAAACGTTTTCTCAAGAGACAGTAAGAAATACTTGATAGATTTTAATTTCTCTAGGTTCCTAGGTCATTGCCTTACTTTCCAATTTTATATCACATTTCTAATCCTTCAGAATCAACAGGAAAAAATACAAAAATCAAGTTATGCATCAAGGGAGATAAATAAAGCCTGTCTGGTCTCAAAAGAGAAGTCATTGCCTGTAGTTCTGTAGTTGTAGCATTTATTCATTTCTAATTAATTTTATGACTTCTGTGCTTTTTTTTTTTTTTGTCAGAAATCCTCAATAAGCTTTCTATTCTGAATCCTTAAAGTCCTGTGAGTTTAAGTTTTCTCAGAATAACTGAAATCATAAGAAGTAGTGCAACATTAACATAAAATAAAAAAAAATAAAACATTCCCTTTTGGTTTTGCTTTTATTTTGATTTGTGAGTTTTTTATTATTTAATTATTTATTTTAATAAGAAGGAAGTGTTACTCTGTCTTCTAACTGACGGCTAATTATTAGCACGTTGTGGATATGTCTCCAGGATGGCCACTTTAACTGTCTCTCCTAGTAGGACAAGCCACAAGTTCTTGTATTTTCCACCCTTTCAGTGGAAGGATTAAGTTCCTACTGAACTTCCATTATTTTATACAATTTCCTTCTTTTAAGCTATATTTTGATTTAAAAAAATGGCTCCTCTAACTTAAATTTCTGTTATGAAAGCATTTTATTACTTGGCTTTCTGAATTCACTTGCCCTTTATTAATGCTTTTCAAGCATACCAAAGTTCTTTTTCAGTATTTCAACCACATAGTTGCTATTAAATTTCAAATAAATTTCCAGAACATCTGCCTTCAGCTCATGCATTTATATTTTTTAGCTTTTGATAGCAAAAGGTAAAAGTTAAGCAGAAATAAAAACCGCTGTAACAGAGCTAGCCTACACCCAACCTCTTTTACAATCTTAATTATTGTGGTGGCCATCAGTTAAGAGTGAAAAATATAGAGAAAACAAGCTAACAGTTCATTATTTTACTACAAGACAAATTTTCTTTCTCTGACTTAGTGATCACTTCATATAATATGACTGTTTAAATGTAGATTGAGAATAGTGATACGATCAGCATCAAATATTAAAAACTAAGTTCTGTCTGATTGTTGTATTCTTGTGTCTTAATAGGCAACTGGTATTTGGTTTAAACACCACTCTCTTGAAACAGAACATCACCCAAAGGATGTATCACCTAGAAAAACTATGCATTGTTTTCTCATGTGTAATGAAAGTTACCTTCTGTTCATATGAATAAACCTTGAAAATGGAATCTGCATGTTTGGTCAAACTGTGATCAAACCATCAATAATTATTAGGAAGGAGAAAGGCAACTCCTTATGTTAAATTCCAACCCCAGTTTACTGCCACTCAGGGTAGAGGCAACTGAACACAGCTATTTAGCAAGAAGAATGAACTCGATTTTAGCAGCCTAATATTGCTCTCACAAACTAAGAGGGGTCTGTAATGAGCCCAGCAGCTCTCCTGCTCTCTCCACTCACTTACATGGAGATGTTTCTCCTGCTCTCCCTGCAGTGCACAGAGGGATGGGGACACTGTTGCACTTCTCTTCTGCTCCCTCCAGAAGTGAGTCAAGAACGTTAGGAGAGGAACAAGGTCAGGAGAGGCAGAATGGGTCACACTGGGATCGTGTGATAGATGTGGGATTAAACCCAGGCAGAAAAGGACTGAAGTGGGTATGAGGCAGCAGAACTAAATCTTCAGCAGAGAATAGCTGAATGTGGGATCCAGAGCTGTTGTATAAATAATCAAAATTTCAAATCTTCTTAGGTAAACTGGAAATGCTAATGGTCACAAATACTTTACCACCTGGGTGGGAATAGGGAGTTCCAAAAAAAAAAAAAAAAAAAAAAAGAAAAGACCAAAACCCAGAACAGAAACCCTCCAAGAATTTGCAATAATTTAAACCAATGATCAAGGAGTTGCTTTCCTAAAAACACAAGAAAACAGTCGGCTTTCTAGCTTACATCTTAAATTCTGTTTGCATTAGAATCTGTCTGCTTAATACATGGTGGTGGAAAACCCCCATGCAATCTTAGAAATAAGAATGTGCATTCTACAAATTAAAAATGAGTAGTGCATTGCTGAATGAGATTAAAATTAAGAAAAAAAAAACATTTTGTTGGAAAATTACTGAACAGATTTCACAACAAAAAGAGACAGCCGGGATTGCTTACTATTTGGTTATTGGTGCAACCTGCAGTATGGCTTTATTTTTGGTAGACTCACTGGAAATACTGTAACTAATGTAAGAAATAACAGTGACTTGAAAGGGACCCTGAAGTGAAAGTATAAATAGAAGATCCTGGTTTTGCAATCGAGTTTATTTATGAATCATAATTGCAATTATGCATCAGTTGTGTTTGTTGTGTGTCTTCAGTTACTTTTGTAACTGTGGAATACTATCTGATGTGGTTCTATGAAATAAAATTATATGGCGAAATACCTGAAAGTAGAAATTTATAAGTGTTTTTATTTATTCTACCTCTGTCATTTTAACCAAGATTAGATATTACTTCATGACTTGTTGTTTGATGGTAAGCCTGACATGAGCGAGGAATGTGCACTTGCAGCCCAGAAAGCCAGTTGTATCCTGGTCTGCATCAAAAGAAGTATGGCCAGCAGGTCGAGGGAGGTGATTCTCCCCCTCTACTCTGCTCTCATGAGACCCCACCTGGAGCACTGCATTCAGCTCTGGGGCCCCAAGCACTAGAAGGACATGGAAGTATTAGAATGACTCCAGAGGAGGGCCACAAAAATGATCAAGGGACCAGAGCACCTCTCCTATGAGGACAAGCTGAGGCGGTTGGGGTTGTTCAGTCTGGAGAAGAGAAGACTCTGGGGAGATCTTATAGGCCTTCCAGTACCTAAAGGGGGCCTACAGGAAAGCTGGGGAGGGACTCTGTCAGGGAGTGTAGTGATAGGACAAAGGGTAATGGCTTTAAATGAAAAGAGATTAGATTTTAGATTTAGATTAGATATAAGGAGGAAATTCTTTAGGCACTGGTACGGGTTGCCCAGAGAAGCTGTGGATGCCCCATCCCTGGAAGTGTTTAAAGCCAAGTTGGATGGTGCTTTGAGCAACCTGGTCTATTGGAAGGTGTCCCTGCCCATGGAAGGGGGTGGGGGGTGGGGGGTTAGAATTACATGATCTTTAAGATCCCTTGCAACCCAAAGCATTCTATGATTCTATGACTTCTTTTTAAGGGGAATGTTTATTAGCAGTTATGATTTACCTGAGTCATGAGAGAAAGACAGGTTTTGTAAATAGAAAAAAAAAAGCTAAAAAGTAGATATAAAATATAAACCACAAAAAAAAATCAATGCAAAATGTTTTGGTTAAAAAGATGAACTTGACATATTAAATATCTGAAAAGCAGTAAAATATACAAATGTGCTGAAAAGTGCCCTTTGTTCTTCAGGAGAAAATTTCAATACTTTAGTCAAAAAGTTAACATCACCTGAGGCACCCAGTTAGAGAGCATACTGGTCTCTAAGGAAATCCCAAGTGTTCTGTATAATAGTATCTTTCATGCAGACAGTCATTTGCATTAAACATTTTTCCTCATTTGAAAGAGATAAAGCATCATTGTTAGAGGAACTGATGATACATTTCAAGTCTTTTTCTCCTGTCGTTTGAGCTACGTTTAACATGGAAAGAAATACCTTTTAAACTATCAGCACAGTATCTACACCTCGCAACAGCAATGAGTTGATATAGTAACAACATTTAGAAACTTTAATATTGCTGATATAGGTCAGCAAATCTTAAGTGGAATTTAGGAGGGACTAAGAGCACTGTGGTATTTACCTAATGAATTTCTCCATACCAAGAGAGACCCATATTATTTCTTAATCAGAACCCAAACAGCAAAACTGTCTTGCCACAGCTATAACTGAGGAAGGTGCCATCTCAACAAAATATATATATATGTGTGTTCATTTAACCTCTTTGATAAAATGCCCATTAAAATAAATAAATATTTTGCTTGTGCATTAATTATGCTAGTAGACTATACTAATTTGCACCTGACTTAGAACTCCAGCTAATTGCAACCAAGACACACAAGGAAAATTTCCTAGATGCTCTTTTCCCAGTGGATAATCAGGTGAAATGATATCAAGAGAATGAAGAAAAAGAGCATAGCCTTAATACCTTCTCTGCGCTCTTGTGAGCTCTTGTGTCACTACAGGTGCACAAAAGTGCCAACAAGTATTTACCAGATCCGCACATCACTAAGGAGACATTACCTAGTGTTTGGAAACTACCACTTACTACTAGTTCAACTTAACAGCAGCCTGCACTCAGAGGGAAATATTATGGTTCCTTAGGGGCAAGGGGCTATTTGGAAAATAACAGGAATGCAATGTAGCCAGGTTGGAGCAGAAGTGGTTCATTCCTGCAGCTGCAGAAGATAACACAAAGCAGTGGAATGACAGGCTCTGCTGATAGGAACTCTGCCCAAATGGGGCAGTTACAGGTTCATGCACCTTTATTTAGGGTATGGAACCCGTTCTTCACCAAAAGTGGGTCAGGTAGGCAGGCATATAAACAACAGTATCTGTTGAAATCTTTCAGATAAGGCTCTAGGCAGTAAATATATTTTTATTATTATTATTAATTAATTTATTTATTTATTTATTAATAATCCACTTATTTGTTAGTTAAATCTTGCTGACTGGCAAGACTGCAAATATTTTTTAACTAGTGAGGCCTGCAAAGGTCTATAAGACATTAACTGTTTTACATCCACATTGTATGTGCTGGAAATTACAACCAGAGCCACAGATCAAAAAAGTGTATTCAGTAGAAAGAACTAGGCTAATTTACTTCAGTTACTGGATTTTGGTATAGTTTCACTTCATTGATTAAATGCCAAACATTTAGACAGGGAAATAATCAGTGATGGTTCTATGATTTCATTCTATTGTATAATTAATTAATGTGTTAGGGCATCAACATTCTTTGATATTTAACTAGTTACAATTTTATGTCAAAATCCCAAATGAATTCATAACTAACACTCATGCACACATACTATTGTTCTCTCTCTAAATGTAAGCACAAGATTTAGATACTGTTGACACTCCGAAAGAACAGAAATTCAGAAAAAAAGAGGACACTACTATAGAATACAGAAGGATGTTCTTGAGTCTTTCTTTTATATTTCTAGCATTAGGAAGACAAAAACAAAAACCAAAAACCACAAAACCACAACTGATAAAGAATATGGAAATAAATGAAAGAAAATAGCCTTCAGCTGCAGACCAGGGCCAGACAGCATTTGTCCATGGCCAGGAGCACAGAGAATTAGTGGAAATAAACAACCTTAGTTCATCTTCATTATCAAAGAAAAATGAAATCAGTGCTTGCCAAGTTCATGCCTCTTGCATACAAAAAAAAAATAGTTATTTTTAAATTTCTCCCTCTTGGAGCTGTTCTACTGCATTCTGTCAAGTAAAAGAAGATGGTGGGAGAGAATGAGAGAAAGTGGTGAAATCAAGAATAATTTATGTTTATATACATACTTATATGCTTGTAAATGTCCTGGGATCTCAAAGCAAACTGTTTTTACAGAGAGATAAAGAAAGATCACCATTAAGGAAAGAGTATCATTGATTCTGGCAGAGGAGCAATAAATCCTTGCTTTTGTCACTCATCTTTAAAACAGTGATACAAACTGGTCAATTAATTGACAGATTTGATTACATATTTATGACAACATCCTGAAGTTTTTTTTGAAGAGGGATGAAAAGCATAGAGGAACTGGTTGGCTATCTCATTTTTTAAAAAAGACAGGTTTCTTTCTCTAATGCTCCCATTTTGAAAGTAAAATGTGCATTAAGAAATCAATGTAAAGTATTTTCTTCATGTCAAATTTAAAGTTGTTATCCCAGGAATGTTTATACAGCATTAGATATATTATTTCATTACATTTTTCAAATACCTTTTTAAGTTTCTCTTACAGCACCCTGAAAGATATGAAGTCCCTTAGATCACATGTAATCTAAATGCAGGGGAAAAATGTATGACGCATGGTTTAGTGTTATCCAAAGACTGTGGTACAAAAAGTGTACCAAATATCAGAATACTTCTTCCCACTCATCTTGTTTCACACCCATGCAGGTTTTGTTTCAGAGTTTTCATGTGGATTTTGCAGATATTGGGTATAGGCAGGGAAATTCAATTCTGCAGTTGGAGGCCAAAAAATAGACATTATTTTTTTTTTTCCCAACTTTCCAAAAGATCGTACATGCAATAGCACCATAAATTTTAGTTTTAAGTAAATACTTGACAAGCAGAAAATATATATTTATATATATATATTCTGCTTGTCAAGTAATTACTTAAAAATATATAAATATATTATATTATTTATATAATGTATTATATATATTATATAATACATATATTATATATATGTATATATATTATATATATTTATTTAAATATAATATATATGTGTATATATGTGTATATATATATATAATAGTATATAGATATATATAAAAGGTCTGAATTTTTGGATAGACCTGTGTGGAGCCAGGAGTTGGACTCAATGATCCTTATGGGTCCTTTCCAACTCAGGATATATATATAATATATATATTAATGTGCTTGGCAAGCATTTGGGAGCAATTTGACAAAAGATTTTGCTAACCCAATGCAAAACTGCAGATAAATGCTAGCTGAGCTTATGTCATATTAATGAATTGTGCATGAGAGCTCAGAGCTACATCTTAGTATGAGGCATCAATGACCCCAAAATTAAGCAGAATGAGCTTTTCTGTCCAACCTGCCTCCAACTGCAGACTGTAGCTAAATAAGGTTAGAAAAAAATGTTTGCTACACATCATGTGAGAAGGGCTAAGCCACTGCTGTGTGTTCCAAGCAACTGAATCAGAGTTCTTCCACAGCCAGAGATATTGTCAGTAAATTCTCTCTTCTCAGAACATGGACATGGGTTGTAAATTGCAGCACATCCTTTGTTCTCAAAAAGAAAATGAAGGGAAAAATAAAAGGAAAAAAGAGGATTTCTGTGACAGTGTTTGGTAAGGGAAAGCCCCTGGCAGGGGCCCAGCGCTCTTCCTCTTACTTAATCACTGCTCACAACTTGCCCCATTCTTCCTGCTTGTGCCTGTTTGCCTGTAGAGCTAGGAAGAAGAATTGCTTTAAGTGTCATTTCACATCAGAAATCAAGCCTTCGGTGTGCCCTTCTCCACACACGTAAGGCAATGCCTCTCAAAGGCATAAATGCTAGCTGGAGTAGTGTGTCTGCATGTGCACAAAGGGTATATTGGAAGCCCTTTGGGGAATGTATTTTCTACAGTGAGAGGCACTTTTATGGGCACAAATTGGTTAAGCATGTTAATAACACAACTTGGAATATACTGTGAAACAAAAGATATGTCTGTGAACTGACTGGAAAAAAACAGTCGAGCGGTGCAGACCTATAATCATAGCAGCTCACGCTGTACACGGCTGATCACTGCCATAGCAACAGACTGTGTTTAGTTACATCACTGCAATCAAGGGGGGATAAGCAACAAGGGCGAACAGATACCAAACAGTTTCTGTAAAGAAGAAATTTGTTTGAATTGAGCACATTGAGCAATTCACAGCGTTAAACAAAACAAAGGGTAGAGGAAGCAGGAAAAAGAGCTCAAAACATACGTACAGAAATTTCAAGTGACTCAATGAGCTTTATTGTTATCTTCCAATTTTTCCATATAAAGTGCATTTGTGTTGAACATCTTTAGTTTTCTTTGATATTTCTTAGAGACGTGATATGGGACAATCTGCAAAACAAGCTATCCAAGATTGCTGAAGAAAGAGTAAGGCCTTTTATGATTTTGCTCCAGGATTATACTTTTTACTTATTTGTTTAACACTAGAAATGCCTACAGCATTACCAAAGGGAAGAAAAAAAAAAAAGAAAAAAAAAAAGTAAGTTACTCTTTTAGAGTGGGACACATCTTATGTGTAGAGAGAAGAAAAAAAACAAACTGTGCAGAAACCGAGATGAAATACTGATAAAGAGACTGTGAGAGTCAGCTGGCATGACAGCTCACTACAATCCAAGCGATGCACCCAATGCTCTTAGCTTGATTGAAGTCTAAGTCTTTTAATTGATTTCCAATGGTTTTGTGCCTTCCTAAAAAAGTGAGTATTTGACCTCCAACTTATGCAAGAAACTAAACTTTAGAACTGATCCAAGTCTCAGATTTCACACAGTACTAGTATCTTTTTGCTGTGCTGTAGGTCTAAAATATGTGAGTGAGCCTAGAAACCTAATTTAAGGGGTTTCTTATTTTGAAGTTCATTTCACAGATCAACTTCTTCATTGCAGATTGTTTTGTGGTAGATTTTTTTCGTTTACTGATATCTTTTTACTTTGCTGTTTGCTGTCATAGTCTTGTATGTTCTCACACAAATTTTATAAAACGAGTGGTCAATTTTCAATAAAAAGAAGAGTCAAAAAAAATAAAAAGGAAAGAAAAACCACATCACAAGTCCCTGAAATAAAAAATGTATAACGTACTGTACGATGTTGACTATGCAAGAATAACTTGCAGACACAGGCATTCCTCTGGAGGATGTAGTAGTGGTATTCAGACAAAAAGGTGAATATTCCCTTATACAGATTTCTTTGGATTAGGTCATGTATTAGTTTCCTTATCAGATTTGCTTCTACACATTCTCTGATAATACAAAAACTGGGTGCAGTTAAGCCATAGCAAAAATTAATTAAATAAAAAGAAATGTAGAAGAAAATGTGATGAAGAGAATTAAAAATGTGCTTGGGTATTTATATGAATAACCCCCCCAAAATGTCAGCAGTTATAGGCACAGACAAGTTTCAAAATGTATCAGGGCACTTACTAAAGGAAAAAGGTAAACACCTTACAACAGGCACTCAGGATTTTATGCCTTTTTTTTTTTTTTTGATATATATGTTCTAAATTTAATTTTGATCACTGGTACAAGAAGAGTGCTAACTCTATGTAGAAAAATCAGAGAATAAAGGATTTTCCAAAGTGTAAGAAAAGAATACAGAAATAATGGTCAGTTTTAAATTAACTTAAGGTTTCATAGGGAAGCAGGATTGGCATTACAGAGGATTTGAATCAGGCTGATAATATGTATTATCATTACATATTAGCATGTAATGATAATAGTCTTCTTTTCATAGCTAGTTGAAGTGATTATTTTTCCTTGAAATAATACAGTGATTAAATAACAAGTAGTAATCCAAGGTATTACTGCCTCATATTTGTAAAATAAATTAAGCTAGCATTAGATACAAAGTTATTCATTCTTCTCTTAAAAAAAAAAAAAATCTGCTAATGCTTAAAATACTTACTGTATGATAAATTTGCTCATCACTGAGTCAAGCTTTAAAAGGTTTACTTATTACTTATAAATATTCACAAATCGTATAATAGAGAGATAGATCATCTATTTTAACAATATGATTTAATAATACAATTAAAAACTGATATTGGGCTCTCACTTCAGAGCACTCAAAAATTAATTAAATACAGTTTAGTTCATGAATTTTTGTATGAAACTGACAAAGCCTATTTAATTCAATTGACAAGTGCAAATCCTTTTCTCCACCCATCCCAACTTCAGTTCCAGAGACCAGGTCTTTATATACAGAAGAAGCTATAAAGTTGAAAATATAAAAATATGTTGCAGATGATATTCCAAAGGCATCTTAAAAACTCTCATCACAACAGACACCTAAGGAACCTTATTTACTTCATTTTAAGAGAGAAAACCAAACCAAACCAACCAACCAACTAACCACATGTGCAATTTCATTGCCAAGTCTGCTCAAGAATAGTTATTTTCCTTCAGTTTTTTTCTGAATATTCCATTATAGTATTCCAGTAGGAAGTGTTTTGTTACTGCTCCTTTATAGCACTGTGTTGACTCTACACATACATCAGCAAGCTATAGATTACATTTATAAGAATCATTGAAAAGTAAACCAAGCTTTCTTTTTAATACATACCTAGTTATGTACAAATACCTCCACAAAAGTGAAAACCCTAGGTTTTGGTAACTTCTAGCTGCTCACCTGGAATAAGTTATTGGTATTACAGAAGAGAGGGAATGAAACAGTTACCATTTTACTGATATATTGGTAGATTCTAGAAAAGTGTAAAAGTCTTGCAAAATGCTATACAAATACTAATCTTGCATCAAGTAGTCCTGCAGACTACAGTGTCACAGTTCACATGCTTAACACTTAGTCAGAAGGAATCTATTTCAATTCAGAAGAGCTTGTAGGGGCAGCTCCTGAGCTTTCAGTCTGTATCTCCATAGTGCTCACAATAATGCCTACAGTTCGCTGAACTTCACTGAAACAAATGTAAACAAAGCTGTTTAGTAGCTTGGAGTAGAGAACCATTAATTTTACAGTAATTTTTATATGCTTTGACTTCTAAAGAAAATAAAATTAGATTGAAGAATGCGTCAAGGTTATGCATTTGGACCCCATGTGAACGAGTCTCTTAAAGTACCACGAAATTCCATTTTATTTGCTTTATTTTTCCAAAACTTTGTATTACCATAAAGAGAAAAGCTGGATTCATTAAATTAAGGAGCAAAAAAATCATTTTCTTAGAAAAAAATTACAATGAAATTAACTGTAAAGAATTGAAGTTCTTATTTTTACCAGTATTTTAAAAATGTATCTTGAGTTCCAAGTAAATAAATCAAGATGTTGCATAATAATCTTAGCTTTTTTTTCTTCTTTTTTTTTTTTTTTTTCCTCTCTTGTGATTTAAAAGATATCCTGCGCTACTTGGTCAGTGCCCCTAAAATTGTGAATGTAATTATTTTCTAAAATTGAAAAATAGGAAGAACAGAAAAAATTCAGCAATGTGACTCAAGTATTCTTCATTTTTTTCCTTTAAGATCCCTTACACAACAGTGTTCCAAAAAGACAACAAGTAGTCTCCACAAAGCCAGTTGATTCTCTTTGTTTAGCATGAAAATATTATTTACTATAATGTATACATAGCTGCATTCCAAAAGCTCTTATGTTGAGCAGTTCTGGTGGGTTGACTTGGCTGGCTGCCAGATCCCCACAGCCACTCTCTCACTCCCCCTCCTTAACAGATCAGGGATTAAAAATAAGATGGAAAAACTTATGGACAGTGACATCACTCTCCAGTAACTGTCATGGGCAAAACAGATGTGGCTTGGAGAAGATTGACTTATTACCACTGAATAACAACACAGCACAGTGAGAGCTAAAAGCAAATTAAACCACCATACCCCCATCCACATGCATCTACCTCCTCCCCCAAAGCCCTGCAGTGGAATAAGGAATGAGGGCTGCAGTCAGTCCATAACGCTTCATCATCTGCCACTCCTTCATCCTCACTCTCTTCCCCTGGTCCCTCCCATGGGATGCCATCCTTCCCAAACTGATCCTGCATGGGCTTCCCACAGGCTGCAGCTCTTCAGAGAACTGCTCCAACATGGTTCCGTACCACAGGGTCCATCTGTCAGGAGCAAACTGTGCCAACATGCTCCTGCGTGGGCTCCTCTTATAGAATCATAATCATGAAGGTTGGAAAAGACCTCAAAGATCATCTGGTCCAACCATCACCCTACTACCAATATCACACACTAAGCCATGTCCCTAAGCACCAGGTCCAACCTTTCCTTAAACATCCCTAGGGACAAAGACTCCACCACTTCCCTGGACAACCCGTTCCAATGCCTGACTGCTCTTTCTGAGAAGCAATGTCTCCTAATGTACAACCTAAATCTCCCCTGGCGCAACTTGAGGCCATTCCCTCTAGTCCTATCACTAGTTACCTGTGAGAAGAGGCTGACCCCCAGCTCCCCACAACTTCTTTTCAGGTAGCTGTAGAGAGCAATAAGGTCTTCCCTGAACTTCCTCTTCTCCAGACTAAACAACCCCAGTTCCCTCAGCCACTCCTCATAGGACCTTCAGGCCCTTCACCAGCTTTGTAGCCCTTCTATGGACACGCTCCATGGCCTCAATGTCCTTCTTGTAGTGAGGGGCCCAAAGCTGAACACAGCATTCGAGGTGCAGCCTCACCAGAGCAGAGTACAGGGAGGCGATCTCCTCCCTGGTCCTGCTGGCTACGCTATTCCTGATACAAGCCAGGATGCTGTTGGCCTTCTTGGCCACCTGGGCACACTGCTGGCTCATGATCAGGTGAGCATCGATTAACACCCCCAGATCCTTTTCCTCTGCACAGCTTTCCAGCCACTCTGCCCCAAGCCTGTAGCATTGCATGGGATCATTGTGACCAAAGTGCAGGACTGAGCACTTAGCCACGTTGAACCAATTGGCCTCACCCCACTGGCCTCTGCCCATCAATCCAGCATGTCCAGGTCCCTCTGCAGGGCCTTTCTACCCTCTCACAGATCAACCCTTCCCCCTAACTTGGTGTCATTTGCAAACTTACTGAGGGTGCATGCAATTTCCTCGTCCAAATCATCAATAAAGAATTAAAGAGGATGGGCCCCAACAATGACCCCTGGGGAACAAACAGGCTGCAGCTCCGGCCCGGGGCCTGCTCCTGCGGAGGCTCTCCGTGGGCCGCAGCCTCCTCCAGGCCCCATCCACCTGCTCCACCGTGGTCTCCTCCACGGGCTGCAGCGTGGAGATCTGCTCCATGTGGGACCCATGGGCTGCAGGGGGACAGCCTGCTCCACCAGGGGCCTCTCCACAGGCCGCAGGGGAACTTTTACTCCATGCCTGGAGCACCTCCTGCCCTCCTGCTGCACTGACCTGGGGATCTGTGGGATTGTTTCTTGCACATTTGCTTACTCACCTCTCCCAGTGGCTCTTGTGCTGGATTTTTTTCTGTTCCTTGCCTATGCTCTCACAGAGGCAGAATTATATTGCTTGTTTGCTTAGCTCTGGCCAGCAGAGGGTCCCTTTTTGGAGCTGGCTCTTATCTAACATGGGGCAATTTCTGGACTCGTCTCTGAGAGGTTACCCCTGCAGCCACCTGGCTACCAAAATTTTGCCACATAAACCCAATAGAGCAGTTCTATTCTTTTGCGTAAGCATGGTATATTAGCAGTGACAGAAAACGGGGGGGGGGGGGGGAAAAAAAGCAACTAGATGCTTCAGTTGTAAAATGCCTTGATCTTGTGTTGTATTTTACATTTTCCATCTTTCCTGAGGATCTGTACTAGAATCTTTTAGGATTCAAACTGAGATACAGAAGCCAAACTTATGCTCATATTTTAATATGAAAATATGTGAGGCTTAGCACATTTGAGTAACACAAACAATGAGAAAGCTCCTAAAAGATTTGAGGGGCTTTTCTAGAAAGGAAAAAGATGAACCACTTTTTTTTTTTTTTTTTTTTCATCTGGTTTAAGTTTCATCTGGTTAAACAAATAGTAAGAGCATTTCTATACAAAAAGAATTTTTATAAACAGACTATTTTGCAAGCTGGCACTTGATGGTGTTTTCAGCTGAAATGTTTTCATGAGATTTCTCATAAATGTTTCGTAGGGTACTGGGTAGATCTAAGGTATCAAAACACTCAGAAGGATTAAGTTCTGTCTGAAAATTTCAAAGCTTTACTTCTCTAATGCAGTTACTTGGAGGGGTGACAACAGTGTTGATTTTTCATGTGAAAAGGTTAAATTTCATTGATAATGGACTGAGATCACAAACATTAAATTGTGGTCACCACCCACAAAAGAGACTAAGAACTGGTCCTGTCTGGATTTGCCTAAATAACACTTAGTGTGAAGATCTGTTACTTGTTCTCAATATAGTGCATTTTTAATCTGTGAACAGGAAACTACACTTCAAAGAAGAAAAGCTGCTTGTAAGGAGCTCTTTGGGGGAAAAATACAGTAGTTTGGTCATAAGAGGAGATTTTAGAAGTGTTTTTTGAAAGTAGACTGATTGCTTTGGAAGAATACGCACAAGTCTAACATCTGTTGCCTCTGACAGGGCTTCCCTAGTGGTATAGATGTTTTTATTTTTTAGATTAATTTAGAAAAGTTTAAACACTTTAAAGAGACGTCTGAATCTAATGTAAACTGGAATTCTTACTATTTCAAGTCACAAGGAAAAAAAAACTCCAGCACCACCACCACTGAAAAACAACCCACTCCCCTCCCCCCCCCAAAAAAAAACATGCAAAAACTAAACTTATTGTTCTTTTTGTTCTTATACTAAAACAGAAGTTCTAATTCTGAAAAGGGTTGCAAAACCTTGCGTGTATGCCAATTATGAATAGGAGTGATATTTGTCCTTACCGCATGCTGCAGACTGACAATATTGAAGCAGAGTAAGCTGAGACTTCAGTAATGGCATGTAATTCGCTTGCTTTTACTGATAACTCCTTTTTGCCAACCCATACTGTGTTTTTATATTTTACAAACACACAGGCTAAGACAAATTGTCTCTTATGGTATGTCTGTACAGTGGCCAATAAAATAGGATTCTGACAGGTATCTCTGGATACAATCCCTATGCAAATTATAAAGAATCATGGCCCCTAGTCTAAAGAAAAGTACTTGTTTGAAAAATACACTAAAAACTTTTCTAAATGGGAATTTCCATATTGGAAGTGTCAGGCAAGAGACATACAACAGCCATATCAAGTCTTTCTGTATGGCATAAGGTTTTGCAGGTTCTGTACATGTACGGTGATGCCACAAAAACAGGTTGTCTTGTGAGTACAGAGCTGCAGAGAGCACTCCCAGGATGATCACAGTTTCATAAGACACATTCAGAATTGTACCTCTGACTGCAGGTACGCTGGAGAGTTTTGGTTCCTGGGTAGGTCCATATCAAGGTGAGTCCCTTCTTCCCTTGCCCTCCACAGAAGGAAATGGGGGAGAGGAGGACCACATTTAAGCAAGACTTGTAATTGAATGGATGAATAACCACAACCCTGATACCCACTGTAGTGCTCACTCACAGGCAAAGTTAAACACAGTCTGCAGGGTTAGGTACGTCTAATAAAAAAATTGCAAAGGTTCTGTACAATAACAGATAGGAACTATGCCTTTAGTGCTAAAAGGCTTACATTTTAAAGAGAGAAAAGCTAACCCAGAGGAAGTAGAAATTAGTTCTGTATATAAGATGTATTGTGTTTGAACCTGCTCTGTATCTCATACCGGCTCATGACTAATTTATCCCACATTCTGTTGGAAGCATATTATTAAAATGTGCTTGGCATATGGGACCATTAGTGTACCAAATGAAGTGTCCACATTCACATGTGCAGGTGTAAACTACCTTCATTTTTGTTGCAGGGTAAGAATGTAGGAAAGCTTAACAATATCTAGAAGATTAATATGTTTCAATAGACAAAGAATGGCCTTACAGAATTATGAAATCCTTCAAAAGTTGATTTAGAATCAGAAGAAATAACTGTCTAATCAGAATCAGTAGTGTTTAGTTGTTGACTCCAGAATGCTGTGTTTGATGAACTATCAAACAGAAAGCTGAATCAATTTTTACCTTTGTCTGTGTATTAATGGCTTCCTTGATGATTTTTAACTTAATATTCCCTCATCTGTCTGTCTAAACATAAATTCTTTGAAATGCACATTGCTTTCTTTGTAAAAACAAGTAGATGTATGAGCTGTTAATCCAGCTTTAAGAGCCATGTGTTCCATGGGACTTAATACAAAACAAGCATAAAAATACCTACCCTTTTCCAGAAGTGTGAGTTGTTTTATGTGCAGTGATAATAACCTACTTTTGAAGGAGTGTTTCACTAGAAGCCATAACTATGTCTGTATATAACGTAACACACTACACAGAGATGTACTTAGCACATAGATACTTAGTATAGTTATGTAAGTGTCACATAACTCGGTTTAAGTAAGTTTAGTATTCCCATTTCCCTCCAAATAGGTTCACATTGCTCTACATGCATCTTTATGAAATCATGAGATTTTTGTATTCTCTATTTCTGTCTAGAAACCCCAGAAGATCACAGCATGTAGTTGAAGTGAAAGAGCTAGGGATGGACCCCAAAATTCCCACTCGACTGTCATGTAATGTAGTAATAGACAGGCATAAACACAACCAAATCTTTCAACAGTTCAGTGTTTAGGTTTTTGTGAGAATTTATATATAAGCATTCGTTACATTACCTTAGTGTATATACATCTGACTCTATTTGCTTAGCTTACAAGGAAATGTCATTCTACTGCATGGGTAGAATAGTCCTCTGCTTTGATTACAGAACATAGTCACAGATATGCAATATTCCAAAGCATTATATTATAGCAAGAAAATAGCTTGGGACAAAAAGTCCGGTTTTATTGGTTTCGAATGTGGAAGGTTGGGAAAAAAAAATCATACACAAATACATAATGAAAGCAGGAAGAACAGTTGCATGAGAATTTACTTAAGTGCTAACAATGTTCTTGGCCATAAGATAGTCTGTTAGCTTTTTCTAGTTTGGGAAAGATAGTTTATTATTTTTACTATTATTGTATTTGAAACTGGAATTTTAATGTAATGGTTATGTGAAAACTAAAGTCAAGGCATGAAATTTATTTAGAAACCTGAAGACAAAAAATGCCTTTTTTTTTTTTTTTAAGCTAAATGTCATTTTTAGAAAGCTAATAGTTAGGCACTGGGATCTGAACCATGTCAACTGAAAAAAAAATATGTTTAGAGAGAATGTGGTTTTCTGAACTACAGGTGAAATTTAAATATCATTCAGGGTATGTGACTTATCAGTCCATTAAAAGTATCTGAATTGTGCCTTTCTAGCACTCTCACTTAGTTTAAACAGAGGAAGTAGAAAAGCATTGACAAAATTGGTGGCAAATGTGCAGATCTCCTTAGGAGATTGCACCTTCTCAGGCAATTGGGCATGTTCAGACAAAAGACAAAAAAAACCTCATTGAGTGCAGGGTGGGACATGCCAAGAGTGAGTGTTCAGCAAGCTGTGTGTCTGGAACACAAGAGAGACTGGTGAGAGAAGCAAGCAGAAGACACACAGACAGATCACAGATGTGATTATATAAAAAGAAGAAAAGAATACCAAAAATTGCAGATGTTCTCAACTAAGAGCAATCCTGAAAGAAAATAATTGGTCTGTTATGAACTTGGAATTTATTCCTCTTCCCACTCATTCTATTTTCAGAACTTTTGTTGTTGTTGTTGTTGCTGTTCTTTGTTATTTCGTTCAAATACAATACAAATTTTTTACAGCTTTTGGTCTAAAGATAAGAGTCTACTCAGATCCATCTAAAACGTTGGCCAAATCAGGGTCTTGTCACAAGGAGACAGCAGTGAAGTCTCCTTCATGCAGCAGAGCCAAGTTCAATTAATCTGTCTGGGTGGCTGCAAGTAAATAAAATCAAACAAGTGACCTCTTCCCTTTCTGCCTTCCAAAGCAAATGTCAAAACACAAAATCAGTATTCCCACTAAAATCTGTTTTGGCATCTAGTAAGCATGACAAATGGTATCCTATGACCTATAAATGTAAATTGCCAGACATTCTGGAGATGTAACAGAGTCTTCTCACTCCTTCTAATTACTTAGCATGACTATACCTGCAAAATTAAAAATGAGTTATTTAATTGACAGCCTTTAACAGTTGAAGCACTCATTGTGATCCATTAATCTAGTCTCTACCTGCAGCCTGCATGAAACAGAATTTCATCTGCTAATTTCATTATCAAACCCTTGACTTCTAATCTATTTCCTGCAAATACTTCAGAGAAATACCTTGACTGAAAACAATGAAACAACTACTATGTTGCTGGGTCTTTTGTTTCCATGTTTAATCTCTCTCACTGTTACACTTTGCAGTTTAGAATTAAGTAAGGCAAGAATTAGTGTCCTAGCAGGAGGAAAATTCACATAGCTTTATTCACCTTTCATTACACACAAAGGTACCACTCCACCATGTGTGGTCTATAGCTTTCATTAGTTCATACAGTAGATGAAAAATACACAGCTGAAGTCCAAGACACTCAAAAAATAAAAAATCATAACACAGTGCCATTAGCTGGAGACCATCCTAGTTATTACTCACCTCATTGATGGAAAGTTTTGCAAAGAAACACCCACAAGTAATTGCTGTCCATATGCTGATGGGGGCCCTAATAATGCTTATGTTCAAAGATGAAGAGATTTAAATACTAGTAAATTTATACTGAAAGGAGATAAAATTATGGGCAAATAATGGGAGGTTATTATGTAATTCTTGATTCTTGTTCTTGATTGTTTGGACTCTCCCAAGAGCTTACAGCAACCCTTTCTCAATACTTAACCAACTTTATGAGCCTCTTCCTTTACAGAGCAAAATGGTGACTGATAATGACAGAGCATCTGGTTTTGCAGAAAGCTTTGCCCAGTGTTTCCTGTCATCACAGTGCTCATGTATGAGAGAGAAGAAAGGACAGAATTGATTAGAAGAACTTTTCCAGTATAATGTCTTGATCTCAGAAGAGCAAGTTCACCTTTCTTTAGGTGAATTTGTGGGAGGAAGAAAAGCATTTGTTGGAGAGAGAGGTGGCAGAAGGGAGAACCCAATTCTGATTAGAAAAGACTGACCTCCTTTCACAGCATTCCTGTTCTTTCACTAAGTTGGAAGTTCTTCAGCCTGGAGACCAAGACTGGTGTGGGACTCCTGGATCATACTGTCACATTTCAGAGTTAACAGGCCTTTTTGATGCTATGTTATTTTCTTGCCACAGCTGAAAAGAGGAATAATAAAAAATGCCAGTTTCATTGCCAATATACAAGCAAACTAGCAGCCTCAGCTGTTGCTTCACCTTCCCAAATATTCCTGTTTTTCCTCACATCTTCCTCCAAATGTAAAATTGTCATTTTTGATTTTTTTTAACCATCTCTCTTCTCCTTTCCTCCCTCACCCATTCCGAATAACAAACAAACAAACAAACAACAAAAAAAGCATAACAAAAAACCTCAAACACATAGAAAATAATTACTCCAATCCTTGCTAAGTGCAGCTCACTCCTGAGCTGTAGAAAAACACTTGTTACCTCATGGCCATTCTTGTATTCTCATAGCAACACCTATTGCTGGCCAGGCAACAGTTGTTACAAGGCTCACTGTTGCATTTGTTCAGCTGAATTGCAGGAGGCCATGAAAATATACAGCCTTCACAGGAGCATGATCCAGATCTTTTCATAGTAACAACTGCACAGTAATATTGTTACTATAATAAAATATCAATTTATTAATATTAGTAACTAATTAATTTTATTAATTGTACAGACTCAGATCCTCACATTATGGAACACAGATATTTGGTGCTTGCCCATTACACAAAAAATACACGGCCTTCAAACTTCTGCATTGACACATGGTGAGCAAGAGACTGTTGATTTTTTTTTTTGTATGTTGGTAAAAAATGCTGTACTTGAACAAAAGCAGAATGCATCTCTTCAGAATTAACTGTGTTTTTATTCCTTTGCCAGAATGCAGACCTCTCATTTATTTGCAAACTAAATTCTGAAAGATATTGTGCCCTTTCTTTACAAAGACTTTAACGGGAGTTAAAATTCAGTGGGAGTTATAATTCACTCATGGGAGAGAAGGGAATCCGCAAGCCAAGGTGAACAAACCTCCTAATGAGTACAATATTTCTGTAGCTCTTTTTCATGTCATCCAGATACAGGATTAGGGGTGAAACAAGAACAAACTGCTAAAATGGTGCCGGAAATACATTTACTATCAGTGGCACAGACTCTTTTTATGTGTAAATCAGGTTAGTGCTAAACAGTCAAAGAAGCTGTATCAATTTGCAACACATGAACATCTCACTTTATTCTAGGTTAGGAGCAAGGTCACTAATATCTTTTCAGGTTTATATTTGAAATCAGACAGATATGTTAAAAAGCTTATTATCCATGAAAACCCTCATGACATCTTTCTGTACATGCTGTACTATTAATGCAAAATTCCAACAGGTTATCTGTGCATTGGGATGAATGATAATCAAAGATAGATGCCAGTAAGGGACAACTCACCATTTCCAAGCACAAAAGACAATATAAAATCAAAATGTTCTTTTGTTTCCTCAAAATGTACAATGCTTGTATGATCACAAATCTTGCCCAACCATTAAATAACCAAAGCAAATCAAACTTTTACCTCTGCATTTCTGAAAGCAAGAGCAGGAAAACCGATAGGTTCCTTTTGATCTTGAGTGTCATAAGAGATAAAGAACTTCTGCATCTTCAGTTAGCACAGTTTAATTCTTTGAAGTGTTGTATTTAAATGTATCTGCCAACCTGACCTAGACTGCTCACCTCTTTTCCAAAGAAGTCAGTGCTGAAAAATCCTGATCTGAAAAAGTCTGTATTTAGTATCCATTATAATGGTATTTCAAAGATCTTCCACAGCAATTATGCAACTAGCTACCCTTAAACATCGGTGGCTGGAAAGCTTGAGAAAAATGTAACCCTGAAGTAATCAGATAACAGCAGAAACAAAATACAGTGTGAAGGTATTGTCATATTCATGAATATGAATACATTACTCCAGTACAATCCAGTGCAGAGAAGATAATGGAACTCTCTTTCATAGCTGAAAGCTTGACAAGAAATAAACAGCTTCACTAATTTATGTCCTTCAGACACCTCCTCTGTATTTCAGTATACTAGATTTTCTTGAAATACATAATTGAAATGCACAAAAGTCATATTCAACTAGTTGTAGACTAGCTAGTAAAATGTTCATTATACTTGATATTTTGTGTAGGTTCTCTGTGGTTCCTTAGCAGGTCTAAACTGGTCTTTAAACAGATAACTAAAATGTGTAAACAGTGGGTGCCATACCATTCAGGTTTCAGATAATACTCTTGGTCTGTGCAGTTGGAATGCTGTGATCATCAACTCTGTAACATCACCTAAACAATGCTTTCAGGACTTCTCTTCAGACATATACCACAATAGATAGTATTTGATGGTAATCTGTACATTTCATGCCTCACTTCTCCTGCAGCTCCTTCTCCTTCACTTATAGCTCACTTTCAATGTTTATCACCAGAATTTACCCTCTTTTCCATATCTATCTACTGTCTTTGGTCTTTTCTATGTATTAATGATGCATTTCTTTGTTCCAGTGAGCTCTCATTCTGCTTTTCAGGGCAATCTGTTACACTCTGGAACTCTGTTTTTCCATCTCCTCCCGCTTGTCCCAGCTGCCTCCCCTGCCCTTTTTTTTTTTTTTTTTTTTTTTTTTTTATTATGGAAACCTTTCTGTTTTCACTTAATCTGTTAGTCTGTCCTTTTATTCTAAGGATAAAATTTTGTTATTACAGTTTAGTTACATCAGTTAATTTTTTTTTCTTTAAAATTGTTTTACTCTGACCAACAAAATTTGGAGCACATAGACTCTTACAAAAGCTCAGACTACTGCTCAAACAAACAACAAAACAAACAAAAAGCACCATGTAGAAGTCACCAGGACAATTTGTGTGCATGCAATTCTCAGTAACATTTTTGGAGGGACATCAAAATTAAAAAGAGAACGAATAGAAATATAGCATTTTTATTTCCTGATGACAGAACAAAATATGTGGTAAATCTTTCCTTTGAATCTAACTTCTTCACTGAGAAGAAATATAGACTAATATGCCTGAGTTTCAAAAATATTTCTGTCCTCATGCAAGACAGCAATCTTGTTTTAGTGAAGGAAACTAACCAACTGTAATTTCCAGTTCAAGTTTTGGCAACTTGCATCAAAATTCTCAATGCACTCGGTTTAGAGCACACTTCTAAGTATGCGCCATATATGGCTCATATCTCTATTGCCAAAGAGCAGATGGGTAGTAAATGGAAGCACAAAGCATCTGCGCTATGTGCAGCTTATTCAGCGCTAAATAAAGTTTTCATTTTATCATAATGTTAGAGAATAAATATGAAAAAATAACCTATATGGTACTGTTATCATTAGTAGCTTGTGTCTTATAACTGTTAATAAAAAGACAAAGCTCAAACCAACATGTCTAATGTAATTAACATTTGAATGCTTATGACAGTTATATGGTTGAGACAGAAAAGATGTCATTTTATGTGAAACAGTACTAAGACAAATATTTTCACATTGTGTATGCTGATGTCAGTGAAGTAAATGCACTGCCTCTTAACATGAGAGCAAAAAGTAGTAATTCATGATGCATGTGTGAAAGAGTATATTTTAGAAAATGTTTTTGTTTTGGACATGTGCACTATTTTTTAGGTTGTGAGAAAATAATTTAATAGAGGAGAGAACAGAGGTAACTTTATATTTCTCTGTTAAATCATGTTAGGAGTTATTTACAATAAAATAAATCCTAGAGTACTGTACCAAGAGATTTGCAACCTGCCTATTAGACACAATAAAAAAACATAATTTGTCTTACAAGTTAGAAAATATATGTGGTAACAAGGGAAATCTCAGACTGAATAGTAGTAACCTGCTTTTGTCATCAAATTCCTTTTCTGAATAAATAAATATTAAACACATTAAAAAAGTAATAAAAAAAGATTATTACTTACATTAGTTCCCTGCCTGAATCATTCAGAAATTATCTGAATACCAGAGGTAATAACATCTGATTTAAGGTAAGATATCATCATGTCTTTCACTTCTGATTGAAAAAGATGGAGATCTTATTTGGGTTGGGGTAGAGAAGATGCCATCCTCTCCTAAATTTCCTGGAGAACATAAAAGTGAACTGTATAATATCAAAACTCTGTAAATAAAGGGATATTAGGTGTGTGTAAAATGATTAAATTGGACAGAGAAATAATGCAACCTTTAAATGCTATCAGATGTTTAGGCAATCTAGTATGTTTCCAGACAGGAAAGTGCCCAGTAGTTAATGATGAGTGGTTTTAATACTTCAGCAGGGCAATACATAGGATTTTGTTGTTATTGACTCATGATCATAGAATAAAAACTAAGTTTCTGGTTATGGTAATTAAAATTCTTTTTATATTGTAATTAAGCATGCAGATAAGAGCAGGTACATTTCCTGATGGATTAGATGAAATATTCAAGCACTAAACACTGCAAGTAGCAATTATTGACTTCTACCTCTACCATAGTCCCAAATGTTAAATGTTAAACTTTGGCATCAAGGGGAAACAAACCAACAAATAAACAAACCAGCTTTAGGTAGAACTGTAATCTGCAGTGTCATAATAGCAAAGAAGAGATGGGCATGATTTTCAGGGCTGCAGCAGGAGAAAGATGGAGATGGAAAGAAGATACAGATTGAGGAGGTAAATTGAGATTACTGGAACTAATATTCTGAGTCAGGGAATAATTCAGATGAAAGCAACTTCAAGTATTTCTGTATCAGCACTGTTAACTGGACAGATATTGATTAGGTCAAACAACACAAAGTTGCAAACTTACTAGAAGGAAATTCCACTTAGACGGTCAACATAGCCATCTGAAACAGGACATGACATAAAGGTGAAAGTTTGAGCTGATTTACAATGAAGACCTCAATGTCCTAGATGGTTATGGAGAAATAAAAATACATTAAACAAATCTGGATTGACATCCAATCATGTGGGAGCTGAATGCATCATTCTGACTTATGTGGAGCTACAGAAAATTGTGAAGATTGAGTACAATCTATTCCTGTGCGCTGAAGACTATATGTTGCTTAAGCCAGATCTTAAGTGCTTAAGCTCTTTGGACTAGAAGTGGTGGCTTCTTCAGAACTGTTGCCTTGCCTCACAGGAAGTGCTCAAGTGAAATACCATGGGACTGGACCTCAGAGCACAGCCCAATGTACAAAGTGCTTGGCAGCAGTAAATGACATTGTATTTGGTGCCGTTTAGGGCACAAGAGCGTACAGTTGTATATATGCATAGCATCATCTAAAGGAACTTTTTCTGATGACATTTCAAGTACATTTCTCCAGTGCAGTGCAGTATCAAAAAAAGCAGATTCTTGCTTATTTACACAGTGTAGGGCTGCGTAGAGAAAGGAGCTCAGGCCCCAAAACAGTGTTGTTAAATCAGTTCAGTCCAAGCTGATGAAGCCATACTGCTTCCAACTCCAGAGACAGCTGATTGATGTTTGCTTCGGGATCTCTGATCTGCACAATATAAACATACTTTTGTCTGACTAGAAAAGTTAGATGTCAGGGAAGAAGAAGGTTTGAGGAGCTATATATTCAACTTGGTACTCATCTCTTTATACGGATCTGGTCCAGTGAATAGATTTTTGCCTGACAAAAACACTGTCCCAAAGCGCTCACAGTTTCAAAAAAAATAAAAAATCACTCAACACTTTCTGTATTGTTTCCACTTCTTCAGGTGATAGAAAATGCAAAGGCTGATTGCTACCCTTGTTTTGACAGTGCTCTCACTGCAATGATAAAAATGTTTTCTCTTCCGCAATATAGTATTTCATCAGTCAGGCACAAAGAGAATAAGACCCAGTAATACTATTCCTTCTCATACTGCTTCTCTCACATCCACCTGTCTGAGCTATCTTCCACCACTGTCATAATTACAGAGAAAGTCTTGTTCAAAAGAAACCAACCAACCAACCAACCAAAAAAAAAAAAAATCACACCATTACTGCATTAATGTGACTGAGTTAAAGCAGTGTATTTGGAGCTGCTTCTGGGATTCTGACAAAATTAGGGAAATAGTAGTTTACCCAGAAAATCAAATAATTAATTACTTTATAAGAAGTAATGGCCTAGCTTGAAATTTTAAGAATTCCCATTTCTATGTGAACTGATCTGGAAACTAGATACATAGAAGTTAATGTGTTTGAGCACTCCGAACAAAACTCTGAAGTTAATGTCCAGTGTACACAACATGTATTTTACATGTATTTATTCACACTTTGGTTCACAACACATCTCAAGGGGTTCAAGGTAAAATAAAATCCTTGAAACAATCAGAAATGGCAAACATACAGTTAAATAATATAGCTAGTTTTAGTGTAACCAAAATCTTATATATATATGATTAGTTCTCTTCTTCCTATGCTCCCTACCATATTCTTAATCTCAATGGGATTATTTCAAAGGTCATTTTTTAAAGGTCATTCTGTAAAGGTAAAGATACATGCATATTTTTACAAGCTCCAAAAAAGAAAGATTTAACCTACCTCTGTTATCTAGAGTATGAATGCTTACTGAGCTCAACATAAATTCATAATGATTAAATGCCTCCACATTTTTTAAGTATATAAAATGTAAGAAATTTAGAATTACATAGAAAACAGTTCACAAGCTGTATAACAACATACCTATATATATATATGTATATTTAAGTATCCATCAAATTAATTATAAAGTCTATTTCATAAATTAACTTGTCTTAACTGAGCCACTAATTATGGCAACAACTATTTACAATGACAACTTACTGTGTAAAGTCTTAAGACTTCTAAATCAATTAAATAGAACTGTCCTGCTGACTCTGCATTTTGTAAGTAAACAACAGTCTTTCTACAGAATGATCTTGAAGAAATTTTGAATAATGTACTTTAGTTAGATGTAATATTTGCCTTCTAAACTTGAAACCAGTATTTTTGTTTTGTAACAATTTCATTTCTTGCTATGTCCAGTGAATTATTGCTTAATTTGAATACAAAGAGAAAGTTTGTTAAATTAAAAGTTCCAAAACTCTTCTAAATGTTTCAGACATTTTCCTGATCAAAAAACAACCAACCAACCAACCAACCAAAAAACCCAGTGTTGAAAAAAAACCTTTCAAACAATATAAGGTGTTTGTTTTGTTTGTTGGTTGGTTGGTTGGTTGGTTCGTTTGCTGTTTTTTTTTTTTTTTTTTTCATCTTTATTTTTCCTGATATTTTTACTTCTTTTTTACTGGTAGCAGCGGAGAATAGCTAGGGTGACAAAAAGAATCTCTATGTCAGTCAGGCTAATACAAACAACTTTTAGTACTTCTAATATGGAAACAAAGCAATGTCTAATAGTAGAGTGCCAAAAAACAATACGAAAAATGTTAACAATTCTTAAACTAGATATAGACTCTACTATATACTGGGACATCCTCACAGTCTTCAAGAATGTCTTTAAGTGACAGTCCAGACAGTCCTCCAAGTTAATTCAAATCTTCTGAATAGGATGTCAATATGATCAGTTACCTGCTCAAGTTTACACATATTGTTTAATTGGATTATAGAAGAATTTATTTTGTAAACAATGTTGCAAGAATTCAATAGATGTGATTGATTGTCAGAATTGTCACTATTTTCAAAACCACAACTGCCAAAATAATAAAATTTTGAGAAAAGAAAAACATTTCTAAAAATTCACAGCAGTAATTTTTTAAATTATTATTATTATATCTTTTTTTAAATGAAATATATGCAGAAAAATCATGGAAATATCCAAATAATCATCAACATGTTATGATGGAAGCACAAGGTACTGCAAGCAGATTGTTTCACACTTTGCGGAATCAAGGAGTACGGTTTTAAACTAAAAAAAGGGTAGGTTTAGATTAGATATAAGGAAGAAATTCTTTACTATGTGGGCGGTGAGGCACTGGAACAGGTTCCTTAGAGAAGTGGTGGATGCCCCCTTCCTGGAAGAGTTAAAGGAAAAGTTGGGTGGGACTTTGGGCAACCTGGTCTGGTGGGAGGTGTCCCTGCCCATGGCAGGGGGTTGGAACGAGGTGATCTTTAAGGTCCCTTCCAGCCCAAACCATTCTACGCTTCTATGAATTGGAGCTTGGGCCTGGCTCCTCACAGAGAGCATATTTAATGATTCTCCACTAAAGAAACAAAACTGAGAAGAGTGGCTTGTGCTCATTTATGCCTAAGGTAGCTTGTGCTCATTTATGCCTAAGGCCCGCTAGACCTTCTCTTCCCCGCTAGACCTTCTCTTCACAAACAGAGAAGGACTGGTGGGAGATGTGGTGGTCGGAAACTGTCTTGGACAGAGTGACCACAAAATGGTAGAGTTCTCTATTCTTGGCGAGGCCAGGAAGGGGACCAGTAAAACTGCTGTCTTGGACTTCCGGAGGGCTGACTTTGAGCTGCTCAGGACGCTGGTTGGCCGAGTCCCTTGGGAGGCGGTTCTGAAGGGCAGAGGAGTCCAGGAAGGCTGGGCGCTCCTCAAGAAGGAAATCTTAACGGCACAGGAGCAGTCCGTCCCCACGTGCCCAAAGACGAGCCGGCGTGGAAGAAGACCGGCCTGGCTCAACAGAGAGTTGCGGCTTGTGCTTAGCAGAAAAAAGAGGGTTTATAATCTTTGGAAAAAAGGGCGGGCCACTGAGGAGGACTACAAGGATGTAGCGAGGCTGTGCAGGGAGAAAATTAGAAAGGCCAAAGCTCATCTGGAGCTCAACCTGGCTACTGCCGTTAAAGACAACAAAAAATCCTTTTACAAATATATCAACGCGAAACGGAGGACTAAGGAGAATCTCCATCCTTTACTGGATGCGAGGGGAAACCTAGTTACTAAGGATGAGGAAAAGGCTGAGGTGCTTAATGCTGCCTTTGCCTCAGTCTTTAGAGGCAATACCGGTTGTTCTCTGGATACCCAGTGCCCTGAGCTGGTGGAAGGGGATGGGGAGCAGGATGTGGCCTTCGCTATTCATGAGGAAATGGTTGGCGACCTGCTAAGGAGCTTGGATGTGCGCAAGTCGATGGGGCCGGATGGGATGCACCCGAGGGTACTGAAAGAACTGGCGGAGGAGCTGGCCGAGCCGCTTTCCATCATTTATCGGCAGTCCTGGCTATCGGGGGAGGTCCCAGTTGACTGGCGGCTAGCCAATGTGACGCCCATCTATAAGAAGGGCCGGAGGGCAGACCCGGGGAACTATAGGCCTGTCAGTTTGACCTCAGTGCCAGGAAAGCTCATGGAGCAGATTATCTTGAGGGTCATCACGCGGTACTTGCAGGGCAAGCAGGCGATCAGGCCCAGTCAGCATGGGTTTATGAAAGGCAGGTCCTGCTTGACGAACCTGATCTCCTTCTATGACAAAGTGACGCGCTTGGTGGATGAGGGAAGGGCTGTGGATGTGGTTTACCTTGACCTCAGTAAGGCTTTTGACACCGTTCCCCACAACATTCTCCTCAAGAAACTGTCTGCTCGGGGCTTGGACTGGCGTACGCTTTGCTGGGTTAGAAACTGGCTGGATAGCCGGGCCCAGAGAGTTGTGGTGAATGGAGTCAAATCTGGTTGGAGTCTGGTCACAAGTGGTGTCCCCCAGGGCTCGGTACTGGGGCCGGTCCTCTTTAATATCTTTATCGATGATCTGGATGAGGGCGTCCAGTGCACCCTCAGTAAGTTTGCAGATGACACCAAGCTAAGTGCGTGTGTCAGTCTGCTCGAGGGCAGGAAGGCTCTGCAGGAGGATCTGGATAGGCTGGAGCGATGGGCTGAGGTCAACTGTATGAAGTTCAACAAGGCCAAGTGCCGGGTCCTGCACCTGGGGCGCAACAACCCCAAGCAGAGCTACAGGCTGGGAGATGAGTGGCTGGAAAGCTGCCTGGCCGAGAAGGACCTGGGAGTATTGGTTGATAGTCGGCTGAATATGAGCCAGCAGTGTGCTCAGGTGGCCAAGAAGGCCAACAGCATCCTGGCCTGTATAAGAAGCAGTGTGGCCAGCAGGTCTAGGGAAGTGATTGTCCCCCTGTACTCGGCTCTGGTGAGGCCGCACCTTGAGTACTGTGTTCAGTTTTGGGCCCCTCACTACAGGAAGGACATGGACGTGCTCGAGCGAGTCCAGAGAAGGGCGACCAAGCTGGTGAGGGGTCTGGAGAACAAGTCTTACGAGGAGCGGCTGAGGGAGCTGGGCTTGTTCAGCCTGGAGAAGAGGAGGCTCAGGGGCGACCTTATCGCTCTCTACAGTTACCTTAAAGGAGGCTGTAGCGAGGTGGGGGTTGGTCTGTTCTCCCACGTGCCTGGTGACAGGACGAGGGGGAATGGGCGAAAGTTGCGCCAGGGGAGTTTATGGATGTTAGGAAGTACTTCTTTACCGAAAGGGTTATTAAGCATTGGAACGGGCTGCCCAGGGAGGTGGTGGAGTCACCATCCCTGGAGGTCTTTAAAAGACGTTTAGATGTAGAGCTTAGCGATATGGTTTAGTGGAGTACTTAGTGTTAGGTCGGAGGTTGGACTCGATGATCTTGAGGTCTCTTCCAACCTAGATATCTGTGTGTGTGTGTGTGTGTGTGTGTGTAGGCATGGGGGAGTACAGGGGGATAAGATGTTTTGTTAGTATCATGAAACATAACAGTGTAATTTTTTTACGATATGTTAAAATCAAAATTATACTGTGTCAGTCACATGGGCATTGCAGAGAATACATGACAGAAAGTACAGCCAGTTTAGAGAAAATTTATGAGACAGCAATAACCAACAGCAAAGCTGTACTTTTATGAGTGTGGTTGAACTATTCTGCTTTAAATAAGGCTTTAAGTAAGACTGATTATTGTAAATAAACAAAAATGATTGTGTTCAGTCTATACAACTGATTCACGAGATAACAGAACATAAGAGAGAGCACGAGAGCATAGCTACAACAGCTCTGAACATTGCTAAAACTGACAGAACGGTGTGCTGGAAGCTGAGTTTCCTCGACTGTATCATCCTGTGATTGATAAGGATGTGTACAATAACAGCACTTATTTTATGCCAGTTTACTAACTGTACTTTTTTTTTTTTTTTTTTTTTTTTTTTTTGCGTATGCAAAAGGAAACATGAGGCTGTGGAATATTCTGGTCTTTTGATGGGTATAACCAAGCTGACTACTACAGGTTCAGTTTCCTGCTAAATATTGTACTGTGCAAACTGCAAATCATCTGTGCTGCATGACAGAAAAAAAGCTACAGTGGATAATGACATCTTTATCTTCATTTGGTAACTGTTTTCCACATCTAACCAACATCACCTTGACTTGTCAGGCATTAGTTTTGCTCCCTTGCCTCTTATCTAAACCTCAGATGCACAGTAAAATGAGGGTGGCAATTTTGGTGGATTGCTAAAATAGAGATTGATGAAGGACTGTATTACTAGCCTTTCAGAAACTTTTAAGCCCTTGTTTGGTTCTAAGCTCTTATATGTAAATATTCGTAATGGAATGGAATAATACTGAGCCCTGAGGAACAGCAGATGAGAAAGACTTCCAATACTATCAAATTTACAACATTTGTCCACTGGCAGTTCTGCAGAGTAACCCATGAGGAATGCTAGAAGACTGTTCTGTTTGCATATCTCCAGATCCTCCAGATTGGGGCTGCAATCTTTGTACTCAGATTAGCTATCAGTAGTCAGCAAGGCAAAATTACTTCAGGAGGTTCACCCAGATTTAACTCACAATTAACCAGATTTAACTTAAAATGTTAGACTTCAGAAAACATATTTAGGCATTCTTCCTTGGTTACCCAACAGTTTTGAAAGACAGGGATGAGGTAATTGCTCAGCTCCTCCATCCCCAGAAAAGGCTAATGTGTTGCTAAAGGAAACATTCTGAGCTGACTGTGGCCATACTCTGATTGAGAGCCCACAAATCAAGGAGAGTGTTTGGCTTTGCTAATTCACGTATGCTTATGAAAGGCCTGACAGATGATTGAGAGTATTTTTCATTAACGGACACAATGACAGTAGAGTTTTCACAAAAGTGTTTGTGTCATTAAACACTTTTGTCTTTTTTCAATGTTTTGTTAACACAGGAGTCTGGGTCTTACAAGATTTGGTCACTCAAAACACATTAGCTTTAATCCAGTAGAGTAGTGACTAGAAGATGGGATTGTACAGTATTAAAATCTTTTCACAGCTTTCAGAATTTTGCAATTTTTGATTATCCTTGAAGAATTTCCAGCTTACTTGAACTTGACATGTAAGAAAACCAGCATCTGATAAATATCAAGGTCCTCACCATAGCCTACATTTTTGCCCAGTGTAAGGAATTTCATGTGATATGTCCTGCACCATTTTAATACTGTGCCTTAGGAAACCCTCAGTTCTTCCAGGAAGAACATACATTTTATGCATGGTAAGACAAAAGAGGTACAAACCTAAACAGTTAGTGAATGGTAACATTTGCCGTGATAATTCCTACTGTATATTCAATGGACAAGCATTTGTTGGCTTTTTTTTTTAATAATTCAGATCACAACATGGCACTGAAGAGAAGTTTACCAAGGTTTTCTAAGTGCATTGAGACAGTTTTTATCAGAAGAGTATGGAAACAGAAGAGTAAAAAGACAGTTGACTAATAAAAAAAAAATATAAAAATACTTCAGAATATACAAGAAAAAAACAACCACATATTCCTTGGGAATTTTGCTGAGGCACAAGTGGGAAATAGCTTGCTAGTAATTAGTATGACTTTTTATTTTTTTAAAAAATAAGTTATTTAAAGTTAAAAATAAGTTATTTAAGTTAAATGAAAGATATGGATGCAGATAAAGAGATGGATAGTATTTGTGGGTAAAATTAAAAACAAACAAACAAACAAAAAAAAAACCACAAAGTCCTGCATCTAAGGAAAAAAAAATAGCCTAAAGACAACTTCATAAACATCTAAAATTGAAGGCTGGAAGAAAAAGAGCAACAACTATCCTCTGAAATTGCTGCCGAAAGTACTGTTTTTATTCCCTTTTGAGAAATAATATTATACAATCAGATTCATAATCCCAAATCAAACCTTCAAAGATAGTATATATGAGTATGGTCATTATGTCCGGGTACAAATACATTATCTGTTCCCTGTGTTTCCATTTTAGTCAGAGGATTAAAGGTACTTGTATGGAAATAAGCTGGATTCTATTTCATACAGACAGTCTGATGACAAAATCAGCTGTGGTCAACAGAGGTCTTTCATTCAACCTAAACAAGCTGTATTTTTACAAAAATGGTCTTTCAGAAGAGAATCAAAGTCACTGCTCCTGTACTTAAAAACACACAAAAAGTGTCAGTGGAGTAAATCTATTGATTACTCGCTGTTTCTCTTTGTTTCTGTCAGCCTGGAACAACAATAATAGCTTTTTCCACAAAAGCAAGGATAAGTATCAGTTGACTTGATAATGCTTTGAATGAAAACTGTGAAGGAAAAACATAATTTTAGTACATTTCCCAGTAAAATACTGCTTCCCCCTAAAAAACAAAGAACAAACAGACAAAAACCACAAAACAAACTGTGAGAAACAAAGTTGTGTTTTTGCAGTAGAGAATTACTTTTTTGTATTCCAAGGTAGTTGTGTAGTCATAATAAAGAGAAATGCTAAGTACATAAGTGGACAGTAGAAGGCCTCACTGTTCCAAAATAAGGTAGCAGCTTGAGAGAAACAGGATGAGCAGTGTGAGAACAGTAAAACAAAGATCACGAGTTCTCAAAACGTAAGAAATGAGAAATTAAAGGGTTGAAAAAAAGAAGAGTTGTACATATATGGTATAGAGGAGAGTCGAGTAGCTTGTGAACCTGTAGTACTCAGCCAATGAGGAAACAGGGGAGGTGATCAGGCGTCGGGTAATGGGGAATAAAAGGTTATGATTTGTTTACTAAAATGCACTTCTGATTGACAGGACGCCTGCCATTGCAATCGCGAGTAAAATAGCTTCACAGAAGATCCTGTCTGAAGAAAATTATTTGAGATTTTTTCTTTTTGAAAGAAATAATCACATGCATAATTTTTAAGAGAAAAAAAAAAAGTGTTCTGAACCAGATCAAAAAAAATCAAGGTCAGTGAAAATGTTGTAGTGAAATCATGCCCACCAAGAATGAGATTTCTGATATAAACTTTTCCTTCCCTAAAATATATTTAAAAATCAATCTTGATTCTTATTTTCAACAATCAGTTTTGTTGAGACTATTTTCATCTGTTCTTGTCTTCTGCACTGCCATCGTCCTTTTCCAATTTCAAGAAATTCCTTTTTATATAAAATGAAAATTATCCTGGTCAAGCAGAAATTATATGGACTAATATTGTTAAATGTGTCAAACAAACTTTCTGCATTCCTTTCCACAGCATGTTCTACCTAGCTTTTCTTGCACATTACTGGGATACTGACATTTCAGCAATGCAGAAGCTTTACTGCCAATTTGACTTATTTTTTGGAGGGCTACCTTTGATTTTGATGACATACTGTTCCAGTGTTTATGGTAAGCTTTTTGTAATCTCATAAATAAATGGACAGCCAATTTGGTATCCACAGTGAAAGCCCTTCTTAAAATACATTTTTGCTACAAAAAGACTCCAAATATGCACACAGTGTTTCATGATTGCTCATTCTTAGAGTATTCATGAATGTCTTTGTTACTTTGTTTTCTACTTTTATTTTAAACGATATATGGTTTAAAGAATTATTATTTTTTATTATTTTTTATTTTTTTTATGCCAGATCATAGGTGCAAAAAAAATGGTGATGATGACCACTACAGCCAAAAAAAAAAAAAAAAAAAAAAGTACTAAATAATTTCCTTGATTCCAAAAGCTAATATAAAAGTAGAGTTTACTTATTTCATAACTGTAAGGTAGATACTTTCAGATCTAGGGACATTGCATGTTGGAAAATTCGGAAATAATAATGTTGAAAAAAAAATTATATGTTGAGAAACACAAGGTTTCACTTGTATATGGGTTCTTTTGCTGTCCTTGCCACAGGTCAAACTGAAAAGGAACTCTAGTCCAATCATATAGTGAACGTGCAAAGTGCTTTGAGATGAAAGGTGCTGTATGAATTCAAAAACATTACGAAGGCTTAATGCCACAATACTTTTTAAAAGACAAATGCTGTTACCTCCTGTCACTTGGCACAAGTCATTCAAATTAACACAGTTTTTAGCTTTCCATATTGCTTCTAGTCTGCTGTTGGAAAATCTCCTGAGAGCTGACTGCTTGTTGCATCACAGTGTAAATGAGGTCTTGTAGTTCATTCCCTTACCCTAAAGCAGGGTCAACTGTGCCTACAAAATTCCTGACATATACTGACATATAACCTCTCCCAAAGATCTCAGATGATGGAGAATTCACAGTCTCTCCAGACATCACTTTATTTTCTATTCCATTCTATTTCCTATTCTGTATCCTATTATGCAAAATGAACTGTGCTTGCAGTGGCATAGAGATATTATTGTGCTCCTGATGAAGTCTGTTAAGTAGACACAAGTATTAAGTGGACTACTTGTATGATACAACTATATTTCTTTTTCCAGCTTGCTGCTATTAAGAGTAACTGGAACTTTTCAGCAAATAAATTACATAATTTGGTATCCTGTTTTCTAAATAATGGACAATTTTCAACCCTCCTATGTAAATAGTAACACAAGATTTTCAAACTCTGAAGACCACTCTGTGATTCATGTTTGCCAAAGGTGAGGAGTGCCTTCTTATTGCTTATTGGATCAAGTGACAGCATTTATTGGTTTACAGAGTATCCACACTCTTGAGGAATATCAAAATGTTCTCAAATTATCTTACGTCACAATTGTCATTCCTCAGCGAAGAATATATCTGGACCTTACATGCTTTACTAGTGCATTAAGAACATACATGGTGGAAGCATACCAAGCAGGCCAGCTGGTGGAGCTTACAGCTAGCTCCTGATGAGCTCAGGCATAGTGACAACTAGCACCTCTCATGTTCATGGTGAAAGGCTGTTGACTTCTTCCTCTACCACAGTAGCCTATTGTTGGGGACTGCTGCCTGGAAGCCAACTTCTCCTTGCTTTCCTATGCAACAGAGAAGCAGCAGGCACAACTGGCTCCTGCTCTGCGCTGAGCAAGCCCAGAGGTGTCAGGAAGCACAGGGGAGCTTTCCAGTGGCTTTTAGTCTGTAAATATTTATGATATCATTGGGATCTTGTCCCTAGCTCCATTCAAATCCAGAATGCACATTCTTTCAGTAATATCAAGCTTTTAGAAAATGGTTGGGTAGGCCATGAAATGGGGAGAAAAGAGATCATACAATATTTGCAGATTAGTTTGTGGATGTTTGAAGATCCTAGAAAAATTCTCAAGCTTTAGGTGGTATTTTAAGAACATTTATTATTATTATTATTATTATTATTATTATTATTATTATTAATATTAATTTATTGTTATTATAGTTTTTCTATTCTTATTTAGAAGACTGCTGTCTTATTCATATTATGATACCATCTGTTGCAGGAAGGGTTAATTCTAGAGAATCTTCTAGTTATTTTTAAACATCAATAAATATTTTATGTACCATATAGGTTAGTCAGTAGCACTTTTAAAACCACTTTGAAATTAATGGGCATTTAAGCTATTCAGTTCCTTTTTTTTTTTTTTACTTCTTTGTAGTTTAAATTAAGCTTTTCTATTGGTAAGGGATAAAAACACTAAATTAAGAGATATGGATTGGATAGCTTACATTGTCTTTAATCTATAAGGCTAAAAAAAATATCCCCAAACTGAGATCTTACTTATATAAGAGAAACTAAACCTCAAAGAGGAAAAATAATGATCCAGATGACAGTACTGAAAAGTTGCCTAATTTTATGGTATGGGGGGCAGCTAGTGAAGACAAATGTAGACACTGAGAAGCCAGAAAAAAAAAAAAAAAAAGATAAGCCCTGATAATTGTGCTCTGACTCCTTAAAAATGGCATCCTTAGAGATCATGAAGAGAAATACTAAAGTATATGTCTTTTGTTTAATTAGCATTTTTAATTCATACAGCTGGGTATATAGTATGTGTGTTTGTGTGCCTGTGCACGCATGTGCAGAAAAAAACCCACTCAATTATATTGTTACTAATTATGCAATTACTGCTGCAAGTAAAATTTTAGCTTTGCTAAATGCAATATTAGCCAGAGAGAAATCAAATACTTAACAGACAAGAAATCAGTGACATAAAGAATCATACTTAGTAATAATATTTTTGACTCTGAAAATCTAATTTTGAGCAAATCAAAAATCCCAGTTTTCTGAACATGTGTTCTTGCTTCTGAAATTAATATTCTTTGCTTTTAGGAAAGGAAGAAGTAGAATGGATGCTTCAGAGTAAAAACTGATAAAAAGAAGGTAGATGTCACATGAATTGCCTTGTAACACTTTCATTAAAATCTTATTTAAACAATGAGTTGGTCTAGAACTTTTATTTTATCTATTAGTTACAGACAATATTTTTCACTACTTTTTACATAACAGTCATGTTACTAAGAGACAGATCTTGAGGTTTTCATGTACTTCTTGAAGTAGATTGACTAACAGATTTACATAAAAATTGCAAGACTCATCTTGCTTTCTATGAATGGTAATTTACCATTAAAGATATCGCCAGTACGGTTAAAAGTACATCAAACATTCATGAAGGGTGGTTTTTACCACTGTACAGAAAGTCAGTGCTGGAACTAATGTGCTACTGAAAGCTTGTTTAATTCCAAGGCTTTGACAAGAGTTTCTGGATGACTATTGTAGAATAATCAACTCAGTCTAGTATTCCCTTAATGAAAATTAGGTTTCTGTCTCTCTTTTCCCAGACACATATTTTTCAAACACTATTTTGTCTATCTTGTTTCCTAGTATTCATCCCATGTATCCTAGCAGTCAGAAATTAATGCTCACTTCTGAATTTTGAAACTGGTGCTTTCATTTCTGGGACACAGACAAATAATTTGTTACTTTGTTTGTACTATCCTAAGCTGGCCTAAATATGTGTGCATAAGCATAGGTACATAAAACACATGCAAAAATTGTTTAGAAGTACATTAATCTTGAAAAACTTACAGACAAGTTCTGTCAGGAGAACATAATTTCTCAACAATTAAGTTGCCACAGAGCTGACTTATGCCTAAATATTTTTTTTCCTGTAACAATTGTTCTCTACCTTTGACCTTAGATATCCAATCACTGTATGGCTGTCCAGAGATAATTGAAATGCATTTAAAATACCTTAAAGAAATGCACTTTATTTCTTTTATTCCTGCAGTTCAGCAGTTGCTTTGCCTTGCATGCACCTCTCCTTACTCCTGCCCCCAAAGTCATGTCACTGTGTCAGTTTTGAGACAAAGAAAGTGAGAAGCATATCTAAATAAATGGATGTCAAGGGAGCGATTTACCTAGCAACAGTAGCTATGTGAAAGTTTTCCAGAAATGTCTCCCTGTGCATGTGATAGTACCTTAATGGCTTGGATTTCAGAGGATTGACGAAATGGCTGGGAGGATTCTAGCTGAGCAAAGCACCAAACGACATGCAGTGCACATACATTCTGGGAAATATAATGCCATCAGTGCAGCAGGGAATTTATGCACATCCTTTCCATTAATACTGTAAGGATTTTTGGTCATAAATCCATAGTTAGAAAAACATTATTTTTCCCTGTGCTACATTAGTTATAAAAAATATGTGAACTGAGGAAACATGTTAGGATAAATGTTTCTGAGTTGTAATAGCTGTCATTTTTTAAAAGCAAAGCACCACATACAGAATTATCTGAAGTGTTACGACAATAACCGAGACCAAGGAGAGGCAAAAAGCTAAGATGACACTGTGATATATAGCTATCTACTGCTGTATCAGTAATGGACGCTGCTGACAGATGACCCAGGGGATCAAGCCCCAGTGTACAAAATGAATAGTTTTGTCTTAGGCAACTGCATTCGATACAGCCAACTGAGAGGAAACTGCATTCACATAAATTCTGCATAGTTACAGGTAAGCATAGTTTAAAATAATGTAAATCCATAATAATCCAATTGCGGACTTAATAAAATCACTGTACATCCATGCTATTTGAATTCAACAAGTGATCTAAAGCAAATTCTCCAGATGAGATTGTGGTTCTACCACACCATTTCTGTTCCAGACCATTTCGCCTTTTCCCACATTTTGCCCTCTACTCCTGTAAACTTAATGTGTTTCAGAAACATATTGTAACCTGAACCACCGGAATTTTAAGATAGATAGCCTATAGTGAGCCCCCAATAAAGACTAGAAAACTCAGAAAAGCCTGATTTTATTACAGAATAAGAATTAACTTTTTGTATATAGAAAGTTCAAATTAGATCAGACTGAATAGAAATAAAGAAAGGTTTATATCTAACCCTGCCCATGATATCTTTGCTTCTAGGTGTGGCTTCAGTCAGTCTAGAAATTTTTGATGTTGTAGCAAACTCACCATGTTCCACCTTGGTCATTAAGACTTTTCTCTTTCTGTCGTCTCTGAGGACTAGAAGGCTACTTGCTGTTTCTCTGAGAAGGAACCTTCTCTTCGTTCCCTGCTGCACGCTTTCGACCATATACATTTTTTCTCCCAGTGAACAAACTCAACTCCTACTCAATGACTGTGCAACCTCCTTTTCGTTGAGGAGGTTCCCTCTGACCCAGTTTTCCAGAAACTCACAGCTGAGAACATGGAGTTCATCACATCTATGATCATAGCAATATTCTCCTTGGTTCTTCGTCTGAGATACCATTTCTTCTCCCAAGATTTCTTTTGTCTTTTCCTCTGTTACAGCTCTGAGGTCTTAGAATCACAGAATCATAGAATATCCCAAGTTATATCCCAAGAATATCCCATAAGGATCATCGAGTCCAACTCCTTCAATGTGGTTTACCAAATGCATTCATTTCTGCCTTTCCTACATGGTATTTCTTCAGCTTGGAGTATTTTTCAGAATTTCACTCCCCCTTTTCCCTAACAATGATTCTGACTATTCATCTTTCCCTTTTCCAACTCTTCTTGTCAGAAAAGGTATTGCCAATGCACTTCCTCTACATCAGGCAGTTTCTTCTATCAGACCATCTGTTCTGGAGTGATCCCTTCTTTCTCCTGAAGCTTATCTTCCCATATCAGTAGTAACTTTTTCTTTTGAGACTCTTCCATTGGTCCTCAAAGGGACAGAGTATGATAACATTAAATTGGTGGTATCAGGGTGGAGAGATATGACTCTGCTCTCAACTAATGATTTTACAAGTGGTGGAAGAATATTGCTTTCTCTCAGCTTTGAAATGTATTCACTACAGATTAACGGAACCTCAGGCAGAGATCAATATCATCTGGTAGGAAGCACTACCAACCAAAATAATCCCCAGCACTGAGAGACAAACATTTTACATAAATTGGACAGAATTGGACACTCAGTAAAATTCTGCTGACAGGTCCAGTGACTTTGCTGTTCTGTTTCATTCTTGCTGAAAAGACATTTGTAATTACAAGTCTTAAAAAACTTCAGCCTTTTCCTTTCCAGAAAACTGGGGACTTTTTAAAATTCTGCTTTAACAAACTGTAGCTAAGATACTGTGATTTCCATTATTTGGACATTGACTTCTCTTCTTACCATATACACACCTAAAGATTTTTCTGATTTAGTTTAAATATACACGTGACTGGTTCTAGCCACTCACTAGCTACCATAAGCTGTTTCACTGGTAAGCAGCAGTAAGTAGGCAGAAATTATGTCCATGATACATGTTAAGAGACCTGTGGTTGAATAATCTCAACATGTTCTAGCTTTAGCACTCCCAAGTTGTATTCTCTTATTCATTTTCTTGCTATCAAAATCCCTTTTAGTATATTTAGGCCCATGTTATCTCTCTAACACATGCAGACCACATGCACCCTCTCTGTCTGCCTGAATGGTTCATCTAATCTGAACAACTGAAGAGGTTAGGTACTAATTTGACATAAATGTCCAGCTTGTATCTGAATAATACCTCCTCCTCCTCTCTGCTTCACTCTGTGTTAGTTAAATCTGGATTTCCTCTATGTCTAAACCAAGAAAATCATAGATAATCTTCATTGTTATTCCTTTAACAGACAAATACATCTGTTGACTGATGCAGATACTTAGTCAATGATGTCCCATCATGTTCTAGAAAAAAAAATAAATCTATAAAAATATCAAAAATTTACAACATTTAGAGTTAACGAGTACTATTTTCCCTTCTAGCAGAGGATTCACCTGTTAGTAAATACTGATCTTTTGGGAAAGCTTGCATATATAATATCAATTGTCTTTACGGTGATTCAGGAAGATGGAGAGGCAGCCACTGTTCCTGTTAGCTCAGTCCTTCCATTGTTTTGACAAGATTCTTGCCAGAATAGAGAATTATCTACTTTGGTTGAGGAAGATTCTCATTTCAAGTTGCTACCCGCGCAGAAAATAATAGCCACTGCTGACACATCTCTCCACTAAACTGTGTTCATGGGCACATCCTGAAAAAATGTTTTCACAAAGTCTCAGATCTTGAAAAGGAAATCTAAAGGCAAAATGTTGTGTCTAGCACTTTCATTAACACTATTGATGTCAGGCAGGACCAGCTGATATTCTTTAACGCTTTTCAACAAGCAAGTTAAAATATTGTTTTAGAGGAAAATAACCACAATAACAAAAATATAGTATTAGCAATTCTGGATTCAAAATTAGGCAAAGTAATACTTAATTGAACTGCGTGTGCTACTAATTTTTAAGTGTGCATGAAATTCTGGAAATTTGTTTTCAGAAAGTTCAATGAAATCAATTAAATCAGGCAGAAGTAATGCTAGGTACACATTCAGAAGCAAAATTTACAACTGGATTCAAATTTATTCCAAAATTTTCTAGTATTACAATTGGAGATAAAATCATTCAATATGGTATATGATTTTTTCAAAACCTAGTAGGAAAAGCATTTACACAATACAGTCCCCAAACTACAATTTAGAGACTACAAATAGGGGTATTCTGTATTCTCTATGGATATCCTTATAATAGTATGAATGTTATTTATAAAAATTAATTGTAAAATTGTTAGTTAAAAAAAAAAAAAAAGAAAAACAACTATGGCATTGTAATTTGTCAAAAAATTATTTTCTTAATTAACAGTGTATGCCAGCTGTGCCTTTTTTTTTTTTTTTTTTTTTTGCCAGATTTTCAAAAGATTGTTAGGTTATTTTCCAGGTACCTATCACTCAATTAAAAATAAAAATAAAAAAATCCAGTACACATCAAAAATACAGCCTGTTATAGAAATTTGTTGTGACAGATTTAAACTGTGTGAAATTCTACAGTATTTGTAAAACTGTTGTATTTCAATTCCAGTAAAATTAATTATTTTCAAAGTACAGTGACTGTATATCCTGTCATTGCTATATAAGGTATATTTATGAAAGTACCTGGGCAAACAACAGAGCATACCTTTTGATAAAAAGACACTTGTTTAACTGGTATAGCATTTATGACTCAATTTGTTGTATTGAAAATGGCTCACTTCATGATTGGTTACCAATTTCATAGAATCACTGAATGGTTTGGGTTGGAAGGGACCTTAAAGATCACCCAGTTCCAATCCCCCTGCCATGGGCAGGGACACCTCTCAGCAGACCAGGTTGCTCAAAGCCCCATCCAACCTGGCCTTGAACACCTCCAGGGATGGGGCATCCACAGCTTCTCTGGGCAACCTGTTCCAATACCTCACCACCCACATGGTAAAGAATTTTTTCCTTATATCTAACCTAAATCTATTCTCTTTGATTTTAAAGCCATTACTCCTTGTCCTATCACGACATTACCTGACAAAGAGTCCCTCCCCAGCTTTCCTGTATGCCCCATTTAGGTACTGGAAGGCTGCAATGATGTCTCCCCAGTCTTCTCTTTTCCAGGCTGAACAGCCCCAATTCCCTCAGCTTCCCTTCATGGGAGAGGTGCTCTGGCCCTTTAATCATCCTCATGGCCCTCCTCTAGACTCGCTCTAATATGTACATGTCCTTCTTGTGCTGGGGGCCCCAGAGCTGAATGCAGTGCTCCAGGTGGGGTCTCACGAGAGCAGAGCAGAGGGGGAGAATTACCTCCCTTGACCTGCTGGTCACGCTTCTATATAGTTCATATATTCATTTGTGTGGTTTAGTAGAGTTTAATATTTAGTGGTAGTTTTCAGAGGTTATACTTTGCAAGAAAAATTATTTTGGTTCAGTGATTGAAATGAACATTAGGCCCAACTTTTTTTTTTTTCCTTTCTTCTATTAAACCTATTACACAAGCTTAACTTTTTAAAAAAATACTACAGATATACTTACAAATTGAGATCTAGCATAAATTCCCAGGTTAGAAACTACAAAACCCAGTCGAGGGTGATAAGTTCTGCCCACTGCTACACAGATAAACAACTGTTTGCTAAGATTTAATTGCTGCAGTTGGAGTCAGCTCTGACTTCAGCATTAGTAATTGCTGAACTTTTGGAAATCAGCCTGCCTATGACAGCCAAAAATTGTGGTAAGGGCATTTGGCTTATAGCAGGTTATGGTGTTGTAAACTAATATAACAACATAGTTCTTTTATATGACTATCAGTTCTTTTTATTAACACGATGCAGCTGGTATGATAAGCATTTGTATATTATTTATAAGAATGACGTTTACTGCTATGCAGATTGAAAGCATTTTACCTCATTCTTACATGGACTGAGAAACCTAATGATGAGAATTTATCTACTGTGGTGTATGCATTCCTCTGTGGGACTTACAGTTCTCCCATAGTCCTGTTTATATTAAAGCTTTCATATAATCAACCTTATTACAGAACATTCTTTTTAATATTTAAATACTTTGAATAATTTTTACAGGTATTATTCTGGAAATTCATCTAATAAAAACAATTGTCTGTGGATATATCTTCATGACACTGACAATTACTTAATTGGAGCAATTCTTTTTCCTACATGATGTGCCATTTAAATGATTTTGTTGAATTTAACTGTCAATAACTGGGGAGTGGGAAGGGTACCCTCTGTACCTCCATTTTCACATTTCTGAATGAGAAATAATAATGTTAAAACCTGCATGAAATGTATTGCACAGTATGTGAAACTGACTGACACATTTTTCTGTCTTCCCTAATGGATTATGAAGTAGTTGACTTTTTGCCAGAATATTCCTCATTACTTGTTCAACTCAAAAAAACTCTCACCATCCACTCAGTATCTCTGTCTGAATTGTCAATAAAGAAATAATCAACTAAACTGAATATATGGCTTTGAAGTTAGAGTTGTATAAAGCATACAAAACACTAACTAGCTATAAAGCCCTAATATATATGGTGAAATTAAAGGGAAAAGCACAGTTGCCATGATAGTACTGGACTTGCATCCATAGTGTTTCAGCCATGAGATGACAGTTTCAGTGTAAAGGATTAATAAACTAGACTGGAAGTGTAGCGTGAGGGCAACCCTTGCAGTTGGCACAGCCACCAATTGAAGGATCAGTGTTAGAACATGAAATGGATAAATGCAGTTGAAGAAACAAAATAATCATTTTATCAGCTCGTTGCTATCATTGCCAGTGAGTACCACTGCAAAAGGTTGCTCCATGTAAGCAGCTCAGGTACTGCAGCTGCTCTGGTTGTTAATAAGAAAAGTGTTTTTCTCCAAAAATACTCACATTTCATATGATTTGTTGTAGCATTCAGGCAAGTGGTGCACCTAAGATATACAAAAACAAAAATCAGTTTCAGATTATAAAGTAAAAACCTCACTGAGAAAACTACAAAAACTGAGTGTCTGGCAACAAAGCCAGAAAAAAAAAAAAAACAAACAAAAAAAAAAAAAAACAAAAAAAAAACGTTCTTGCTGTTCAAAGACTGATTCTTCTAAAGTGTCATCTTCTTCCAGAAAAGCCTGAGAGACAAAGCAAAAGCAAGATAGGAAGTGTTGGATCTGTTCTGGATCTTTAGGAGGTGCTCAGTGCTTAGAAGGATTATGGTTGGTGTGTCCCAAAGACAAAAATTCAGTATATATACGATATTATAGTACAAATATTTCAGCTGTATTCTTGTGTACGTTGACATTCTGGCAATTATTACCTGCAACGATTAGTCAAAACCTGTAAAATAATTTGATAATTTGAAACAAACAAAAAATGGAGTCTCACTCATACACTTTCTGTTTAAATAACCACTATACTGTAATTTTGCAGTTGAAGAAGAACATTTTCAACCATTTAAGCCCCCTTGATTTCTTATGCTATGACCATTTATCAAGTAAGCTTTGAATTCCAGGTGCTTTGCATTCACATGGAGCCCTTTAAATTATGCCATTATGACACTAAGCCTTTGCAGTGAGTTCATCAATATACTAAGAACATTCTTTGTCACATTCTGCAGGAAGCTTACAGATGTTGACAGCTGCTTCTATGTCTTCAGGGCAGTGTTGGAGTAAGAGGACAATATAAAGATTTAACCTTGGAATGGCAGTGTTCTTCATGCAGTTTAAATGTTGAAGATTGCGATAAAGAAACTTAATATCTGTAATGTTTTAGTGGTTGAACTGCACTGTGATATAAACTTTCTAGAGAATATATAACAGTAGTAAAGTATCACCACTTTGATCAAGGTATGTCACAGCTAGTTGTGTTCACATAAGGGCTAGGAAACATGAACACTGGCTGTGTAGCTCATGCTTTATTCACTACTTCAAAGAACAGGCAGAATTTCAATTTCATTATTATTATAATCTGTAAATACAGTTTTGATGTGGTCAGATTTCTATCACTAGGGAAAGGGATAATACCTGTTAATTTTACCTTGTTGGTATTGGCAATATGAGAAGCTTCAAGACACCTGTGGGCTGTGATACATTCAGGCACCTGAAGAGAAACACAGACGTGTGTTGATGTTCTGTCTTTAATGAAGAACTTTGATGTCTTGGCCTTCTGCTGTTCTAGTGGAATTAATGAGAAGAAGTCTGAGATCAGTTTTATATACAAATTCATATACTTTGTTATTATGAGAAAGAAAAGTATCATCTGCTCATGTGGATTACAGGATGAAAGCATGAATTTGTTTTTAATTACCATACTGTCTTTTGCTAACAGTCTGGGTTCATCTTGTATATTTTACTACACTTGAATTTCATTCTCGTTTAAAGCGCCCCTCATTCCAAATCAATCACTACAGAATTGTCTTTCTGGGCATTTTTGGAAAACAGGCTTCCTGCTGTATGATCCCCAAAAAAGACAACATAGCAAAAAATCTTCTGTGTATGTTAGAAAATCTGGTCCTCTCAGTATCATGAATATACTTTATATCACAGTGGCACTGGCAACTCCACATGATCCACAAAGTTGCAGAGCTCCCAACCAGTAGCATCTGTATGAAGAAGTTTCTGAAAATTCACAGAAAGCATTAGCAAAGTTGTTTTTTTCGTTCTTCATCTGTTCTGGTCCATCTGGTTAATTCCTCTTCCATCTCCACTCACGTAAAACAAGATCTTTATAGATAATATGGCAAATATTCTGAAGTGAAAAATTCTCTTGAGCTGTTCCTCTTTCTTTCTATTTCAGTCACTAAGCAAACAAGGAAGCACAAGCAAGCTTCCTTACAACCACAATATTAACTGGTGAATTTTAGTGCAGCAAGATAGTTTGAAAGCTCATTTCTTTTATAATGAATAATAAAATAAAATAAAAAACAATTTAACATATTGAAGTTCAATAGAAGTACCTTTTGCATGCTGTAACTGTGAAAATAATGCTTTTAAAAATCAAGAGCAGGATAGAGTTTCAAATGTTCTGTAATTTTACTTTTCCTTAGATCTAAGGACAGTTTTAAACTTCTGCGTTCCAAAGCATTCAAAGCAAAACACACTGAGATATAGATATCAGGGCTCCATCACCCTAACAACAAACTGTACAGTGCAAAGATAGAGTTTCTATGGATCCATTGTCCTTTTCTTTCTGGATATGCAATAAAACTCTATTTTGCGAGCAAAAAAGAAGGAGACAGCTCCTGTAATGACTATCTTGAGAACTCCCTCTGCTCCAGATTTTGTACCAACTTGGTAGATATTATTTAGGAAAATAAATAAGTAAATAAAAATAGATTCCCTACAATGCATTTTCTTGTGTTAACACACATGATGAGTATGTATTTATTTTCAGAGGTAATAATGAGTAGTCTATATATATGCTACAACTTTTAGAGGTAGGGTAAGGAAGCAGCAGGAGCTAGTTGCTCTAGAAGGTAAGGCAAGCCAGGAGTGACAGCAGGACAGGAGGGGCAGTGTCCTCAAAGATAAGGACATAGTCCCATGATTCCCAAGAAAAAATGAACACGTCCAGTGATCAAGTTCATCTAATGGTCCCAATCACAATGTTAGCTTATAGCCACAGGACATTTCCAAGCTCAATCTGGAAAGTCAAGTCCACAGGTCAGGATCAGCAAGATATATGGCTGACCACAGACAGAGCTGAAACATAGCTCTGGCAAAGACAAGGCTAAGCATTTTGACTTAAAAACAACTGTCATGCAAAGAGGAGTAAGTTGCCAAAAAGGATTCTCACAGCCCTTTCTCTCTGAGCTGTTTTTACAGCACTCTTTCCCTGAGTCCCACAGTTACACAAGATCAGATCTGGCATTGAGCACAGGCAGCTAAACCCCAGTGGAGAAGTGGGGAATAATGTAGGTCTCTGACAGATAATTAGGAATGTTAAATTTTGTAACTGTGCTACACCTGGTGTGAACAGTTACTATTGGCTTTCATAAATAGAATAAATTAATAACAACTCCACTGCATTTATCTGAAGACCTCAAAGCAATTTAGAACAACTAATGAGTTAAGCTTCTTACCAACTCTTTGATGTGGAGAATTAGTTCTATCTCCAGCATACAGATGTAGAAGTTGGACACAGCAAAAGAAATTGTAAAGACAACAGCAGTTTGACCTCAATGAGTGAGGCCAGGATTTCATCCATAGAAGTCAATTGAGTTTCCTAGGATCACAAAAGGGTCTCGAAGTTCCTCTCTGTTGTATTGATGGAGTTCTCATGACAGTTGTAGGTTTGCATTACTTTTTTTTTTTTTTTAAAGCAAAACATTTGTTGCAAAAACAAGGATAAAAATTACAACCCCTTTACCTAAGGCTTATGATTTAATTCTAAAATTGTCCTTGCTTAATTTGTAACACAATATACTTTTCACCTTCCTTCACTTTATTGCTTTGAACCTTCAGAGTGTAGTATGTACTGAGTACATCTAAAAATGATTCCACAATTTCTGCAGTTCTGACAAAATACAGACTACTCATAATTTCATAATGCTTAGCTGTGTTCCATTTTTTTTGCAGTCAGTAAAAAACAAATAAATAAACAAAATTCTTTCTATAAGCTGCAACTATTTACAAAACCTTTATATTTTATTCCATAAACATATGTTCAATTTTATAAGTTCTCCCAGTGTTACTTACTGCTCTCCCTCCTCTCCTTGTTTTGAAATACAGTTGTTTCAGATACAAAGTAAAAGCAAATTTGAAATCTTCCGAAAGCACAGATTATGGACTGCTTCTATTCTGAGTGAAAATGTGCAAGAATACAGAACTTATTTAAATTTATACAACATTTGATTTTTTTTTTTAATTTTATTTCATTAGCTGTTTTCTCTTATGTGTTGCCATATATTCATTTATATATACATATAGCCAGGTGCAATCAAACACACATGCATGCTAAATGCTGATTTTATGTATAGGACTTAGATTTGTCTTCACTTCTGTTCCTTTAAAAGCATCAAAGTGTTCACCAAAATGAAGACCCAGAATTTTCATTTAACCCAGTCAGAATTCCAATTTTAGGGAGGGAAATCTAAATATACATCTAATGTTACATATATTATATATTATATATATATATATATAGTTGCTCAAACTATTCTTCGTTTTAGCTCTTGTTTAGTTAAGCCCTGAAGCACATTTTTCCTAAAGCTTAAAAGTTTTTGACATTTTTCCCTACATTTCTTTTTCCTCAGCAGTTTAACCCTTGGTTGTATTTCCTGTTTACTCAGTTCTTCCCGGTTTCCCTAGAATTTGCTTCATGTACTTCCATTTCTTTCACTCTGAATGGCAAACACACACAAAAAGTTTTAAGCAAGAAATTCCATAGAATTCCAACATTTTCTAGACGGTCTGTACTTATAAAGAATAAAATTATTTCAGTATCCTTCCTTCTTACTAGCTTTCTTTTGCAGTGCTGTAACCATAAACTGGTTCAATGGAACATGATATCAAGGTTTATGAACACAGCCACTGTAGTCCCAAAATTATTGAGATACCCAGTCACAGTGATTTACTGTAAATTCTCCCTGCCTTCATGGGTGTGCATACTCACGGTGGGCAGAAACTGGTCCTGCTCTAAAGTGATTTAGGAAAGAATCAAACTGTCATGTTTCTGTAGGGTCTGGTTTTCATTTATTTATTTATTTAATATATATATATATATATATATATATTTTCTTTCTCTTTCCTGGAAACAAATGACAAAAAAATTATTGGAAATGAAGCACCTGCAGAGCATGAAAATGAAAATATAAATATATGCATATCTAGTACAGGACTTTAACAAAACTCCTGTTGAACAGGAGGAGAAACAACGGAGTGTATGTGCTAGCATGTAGAACAAAGAAGATAAACATTGACATTACGGAATGAAATTAATAATAAACTAGATTTTTATCTGGTTGCAGACTGTAATGTTATGGATTAAAATTATACAGTTTAATATGAATTTTAATATGAAAAATGAAAATTAATTTTAATTCATATGAAATTTATTGTACTATGTTATTGCTGATTTTGTTTGATCATGTGACAGTAATTCAGCATCTCTCTATAGTGTACACCTCCAACCTCCTCACCAAAATAAAAAGGAAAGAATCAGATCTCATTATCATTATTGGATTGGAGAAAGTTATAAAGGGAAAAAGATAACAGAAGGCCAACTATCTATGCTGCAAATTAGAATCACCTTGCAACAAGGTCAGGACACAGCAGCCCTTTAATCAAATTCTATACTATTTGTATTTGTAATATTGACAAATCTGAATTATAATGAAATACTATTTGTTCCCTGCTGTTGAATGTTTCTGTTGTAATGACTATTGTGATTTTAGCCAACTGAGTTTATAACTCACTTTCTTGGCTGAGACTAAAAAGTTAAAATTGAAAGAAATAAATGAGAGGTGGAAAAGAGTGTAAGTATAGGTGGAGTGCAAGCAAAAATGATAAAAACGAAACTTTTAAATCTTTTTGTTTACCTCTAGTAGAATCTGTCAGTTTAGTACCACATTGCTATCCAGAAGTACTTAAAACAGTGCAAACTAAAAGTGGCATGTTGCCATTAATATTCATTAATACTAATATTATTAATATTTGCATATTTTAGTCATGTAGTCACTGCAATCTTACGTGGGTCATTGCAAAATTGCTTGTCATGTCAATTTCTTTGACTCTTGGATACTAATAAGATTATTTGATCTGTGGGCATGTTTTTAATAGTCTGTTAGTCATCACTAAGATACTCCAGCAGTAATTCTGGAAAAAACTAGTCAGGGACCTCATTTACTGTCTTTTAAATAAAGTTACATTATAAAAAAGAAAACTTATAATAGTTTGTTGAGCACAAAAGAATGAAATCTTTCCTGAACCTTCCTAAAGATGCTCTCCTACGCACACAGGTATAATCTTATGATTGACTTTCACCAGGTTTTTTTTCTCAATTTCATGTACTTTCTCCAAAATTCTCTTTGCTTTTTGCTACTTTAGCAATTGTTACCTGAATCATAAAAATCAGTAAAATAAAACAATTTTATAAGATTATAGTGTCAGTTTCTGCACATTCAGAGCTTCAGCAACCTCCAGAAACTGAGAGATTATTCCCTGCAGGGGAACATTAATGGGAGAGGTATAGGATGAACTATGAGGAAGTGACGTTCCAGTCTCCATTGGCTTATTAGGGAACCAGAAACATTGATTTTTCACATCACGCTACCATCTTATTTCAAGCAAGAATGTTCTATTTCTTTCATTACCTCCAAAATACCTTCCTAAAATGAAAATTAATGTCTTTTGGCCAATCAAAGTCATGTAATTGTCAAATATCTCATATCCTGATATTATGTGGTATCCTGACGTTAGTAGGAACTTGGCATGCACAGGTCCAAATTTCTGTATCAGGTAGAGGTGAAATAAAGTTGAAACCTAATGCTCCAACCTTTACATTAAAATATTACCAGTATGTTTGAAATCTATTACTACTTTAGGACAACTTGAATATTTTCAGATTGTGAAATTTGTCATATGACATTTGCAACACAGGTAAAGACAGATTACACCTAATGTATAGGTGTTCCTATATCAGACATTAAAATTTCCCATCAGCGAATAGCATGCAAGATTAAAAATTACAACAAAGAACTAAATTTCTACGAATGCAAGACAACATCCTTCTGTGTTTATAGGACCTGAGGCCCAAAGAATTCCAATAATGCCACTTACAACCCTTTTAATACCCATTTAGGCCTTTGTTACAAATAAAACTTACCATGAGGTGTTCAAACATTACAACAGTTTATATCCAGAAGATCTTCCTGTTAAAGAAGAATTGCGTATCTTGGTTAGGAAACCATTAATTTAAGAAAACATTTTCCTTCTTGGTTCAAGAATCACAATTTATTATTTGTTTATTTATTTATTTATTTATTTTATATTCTGACAATGCACTCAAATTAGCCTAGATGGCAAAGTTAAAAATGTTTTGGTGTTTATGTTTTATCTTCCCTCTTCTCCTTCATTTATGTTTTCTTTCTATATTTTCCCTTTGTGGGAAGAGAAGGAAAGGGGGGAAAAGATCTGGAAAACAAGGGAAAACTCAGAACTGTAAAATAACATTTCTTTTGTGCCTGTTTTTTCTTCTATATTTTAATATTAATTAATATTCTTAATTAATTAATTAATATTCTGTATTTTATGTGAAAAAGGAAAAGAAAGGAGGACTCAAACAACAACAACAACAACAGCAGCAAATCCAAAAGCAAACATCAAGGGCAAAAAAGCAAACAGAGAAAGCAGTCTTAATCACCAAACTATGAGTTACCTGACCATTACTGATTATTTCTTCGGAAGTTCCACCTCAACAAACCACTATAAAACAATTCAAAAAAGAAAATAGGTGTTTGATATATGGCACTGATAAAGGACCAATAAGGAATTGATTGTAAAAAAACAACAAGATAAAAAAAATTTCAGATGATCATGTTAACAGCTAATTCTGTGTGTTATTCCTTTTCCCTCCATTTCGTCTGTGAAGAAGCAAGATGCTCATTCATGATATCTTGCAGGTTTGAATTCAAAGAAAGAACTATGCTGCCATGAAGTCCAAGGAGGTCCATACTTGACATAGCAGCAGAGGTTGGATTCCCCACAGATTTGCTATACGAATATATAGGAAAGATTTTGTTTCTATCTACCTTGTTTTTACCCTATGAACGTGATCTAAACTCTTGGCTGTAGAAGTCAGCAGAGCAGAAAAGAACAACAGTAGCAGTGACTACTCAACTCCTCAGAGAAAATATGGCAAAAGCAGCTGAATTTTGTGTAGCAGTCAACATTTGGAACACTTTATTACAATCTGGACTCAAGAGTAAGATTAATCTTTTTATAGACTTTTTACTCTTTAACCTGAACAAACATGGAAAAAACATAAATGAGTAATACTGAGTGACAACTATACACAAAGGAGATACAGAACAGACTGATGTTATATTTTCGCTCTGGGTCATCACCCTGAAATTCTCTTGTGATCTGTAAAACAACATTTACACTGTGAACTTGCACTTTACAACCCATAACATGATTTTATTTTTTAATGACAAATGAATTATTGTGAAATGAAAACAAGGCATGTTTCAGTCACAGAACAGTTGCTTGAGTATGAAGTTTAAAGGCTCAATATAAAGAATGATTTCTAACCCATTATTATTTTGAAAAAAAAAAAAAAGTATATGTATATTTAGCTGATGTTATGATTTGACGTTTGGGACAGTCAGAGTAATTCCTGGATGTATGATGCTAGTACTGCTGTCTTACGTCTTGCATGCCATTGCATGTCTAGCCAGGTGGATTTAGGTGAGGACAGGCCTGGCACAAACCCTTGTCTCTGCTCTGTTATTATTTTTTAGTGTATGTGTCTTATGTATGTCTTCTTTCCTGGCTCTGTAGGGAAATTTGCATGACGGTCAAGCAGTATCCAGTTCTAAATCTCAGATTTATACTTGTACCTAATATTGATAAGACGTTTAAGTGACTCTCATATTTACACTTTAGTTCGAAATACTATGTGTATGATTCATGCAGTTGTATTTTACACTGCTGTTTAAACAGCACACTATGTGGGCAGAAGTCAGTGAAAAGTTACATAAAAGAACACAATCTGAACACATCTGAAATTTGTTCTAGCCACCCTAAATGGCACATAACACTTGGCAGTGACTGATTTACAGAGTACTTGGTTCAAATAATTTCCATTGTGTTGAAGCTGTGAATTGGTCATTATCTTCTCTTAACAACCTCACAAATTTGCTTTAAATCTTCACTTTAGCATACTTTAAAATGATTCAGAATTGTTTATTTATTTATTTATTTATTTTTATTTCCTACTTTGTTTCCACATTGCCACTTCTATGCTTTTTTTTTTTTTTTTTTTTTTTTTCCTTTTTCTGGTTTCAAAATCAGGCAGTCTTGCAACAGCATGGATTCCATTTGAAATAAGTAAATGCATTTTCAGCTGTGGCCTCAGCCCAAGAAAGGTCCCTCGCATTCTAATCTTAACTCCCATCTAACAGGGAAGAAAGGTTCCTCCTGCCTTACATGGCACGTAATCTTAGTGTAGCCTGAAATGTAAAATGTTTTTCTAATGTTTTGTGGTTTAGGTGGTTTGTGAATTGCAAAAATAAATGATAAGAATACAAGCTAAATTTGACAATAGAAATGCACTCCGGATGAAAATGAAGGCATTTGTAGGTTTCTTTATTGACAGCATCAGGAGCAAAATCCCATCTACCTCCAATATAATATCACAGCTATTGTATAAATAAGATGGGAGATATTTTAATTCATTTTGTTTTTAAAGGGGAAGCAGAGTTATCTTTGGATATAACAGCTTTAATATATCTGTAACACTAGCATGATTGAATAAATTAATTCTTTAGCTTCAGCAATGGGTTAAAATGTCCTTGAATGGTTAACATGATGAGTGTGCAACATGCATCACTTAAGTATTTTATTATAGTCTACATTCTTTGAAATCATCATGATGTTGGTGAGCTGTTACTACAGAAACAGGTACAGAAGTGCTTTTGGATTGTTTGTTCCTTTTCAGATCCTTTTGCAAACCTTCTGATGCTACTGTAGCCAACTCATATGAACTTCTAATGCTCTTAGTTTGCTTTACCTGCTAGAAAAGCTTCTAAACTGTAGTTCATTTTTTTTTTTTCCAAACCCACAGTATACAGGCTGATTTTACTGAGTTTTCCTCCAAGTTGTAACCTGATTTCAAGCCCTTCTTACTCAGGGAAAAGCATTTCTAGTACCAACATGGTAGAGAGGTAGAAAGCTGCCAATCAAGTAGCTCAGGTATTTTTCTGTTCTTCTGTAATGACACATTCAAAACCCACAATTGGCCAATTATCACTAGACATCAGTTAGGCTCAGCCACCAGAGAGTACAACGTGGGTCCCTTTCTCTCTTTTACTCTACAGATATTTTTATTTATATATATATATATTTATATATATATATATATATATATATATTTCTTCTACAGACTTTTCTGGGCTCCACTCTTGTAACAGAACTCAGGGTAGCACATATTCATGGCTCCTGTCCTGTAATGTCTGAACTGATTTTTTTGTTACTGTGTTGATAAGGGACGTACACTTATTACTGTATAGCTTCAGAGACTTCCAAATCTTAACAGCCAGAACACTCCCACTCTTGCCTCCATACTCGAATGGAATGTGCTTAAAACACTGCAGTTAAGTCTTTCTTACTCTTGTGGGAGTTAATTGAACAATAAAGTCACACTTCTGTTGTCCTATTAGACATATAGTTGTCTTTCACAACAAGACAGACGCCAAGGCCATGAAAAAGCTTGAGACTGATGAATGAAACTGGGAAAAGCATGCTGTCATTCTTCATGGCTGAGAAATAATATGCCTCTAGATTTAAAGTGATGCTATCAGAGTAATATATCTTTGTCAGATAAATAAAAAATGTCTCTCAGTTTTCTCTATTTTTCATCTTATGGATGACAGTCTATCATCATGAGATATGGAGGAAAGTAGTTTATAATTAAATGGCTGGAGTCTGGACAGTGTTCATTTGCTGAACATTCCTTTGTGATGTTTCTTATCAAAGCAAATGGGTTTTAGAGTTGGCAACAGTAAGATAAAATGACAAAAAATACTGTCTTGGAGTGATATAACCACATGCTAACTGTGTCCTTAATGAAAGTACCACAGACCTTCAAGGCAAATGTCTTTGAACAGGGAGTACTCTGTAAGAAAACAAGATTGTATATTTATTTATTTATTTATTTATAAAGAGTACAATTCTATACAGTGAATTATGTAATATAAAAATAACACACAGTGTTCTTTCTTCTAGACAGATAAAGCTCAAATCAGTCTTTGCTTTAGCTGACATCCTTCAATAAATACAGCACTAGGTGACAGAACCAAAGTTTTTAATGGGTGAAGCCCAATGAATCCAGGAGTGCTTTTCAGTTCTTGCATCCAAAGGAGTAAGTATTTCCTAATAGCCACAGACGTTTATAATGTTTGTCAGTGACTAGCAATAAGGCTGTAATTTGGTTTAGTATACTGGAACATCTCAAGCACAGTCACCTGTTTATTTCTTTACTGAGAACTTTTGACCTGCTTGTTAGGCAAGAGGTCATTACCTTACAGGAATTAATTGTCATACTAATTAGAGGATAGGAACTAACATATCTGTTGTTGTGAAATTTATACACTGCAATATCTTCTGTTGCTGTTTTTTTTTCTGATTTTTTTTTTTAGATTTTTGATGAACATAGTGGTGATAGTACAATGTTTTAGTTGTTGCAGAGGAGTGCTTACACTGAACCAAGGACTTGTCAGCTTCTCGTGCTGCCCTGCCAGCAAGGTGGCTGGGGGTGCACCAGGAGCTGGGAGGAAACATAGCAGGACAGCTGGCCCACGCTGGCCAAAGAAACTATATGGCATCATGCTCAGCAATAAAAGCTGGGGTAAAGAAGGAGGAAGGAGAGGAACATTGAGAGTGATGGTATTTGTCTTCCCAATAAACCATTACATGTGATGAGCCCTGTTTTCCTGGAGGTGGCTGAACACCCATCTGCTTATGGGAAGCAGCAAATGAATTCCTTGTTTTGCTTTTGTTTTGCTGATAAAACTGTCTTTATCTCAAACCATGAGTTCTCACACTTTTACCTTTCTAATTCTCTCCCCCACCCCACCTGGAGAGAGTGAGCAAGCAGCTGTGTGGTACTGAGTTGCCTGCTGGGTTAAACAACAACAGTGCCTTAAAACACAGGGTGGCAAGGAAGGTTGCTGTAGAAAAAAAAAAAAAGTAATAATAATAATGAAAAAAAAACTTTTCAGTCTGTTCATAGGAAGACTTGCTTCAGGTAGAAAAGTCCTGCAAGGGGTTACGTCTTCAAATGCCTTCTACTTTTCAGGTGGGCATACACAACAGATGGAAGACATAAGGTCTTTTTGCATGATGGAAGAAGTAATGATACTTTTTATTTAATATTTTTACCATAATCTGACTTCTCATTTCAAGTTCAGTCCCTTGCTGTGGTTTTGTTCTCTTAATAATATCTGTTGCCTCAGCTAAATGGTGAGGCACTTCTTTATTTACTTCATAGAAACATAGAATCATTCAGGTCGGAAAAGGCCTCTAAGATTATCTAGTCCAACCTTTAACCTATTACTGACAAGCCCACTGCTAAACCATGCTACTAAGTTCTACATCTACACACTTCTTGAAGACCTTCAGGGATGGTGACTCAACCACTTCCCTGGGCAGCCTATTCCAATGCTGTACAACCTTTTTAGTAAGGAAATTTCTCCAAATATCTAACCTAAACCTCCCCTGGTGCAACTTGAGGCCATTTCCCCTTGCTTTTTCACTTGGTGTGTGGGAGAAGAGCCTGATCCCCACCTCACTATAACCTCCTTTAGGTTGTGAAGTATAATAAGGTCTCCCCTGAAACTCCTTTTCTCCAAGCTAAACAACCTCAGCTCCCTCAGCTGCTCCTCATAAGACTTGTTCTCTAAAAAAGCTGATCTTTCACATTATTCTACAAAATCAATTGGTTGACATTGCTGCTTGACTTTCTACACCAAACTAAGGTGTCTGATAACAGTACTTTCACTTTCGCTATTAGTTTAAGAAAGTCTTCTTGAGTTGAGTCATTGCAGCTACTTAGAGAGGTACTAGAATTTCTGGTAATTCCAGATCTCAATCCTTGTTGTGTTCAGGACTGTTTTTTTGGGGGTGAAACCTGCCTGAACATACACCTCCCTAACAGTTGTAGACTGTTTAAGTACTTGGAATAATTATTTCATCCATAAAAAATACATCTCGGTTGTAATCATTTTATTTGAAATTGAATTCTTGATCTGACTCTGGGAATACCCAAGTGTCACAAAAATACTACATGTTTTTATTCGTATACTATGTGCATACATATGATGAGAATTAAGACTGCCAGTGTTCACAAGCAGAGTCTCAAATCTTTTTGTGAAAGTTGTGACTGTTACTTATAGAAGTTAAATTCTTGTAAGATCAGGTAGCTGTCCAGTTTAATCTGAACTCAGTCATAGAGGTCATGAGCCCTTTGAAACCCGAAGTTTCAAAAGGTAGCTTTGATCATTCTTTGCCTGCATTTTTTTGCAACACTGCAAGATATTGCTAGTCTGTCCACTGAGTGGAACAACTGAGATGATTTCGTTTCAGTTAAGGTTACGATTTCTCTCTCCTTCATCCTCTCCTCCTTCTCAATTTCTCTAATACATGTGTTTTATAGAAGTTTCCATAACAAAAACTATAGCATTTTGCTTATTTGTTCCATGCAGCATCTGGTGCTTCTTCTAATTCTATACCTTTACAATTGCAGAATGTAGACCAGCTGTCTCAATGTAATTCAGTATTAGAAATGTGTTTCTGTCAGTCATATGGGTTTGTACCATATGCCTCCAACTCTGTTAGCCCCTCCACTGAGGTTGTGCTGATTCACTGACAGTCAGATTTAAGCATACATCTCTTTTTGTAGGAAATGTTTCCAAGAAAACCACATTACTTTCAATTCTAGATACTGAAGAAAGCATCACATGGAACGGTGGTGACAGTGTGATGACCTAAACAACACAACCCCAATGTAAGCCATGGCAGGATCATGGTAGAAGAATCAGGATCATGCAGGATCATGTGGGCATTTATATAGAGGTCGACATCAATCTTCCCTCCACTCAAGATTATCTCTGACAATAGAATTTTCTAAGGATCCCTTGTAGAAGCTGACACATATTTACTTCTTGTTTTCTACAAAACCCTCTGCAAACTTCAGTGGTTCATGAGTGGCTTCTAACATTAAGTTCAAATCTGTGACTGTTAATCTGTATGTACTGCCACAGTTGATCTGTAAGTACTGCTATTTGACCTGATTAGTCTCTAATAAAGGAGGTCAAAACTATTTTAATAGCTGCATGGAATAACACGGTAATGTCACCAAAATGGTGAGGAAGCTTGATCTTGGGGTTATGGCTGGTGTACTGGCAAATATAAATTTTCAGTGCTTAACAGGTGATTTAAACCTCTCTTGCTCAGCACAAACCAAGAATCCCATATTTCACACACATTTCACCATTATATAAGAAGGATATAAAACTATTAGAACGTGTACAAAGGGGAGCAACAAAGGTGATGAAAGGTCTAGATTGCAAGAGGTATGAAGAGCAGCTGAAAAAACTTGGTTTGTTCAGCTCAGAGAAAAGAAAGTTGAGGGGCGACATCGCAATCTACAGTTTCCTCATGACAGGGAGCAGAGGGGCAGATGCTGATCTCTTCTTTCTGGTGACCAGCAATAAGACCCGAGGGAATGGCATGGAACTGTATCAGGGTAGGTTCAGATGCTGGATATTAGAAAAACGTTCTTCACTGAGAGGATGGTTGGGCACTGGAACAGGTTCCCCAGGGAAGTCATCATGGCATCAAGCCTGCTGGAGTTCAAGAAGTGTTTGGACAATGTTCTCAGAGATATGGTTTGGTTTTGGGGTGGTCCTGTGTGGATTCAGGAGTTAGACTCGATAATCCTTGTGGCTCCCTTCCACTTGAGATATACTATTATTCTATGATTATGCTCTCAAAGAGGTCCTTATATGAAAGTATTATCACTAAGGCAGCAGGAATTTTCTACTTTAATTTTCAGCAGTCTATTCCAGGACTCTAAGTTCCACAAGGCTTTCAGATGGGCCATTTATTCTTACTAATACTGGGGAAAAAATTGGCCCTTTGGGAAATTCAGCATTTGGGTCAGCTCCCTCTTCCTTTTGCTTTTTTCATGGTGGAGCCTTCCCTTATTTTTTGTTTGTTTGGGTTTGTATTATTTTCTTAGTCTGGGGGTGGTGTTGGTGAGGGAAAGTGTAAAGGAAGAGAGTGTAAAAGAAGAGAGGTGGAGACCAAAAACATTTCCTGGCAACCAGTCAATGTCACAATAAAAATCTCAACCTTTTTTTTTTTTTTTTTTTCATTTTCAAGCAAGCTGAAAACAGATGCAATTCATCACATTTAAGAACAAAAACAATAATTTAACTTTACTTTGTTCTTTTGCTTTTCTCCATGAACTTCTATGAGATTGAGCCTCCTAGGATCATTCCCATCAAAAAATAAAGCCTCTTATCCTCTGTTCTCCTTCCATCTAGAAGGTAGTTTAAATCAGCTGAGAATTATGGCCTAAGACTGATACCCAGCATAGGCGCATAGTTTTCTTGTAAAGGAAAACAAATTCTGAAAGTCAAGCAAACTATTCCTTTCAATTATTGGAAAGGGCCAATATACCCCTTTATTGTATGACCAATAATCTGGAAATTTTGTGATTTCTATCAAATCACTTCATCAGTTTTTACTTTCCCTATGTTGACTGATGCTCATGTACTTACTAATAATTTATACTGACTGCTGATACTCTGTCAATATGACAGTGCTTTCAGAGAGCATGAAAAAACCTGCTTAGGCCTTACTGGCCTTCAATCTAAAGAAGATGGATTAGGCCTGAAAAGCCCTTTGTTCTCTAATATCCTTCTTTTTCTCTATTTACAGAGCTAATATGTAGCTTCCAGGAAGTCATGAGCACAGGCATGGCCAGCCATTCTCTGTATTGTATTCCTTCTTACTGCCACATGGCTTTTGAGCTTTCTTCAGCCTACAGTGATACTTTCCAATCTTTTGTCTTTTATTAATCCTTTATGTGTGCTTTACTCACCCTGCAATGGTTTCTAATTTTCTTCTGGGTTTCTTGTCTCACTTAGCAGGGCTTTTCAACTGTGCATTACGGTTACGCTTGGCAGCTTATACCTCATTTGTAAGTACCGCTTCCATCAATAACTAAAGGAACTTTAGCCTTCATTCCAAGATTAAGGCAAGTAATTACTATTTGTTAATATGTTGAAAGATAACTATTAGAAATATCAATCAAAAACATGTTTGTAATTATTCTAACACTAAAGCTCACAAAACAGTGGTTTCACTGTGCCTCTGTTTTATGTTCATAACTATAAGGCACAGAGTATTCTCTCCTTGAAATGACACAGGTGAATTCCTTTAAACTGTGCTCATTTCAAGTTTCCCATCCATAGGCTTCTGAATGCTTTCAAAGAGAATGACTTCTGAAGGTAATAGAGGTTCCACAGGCTGAACAATAGCTCAAATCTGTTTTGACATGAATGAAGGGATTATGGTCTCAGAAAACTTTCCCTTCTCATTCACCAACTTGACCCTCCCCAGCTGCAGGTTTCTATTTGACCTCTGATGACAAGGCTCACTGCATTGAGACAGGCATTGCCTGCCCTGGTTTAGCATCTGCACAGTGATATCAGTAACCATAATGTGGAGGAAGGCATAAAATCCACATTTGTTTTTGGCACCCTCTTTTTTCATTTAACAGGAATTAGCTCCCACTATCAATCCTTAAAGGAAGGAAGGTTCATTTCCCCCCAGAAACAGTCCATAGATTTCATTTTCTAATTTCAGTTAAGTTCACTGTCTCACACAAAACACCAGTTGTTATAGGGGTGTCACCACCCAAACATTATCTAAAAGGTTGGCCTTATCTTTATATAACACAGAGCTTAACGGAGAAGGTCACAGGTTACAGATGGAGTAGGTAAAGGATTTTATGACGTGGTAGGAATTCCTGTAAATAAGACAGGAGACATGAGCAGGTCTTCTTTGGAAATTACTACAGTACTTCAGCATTCTTTGGTGTCACATTATGTTGGCTCTATCTGTGCCTCCTTAATGTCTCATTGTCACTAATTTTCCACTAACATAAAATAAAAAGACAATACATTAATGTAGACTGTTCCCTCCACACAAGCAAAGGCACTAGCATATTTCATTTTAACATAGTCAAACCTTCTGTGCAGTTGCAATCTTCACTGACTAGCTGACTAGCTTCACTGACTTCACTGACTAGCAGACATGGTTACTGCAAATTACAGTTTCCTTTTTTGCCCAGCTCTTAAAAATATCAGTCATATTAATTAGTACAGGAAATATTGTACAATATTGTACAAAATAATGAAAACTAAGCAAGCAAGCCTCAAACTCAATAATCAGGAAAATTGCTTAAGAGTCTTAGGTGCATTTAATGAGATGCAGCCTGAATAGGAGCCCTCCAGATTCTTCCAGGAAGAATCATTATATGATCCACTTTAGTGATAATGTTGCACTGAGTGTTTGTTTTGGGAGGAATAAAAGAAGGACTAACCAGAGTCTGCTGTCTTCTGCTCCTGCACTGAAGATCCTCATTTCTGCTGTAAGGCTACTTTTGTGATATTCACTATATATTGCTTAGTTGTGTCATTTCTTACAGTGTGTCCTATGTGCCATGTCTCTCAGAAAAGTTGTCTCAGCACTGTATCTTATCATTTGTGCAACATGCCGCAATACATATCTCATGGGAGAGCAGTAATGAGCCACCATACCTTTTGAATAGAAACCTGACTGCTGGGAAATGAGCTCTTCAGTCAGAGACGTTTTCCTTCACTGAACCTTTCTGGGCATCCATTATCCTCCTAGACTTAAAATTCCTATGCAGTTACTACAACTAGCTAGAAATTTTCAAATTGAAACTGTGGGTGCAATTCTAGTTTCCATTTCAAAAAGGGATAAAATGCAAAATTTTGACTTCTCCTGTGAAGTGGAAAATCCACTGTTCATCACCTCTGATTACTAGACTGCTTCTCCAAATAACCCTAGAGGAACTGTGAGTGGGTGATGAACGTCTAACACTTTTTTCCAATTTTTCCAGACAAAAAGAATAAAAAATTCTTTTCTGTCAGGAATTTTAGATCACTGGAATTGCATGAAACTGTCAGTCTTTGGAAGAAAATTGTGTATTTTATGTTTACTGAAGTCAGTTGCTGATAATGTTTAAACAAAGTATTCTGAGAAAATAAGCAACCCCAGTCCTGTATTATTTATACTATAAAATGAGTTATATTATACTTATTTCCCAACAAAAAAATAATGTTATTTTGTTATGTCCTGGTTTCAGGTAGGACAGAGTTAATTTTCCTCCTAGTAGCTGGCAGGGTGCTATGTTTTGGATTAGAATGAGAAGAGCGCTGATAACATGCTGATGTTTTAATTGTTGTAGAGCAGTGCTTACACCAAGCCAAGGACTTTTCAGCTTCTCGCTCTGTCCTGCTAGCGAGCAGGCTAGGGGTGCAGCAGGAGCTGGGAGGGGACAGACCCAGGACAGCTGACCCAAACTGGCCAAAGGGGTATTCCATACCATCTGACGTCATGCTGAACAATATATAGGGGTGGCTAGCCGGGGTGGGGGGCCGGCTGCTCGGGGATAGGCTGGGCATCGGTCAACGGGTGGTGAGCGATTGCATTGTGCATCACTTATTTCGTACACATTATTACTATTAATACTATTATTATTATTATTATTATTATTATTATTATTATTATTGTTATTCTTTTCCCTGTCTTAATAAACTGTCTTTATCTCAACTCACAGGCTTCACTTTCCCGTTTCTCTCCCCCATCCCGGAGAGGGAGGGGGGAGGGTGAGCGAACGGCTGTGTGGTGTTTGACTGCCAGCCGGGCTAAACCACAACAGTCCATTTGGCGCCCAACGTGGGGCACGAAGGGTTGAGATATCGACAGATTTGACCAGAGTGTGTTAAACTAAACTTGGTGTAAGTATTCGACCTGCTTAATAGTTGCTAGTCACAATGTTGATTGCCTTAATCTCAAGTCTGCTGTACCTGTTTCCCAAATTGAGTTTTATAGCAAGTTACTTTCTGTATGTGCTCCCTGTCGTGCTGTTTATCCTTTCTGGGCCCTGGTTTAAGATTGTTATGGTACTGTGTGGTGTAACGATGGCTTATGAAATGATGAGATATCTGGTCATGACTCTAACCTGGTATTTGTACTCAGCACTGTCGTCGACTCTATACTTCGGAAACCATATCTCGGAAACTATTAGCAATTACACCTATTGCCTTTTTTCATCAGGGAGTCAATCTGTGAAGGGGACAGGGGAAGATATTTTTTCCTACCTGTTCACTCTCCCTTCCTCCTTCACCACCCTCTTATCCCCCGAGCTAGTTACGGTAGCTCTCCAAGATGTTGAATATCCTTGGGATACTCAGACCAGCATGTTCTTGTTGTTATGTCTCCTGAATGCGCTTCAGGTTTTGTTTAAGGTTAAACAGGAAATAGTTCATGCAGTAGCCCTTGGGCCAGTCCGAACAGGACCAGATGTAAAGAATGTGCTCTACACCGCAGCCGGGGAGAATGGTCCCACCTGGAGCCTCTGGCAGAAAGAACCTGGGGAAACTCGAGGTCGACCCCTGGGGTTTTGGAGTCGGGGATACAGAGGATCTGAGGCCCGCTATACTCCAACCAAAAAGGAGATATTGGCAGCATATGAGGGAGTTCGATCTGCTTCAGAAGTGGTCGGTACTGAAGCGCAGCTCCTCCTGGCACCCCGACTGCCGGTACTGGGTTGGATGTTCAAAGGAAGGGTCCCCTCTACACATCATGCAACTGATGCTACATGGAGCAAGTGGGTTGCACTGATTACTCAGCGGGCTCGAATAGGAAAGCCCAGTCGCCCAGGAATCCTGGAAGTGATTATGGACTGGCCAGAAGGCAAGTACTTTGGGATATCATCAGAGGAGGAGGTGGTCCATGCTGAAGAAGCCCCACTGTACAACAAGCTACCAGAGAATGAGAAGAAATATGCCCTGTTCACTGATGGGTCCTGTCGTATGGTGGGAAAGCATCGGAGATGGAAAGCTGCTGTATGGAGTCCTACACGATGAGTTGCAGAAGCTGCTGAGGGAGAAGGTGAATCGAGTCAGTTTGCAGAAGTGAAAGCCGTTCAGCTGGCCTTAGATATTGCTGAACGAGAAAAGTGGCCAGTTCTCTATCTCTATACTGATTCATGGATGGTAGCAAATGCCCTGTGGGGGTGGCTACAGCAATGGAAGCAGAACAACTGGGAACGCCGGGGCAAACCCATCTGGGCTGCTGCATTGTGGCAAGATATTGCTGCCCGGGTAGAGAACCTGGTTGTAAAGGTACGCCATGTAGATGCTCATGTGCCCAAGAATCGGGCTACTGAAGAACATCAAAACAACCAGCAGGTGGATCAGGCTGCTAAGATTGAAGTGGCTCAGGTGGACCTGGACTGGCAACATAAAGGTGAATTATTTGTAGCCCGATGGGCCCATGACACCTCAGGCCATCAAGGTAGAGATGCAACATACAGATGGGCTCGTGATCGAGGGGTGGACCTGACCATGGACACTATAGCACAGGTTATTCATGATTGTGAAACGTGCTGCAATTAAACAAGCCAAACGGTCAAAGCCTCTCTGGTATGGAGGACGATGGCTGAAATACAAATATGGAGAGGCCTGGCAGATTGATTACATCACACTCCCCCAAACCCGCAACGGCAAGCGCCACGTACTTACAATGGTGGAAGCAACCACCGGATGGCTGGAAACATATCCTGTGCCCCATGCCACCGCCCGGAACACTATCCTGGGCCTTGAAAAGCAAGTCCTATGGCGACATGGCACCCCAGAAAGAATTGAGTCAGACAATGGGACTCATTTCCGAAACAACCTTATAGACACTTGGGCCAAAGAACATGGTATTGAGTGGGTGTATCACATCCCCTATCATGCACCAGCCTCCGGGAAAGTTGAACGATACAATGGACTGTTAAAGACTACACTGAAAGCGATGGGTGCTGGGACATTCAAAAATTGGGAAACACATTTGGCAAAGGCCACCTGGTTAGTCAATACTAGAGGATCTGCCAACCGAGCTGGACCTGCCCAATCAAACCTGTTACGCACTGTAGAAGGGGATAAAGTTCCTGTAGTGCACGTAAGAAACATGCTGGGTAAGACAGTCTGGGCTACTCCTGCCTCAGGAAAAGGCAAGCCCATTCGTGGGATTGCTTTTGCCCAGGGACCTGGATGCACTTGGTGGGTAATGCAAAAGAATGGGGAGGTTCGGTGTGTACCTCAAGGGGACCTAATACTGGGTGAGAATAGCCCATGAGTTGAATTGTAGTATGTTAATTATCATATAACACTGTATGTCATCACTACCATGGTTGCTATATATCATAGATGAAAATGGCAATTAATTAGAAGGTATTGGAAAGAGTGTAACCTGAGCATGACATAAATGGTATGGAATAAGGGGTGGATATCTGTCCTGGTTTCAGGTAGGACAGAGTTAATTTTCCTCCTAGTAGCAGGCAGGGTGCTATGTTTTGGATTAGAATGAGAAGAGCGCTGATAACATGCTGATGTTTTAATTGTTGTAGAGCAGTGCTTACACCAAGCCAAGGACTTTTCAGCTTCTCGCACTGTCCTGCTAGCGAGCAGGCTGGGGGTGCAGCAGGAGCTGGGAGGGGACAGACCCAGGACAGCTGACCCAAACTGGCCAAAGGGGTATTCCATACCATCTGACGTCATGCTGAACAATATATAGGGGTGGCTAGCCGGGGTGGGGGGCCGGCTGCTCGGGGATAGGCTGGGCATCGGTCAGTGGGTGGTGAGCAATTGCATTGTGCATCACTTATTTCGTACACATTATTACTATTAATACTATTATTATTATTATTATTATTATTATTATTGTTATTATTTCTCCTGTCTTAATAAACTGTCTTTATCTCAACTCACAGGCTTCACTTTCCCGTTTCTCTCCCCCATCCCGGAGAGGGAGGGGGGAGGGTGAGCGAACGGCTGTGTGGTGTTTGGCTGCCAGCCGGGCTAAACCACAACATGTTATCTTTTTGACTACTTTCCCACTGGATCCCAGTGTTTTTCCATGCATGTAAGTCAGAATTTATTCGTCACTGACAATCAATTTAAGAGAATGCTTGAGGAAACGTGTCTTCAGTTACCACACAATGTGGCTGCAGGAAAAGCAAGGAGAAAGAAAGCATGCAGTATGTATTTACACTAGGGAGTAAACACATTCACGAATATATTCTGGCTCTGATGCCACTGGCATAGAACAAACCCTTCTAAGGTATGTTAATTTCTTGTTTCCTGAAACAAGACAATCTTGATCAAACCGAAAATTAGCTGACACAGAACATATTCCACAGGCTTTTGTGATTGTTCAGCATAACTGAACTGATTATATGGACTGATTGTTCGGTTCATAACTGTCTATCACAACATGCTTTCCATTTTCTCCCATTATCTGCAGTCATCATACCTTCTGCTCCTTAAGAAACAGTCCACCCCCACCCTGCTAGGTCTGCTTTCCCTGGTGAGCTTTCTGTATTTCAGGACACAGCTCAGAATTGCTGCCAGTGTGCCTTGAGGTCCTGCATCTCCTGAAAGTCCTGTTATTCCTTCTTTTGCTGTTTATGTTCAAGCTAGCTGAATTTTAGTATCTTTTTTAGCTTATATAGGAATCATATCCTTTCTTGGTGTGTGGCTCAGACATCTGCTGCTCTCTGGTGGCTCTTTAATACACTGGATGAACATATGGAGTTGTCTTGCCTCTTAAGACACTGTTGGAGGACAGGGATGTGGATAAGGATGTGGATAGCAGCAAACAGGAATGTTCCCCAGAATATGGAGCAAACTAGGTATGCTGTCAATACGCTCAAGGGCCAGACTGCCACTCAGATGAACTTAGACTGGATAAAGAAATGAGCCAACAAGAGCATTGTGAAATTTAAGAGAGACAGATGCAGTCCTACACTAGAAACAGACATACTTCCTACATTGCTACAGCATAGTGATGGACTGACTGGGGATCAGATATGATGAAAAGGCCCTCAGTGTCCTGGTGGATGGTAGGATACATGCAAGTCAGCAGAGTGCTCTGGCAGCAAAGAAATCTAACAGCATCTGGTGGGCTGTATTGCTGGAAAGTATTGTCTCTGGCAAGTGATCGTTCCCATTTACTTATCTCTTACAAGACCATGTCCTAAGTGTTCCACCTAAGTTTGGGCTCTCCAGTACAAGAAAAATGTGGACAAACTTGTGTGAATCCATTAGAGGGCCCTCAAGATGGTCAGAGGGCTGGAGCTGTCTGTGAGAAGAGTCTGTTCAACCTGCAGAAGCAATGTCTTTGAGGGGACCTGCCAGTAGTCTTCCAACTCCTACAAAGAGTAGTGTTTTTTTTTTGTTTGTTTGTTTTTCCCATCTTCTCAGTAACTGAGAAGACAAAGCCAGGCTCCTTACTGAGGGGCATGGCTGGAGGACAAGAGGCAGTGGTATTTAACTAGGGGAGGGCAGAGGAGACAGTGGGAGCTGTTGCGAATGGGGAACCATATCTTGGGGGGTGCATGTGAGCTTGTGGGTGCTACCTCACCAGCTGCAGGAAGCAGCATGGGGCTCCACAAGACTAGAACAGCAGCATGGGGCTCCACAAGACTAGAACATTCACAGGAGATATGTGCAAACTTGGGAACCTACATCCCCAGACAGGGCGGGGACACTTGTAACCCACACGTGCTGCTAGAGAGGGATTGTGCGTGAAACACTGCATGTATATGTGTGATTAGAATTTCTTGGGATTAGCTATTGAGAGGTCTTTAGAAATTTGAATGGGTTTATTAACATTTTTTAAATGTCTAGGGTTCTGCTTTATCTGTTATATTAACGATATTCATCCTGCATGTATAGTTCTCTGATTGCTGGTTAATTATGTGTCATTAACAAACTAATAAACCATTTAAAACCTGATCTGGGTTTAAACTTTATGAAATTAATAATTTTTCTATGTGACACATTCCAACCTGAATGATTCTGTGATTTTATCTTGTGATAACGTTTTAATTATCAAAATGTGTTTGGGAATTGTTTAGGAAGCCAGTAGTTAACACAGACTGAATTTGTGTCCACAGGCATTTCTGTGCATGCTTGAGTTCACTGGTACAGGGGTAGCTACTTTCTTCTACCATGCACCCATCATTACGCCTACCTAACATCAAATTTTCAAGGGGACTAGGTTTTCCAGAGCTGAGTTCTGCATACATTTAGAAGTTCAATACTCAATGCATTATTTTATTATTATTATTATTATTATTTATTTATTTTAAACAACTCATCTTCAAGCATTAAATATGGGGAAAAGTTTGACCTCTTAAATTTTCTGAAAATTTAGTCTAGTTTGCTTAGACAATGGAACAGTGTAACTGTCTAGCTGTTTTGGAATTGCAGCCTCACAATTTCTGACTAGTCCTTAAAAAAAAAAAAAAAAAAAAAAAAAAAGAGAGAGAGAGAGACTAAGAAATGATTTTTTAAAGAACTTTGTTGTTGTGTTTCTCACTCCTGCTTTTCAAAACACAATTGAGCCTATAATACACAGTCAAACTGACATTAGGCTTTCACTTTCTTATAAGCATGTCCATGCCAATTTTCTGCTTGTAAGAGTAGATATCGAAGTGAGTAGCTGAATATGTCCAGTCTTGCATAAGGGCTGCTGTGTTCATTTGCATTTACATGGGAAAATGAGAAGCGTTGAGTTACAATCTGAACTGGTAAAGCTCAAACTCCTGATCACACTGTTATTCAAACACCATTACACTTCTCAACTTTATAGAGTGCAAGAAGCTGTAATTTAGAACTGTCAACAAGACTAAAAACCATAGACAACACAGGAAAAATTTTACATTTCTGGCAGTATTGGATGTTACTGGTGCCAAATGATTAATGGAGAAATGAGGAGATAAAGTGATGGAGTCAATGGGGAAAAGAGATGAAAGCTCGGGTCAGGACAAAGGCAGAAAAGTAAAATGAAAGGAGAATTTAGAAAGGCACTGTACTTTATAGAGGAAACTCATCTTTACACAGACAGGCTCTATCCTAACCTTTACAACTAGTTTCTCTAGTTTTCATCTTTGTGAATTCTTCTTCTCTTTGACCTTCTGTTTTCTTACAGCTTCGTATAAGTAAATGGTCAGTGTTAAAGCCAATCCTCAAAGAATAGACATAAAAGTCCTCAAATGAATGATCCAATGAAAAACAAAAGATTGCCTGTAGCAGAAGTGTGAATATCATTTTAGTATCAGTGGTATACTTCATTAATTAACACAACAGTAAAAAAGACAATCTGACAGATCTAGTACTTAAGAAAACATGTTCATTAAAAAAAAAAAAAAAATCAGTCTTGCACTAGGGACTATGGAGATCAAAGACAAATATGAAAAGACAAATTACAGGACAGTAAGGAATTAACTCCCTCTTTTAACCACTGAGACTGCTGGACAGTCTCTGGACAGTCTCTTCCTTGCTGGAGAGCAAAGAACGTGAGGAAGACAAAGTAGAAGGAAAACAATAAGGACAAAACTGTAGACAAATTTTTAATGCTTAAGATCCTAAGCCATGCTTTGGAAGATTGTTGTGATCAGGCTTCAGAAAATGAGAGGCTAGATAAACTGAAGAATCTGTGGCTGTATCATTTCACAAGCATAGAAGTCCAAATACTTCTTATCTTGCCTTTTTGTGTCTGAAAAACAGAAAGGAGAACCAGCGCCAGCTATTCAAAAAATTCGTAATTGCTTCCCTGTCTCTATATATGTAGTTTGAGATAACTATTATTATTATTATTATTATTATTAATGCTTCTTGATCTCGCAAATATTTTTCTAATAAGTTTCACTGGGCATGTCTTGCTGTATCTTTTGTGGGACATAGTTACCTGGTTACATTTCTGATTTATTTATTTATTTATTTTTAGAATGACAGGTTGCTTGCCTACATTGGTAGATCAGTGAAATGTTTTCTATCTTGTTTTTATCAGCTTGCCTATCAAAACTGAATGACTCTTCATGGAATTAAAACCTTCAGAGAAACAGCTCATATGGTGACTGGACCATAAAAACTCATTCTGCTGCTGGGACTAAAAAATATTTTCTTTCCATACCATTAAAATATAAATAAATGAATAAATAAAACACAAAGCAAAATAGAATAACATTTAACCCAATAAAACAAAATTTGTATTTTGAGAATGTTTTTGTAAAGATGACTTCTTTACAAAAAGAGAAAAAATCTAGACTATTTCCTTATAGATTCTATTTATTATTCTAGTCACTTGAACACTATCAGCAGCTATTTCACTACATCAGGCAAAAACAGAGTGATCTTTCAGAATGTTTGGATATCACTAAATCACTAAATTCTTTTCCAAGAAACAAAAAACCAACCAACCAAACAAACAAACAAAAAAAAACCACCAACCAACCAAGAACCCCATAGAAGTAATTTTCTGAACTCTTTCCACAGTGGTAGCAACTCCAGACAGTAATTTAGAGCTTAATATTGTTGGTTTTCAGTTTCATGTTCTTGAAGGAGTTTTTGTTTGTTTGTTTGTTTTGTTTTGTTTGTTTCTGGGAAATGGCCAATTTGTATTTTAACGTTTAAGTATGTCACAACAGGTGAGAAAGCAATACTCTTAGTGACTGTTCTAAGACACTAGACTGCCAAATGTATTTTGTATTTACAGGAATTTATACATAAGCGATCTTCTAATCATGCGAAAAAAATGTGAATCTGTTTCTGCGAGGCTGACTGATTTATACACCATTAAAGACAGAGGAAAGGCTCTTGCTGCTTTATATATGTAAGAACATCACTCCTTTCAATCACTGAGCTGCCACCTTTAAAGATCAATCTGTTGTCCTCTCACTTTTGTTAAAATTACTGGCATCGAGGGAAAAAAAAAAATTAATAGAGATTTCTGTCTGGAATAAGTAGCTACTGTAAAACTCATAAAGTCACATTTCTTTGTTTTCTGCATGGATTATTCTGCATTCCTGTTATACATTTTATTATAGCTTTTAGCACTGACAACACCAAAGTTTGGATATAAAGAGAAGTTAACTGAGACTTTTAGGCAACTTATACACTCCTTTTTCATTCCTTACTGACTTTTGCTACCATAAGAATAGAGAGAGGAATTACCCTAATTAAGGGCAGGCTCTTTGAAGAAATGCATGTAGCAAAAGTAAATATCACAGCACATGCCATTTTATTTCATAATATTATGCATAAAATACTTTGGTTTTGACTACAGGCAGTGATATATTGACAGTGTCATGCTAAAGTAATTGTGTCTTCTCTCAGTAAAAGGCAGGTATTTAAAGTTTTAAAATTGCATATGAAATTGAAGCAAGGGTTGAGCATAATTTCTAGTGTCATACTCTTACAGTTTTTAAAGTGTCCATCCAGACATCCAGATCTAGATCTAAGGTTTATGATTTTGCCCATCTCCCTGGCATACATCTCCAGATTACAGTTATGTTTGGAATACATGGAAGAAAAATCCATGTTGGTTGACATTTTTTTTTTTTTCTAAGTGGAAGGATAAACTTTAAGAGATAAACTTTAAAATACCTACAGAGTTTAAACTGTGCATTATTATAGTGTTTGCCAATAATATGATCAATCTTCTGTTCTTTTATCTCTTACTAATCTTGCCCTAATAAGGAATTTTTATAAAAACAAATGCACATATTTGTTTGCATTCCTTCTCAACATTTGAAAGAAAGAAAGAAAAAAATGCAGTTTGGACTGATTGTCATTTTTTCAAGGTAAAGTATAGATTATTTCATGAAGATTACTGTGTGCTCTGCTGTCCATAAAGATTTCATATGTATCTATATTTTTCTTTCTGTCTACCTTCAATAACAGCAAACAGAGTCCATGAGGACAATTCAAATAATAAAAAAAAGGAGTAGTGTGGATACATTATGACTTCTAACAATCTATGTGGCACTTCACAGGTGCAAAATTTCAGTCTAAGTTCCAGCTGCAGGGATCTCTAGAGATTCAAAAGTAAAAGAAAGATTTTTGTTTATACCTACTTCTTTCTTTTCTTGACAACCACTCTCACTGACAGAAGACAGCTCCTTCTTAAGGTAAATCAACTAGCAGTGGCTAACAACGTGTGATTCATGTGACCCATGGTCTTTCACTGATTCTGAGGGAGGCTCTGTCTACGTGAACAGAGGTTTTGTTTAGAAAGCGTATGGCACAAAGTCTTTATCACTCATTTAGTCCATTGCTGTTGGCACACATAATTCTTATATTAATAAATGCAGTGCCCTTTCCCTTACTATATCTACACTAGTCTTCTGTCAGATCTTACTGATGATCTTTTAAGAATAGAAGTCATCAAACATACTGAAAGTATATGAAAAGTAATGAAATTAGTGAAGAAATTAAGAGCTTCCAATTGCACAAGTATAAAAGGAAGCTAAGACTACCTGTTTTATCCAAAGTATCAAAGATAAACCGTACAAATAACAGTCACTTAAAAGATAGTTGTCAAACACACAAATAACTTTTTAAAGCTTGGAAACAGCAGGTTAGTCACAGATATTTCAGAAATTGAGGGACAAGCCCTGTGAATTATTTGCTGAACTTTATTTCTGGGCAGCGGTGAATCAGCTTAGCTGCTGCGGGGTGGCTTTAAGTTTATTACTTAAGCCAATCTTAAGTCAAAATTCCTCCTTTCCCTGAGGAAAGACAGATGGTAAATTTCTGATAGCTTACAGTAGCAGCTAATCAGAAGAATCCTTACATTCATTTATTCAGTGGTATTGACCAAGAAAATGGAAAGTTAGGCCATAACTATGCCCAGCGCCAGCACCTTACCAGGGGTCCAATCTAAAGTGTGAGTAGCTAGCAGAAAGACAGATTTATTCATGCATATTTAAGCAACAGAAAGATAATAGGGCTTTCTCGGCTTCCTGACTGGGTGTCAAATCAAATTCAAGTCTAATCCTTACCATCTGGTCTTTCTTTGCACTGTGTCACAGACAATGAGGAACAGTCCTCACCATGAGCTTGTAGTAAGATAAACTTTATTTTAATAATCACTAAATACAAGTTTTCATTCTACAAACTTGAGTTTTAAGGCAGTTTTTAAAAACTGAGTTGCAAATACAGTATTTATTTAAAAGATAATCTTATGCCTTTTTATTTTGGACATGAATCTTTGCAGTTGGTCTATTCTGATTTCTAACCAGATGGATCCCAAAGGGATATAAATGAAAACAAATGTTTCTTAAAACTGAATAAAACAATAGTCTTTTTTAGAAAACATGTGCTACTATTTGATGACATTTTGTCGTGTACATTGTAAATGTTATCTTGAGAAAAACAGATGAAAACTACAAACATTCAAAGAGACTGCATTGTATATATAAAAACCAACAATAGACTAACAAAAAATAAATTATCATGGTGGTAAAAATACTTCATAGAAGTAAGAGGATAGTTGTTAATATCCCTAAAGTTGAAAGGTCACTTTACAACTACAGTAGCTGCACTTATCTTCCTTTTGTCTGAAAGCTGTCAGCAGAATATAAATGCCTACATCCACCTTAATCACAACATGAGTTTTATCACGTGATCACATGCTTGCCAAAACCAACAATTTAAGTCTTGTCTAGGTAGCGACACTGAAGAAAAATGACCTGGTTTAACTTTTAAATGACTTAAGCAGTGACAAACCCTTGCAGAGAAAAAATTATCCAGGACCAAAATGTCTGTAATTTCATCTAATTTATTCATTTAATTCCAGTCTAAAATAAACTGAAACATTCCGATTTCTTTCTGAATGAATCTATGCAAATATACACATTTAGCTAATCTGCTTTGAAGCTAAACTTCGAATCAATTTGGTTTTAGTGGACCTCTAAAAACAAACTCTTAGCTACTTTAAGTACACATAGTACAGGAACTGATAAGATAGAGCTACTCACATGTCACTCAGTGGCAGAGCTCCAGTCAAATGTATCAGGAATATTAGTTCCCAATATTAACTTCATTTCCAAAGTCAAAGCACCAGATCTAGCTGGCCTCATGAAAGCAAATTTACACTACTTCATACCATATCACAAGGCTTTGTAAAAGATACTTTGAGACTTCATTTTTTTGGAACACAGCAGGCCAAGACCGATCATTAGCAATGGTATTTATGAAGTTCCCATGCTCCTGGGGCATTGCAAATGACTTTTTCATTTTCTTTATGGCTTAACCAGGAGTCTTTATTATTTTCCCTATATTGCTTCCTCTTTCTTTCTCTGGACTTTGAAGTGCGGGGAAGACTTCTGCCAGAAACAAAATGTGACTTATTAAAATTAAATGATTAAAATTTCTCTTCAAAAGCAAAAGGGTTGCCTGGTAGATTTCCACATGGTCGTAGTATTTTCCATTTTTTTTCTGTTGCATTATCTGAGAGGAATTCTCTCTTAGCTTTCCAATGATTGTGAAAATTATGTGCTATAATTAGAAGAACACAAGAGAAAATAAGTAAAGATTATCCTTCCTTGAAGTGAAGATTCATAGAATCACAGAATGAATCATAGAATGGCTTGGGTTGGAAAGGACCTTAAAGATCACTTAGTTCCAACCCCCCTGCCATAGCCAGGGATGCCATCTACTAGATCAGGTTCACCAGGGCCCCATCCAGCCTGTCCTTGAACACCTCCAGCGATGGGGCATCCACAACCTCTCTGGGCAACCTGTTCCAGTGCCTCACCACCCTCTGAGTGAAGAATTTCCTCCTAACATCTAATCTAAATCTTCCCTTTTTCAGTTTAAAACCATTTCCCCTTGTCCTATCATTATCTACACGAGTAAAGAGTCCCTCTCCATCCTTTTTATAAGAACCCTTTAAGTATTGAAAGGCTGCAATGAGGTTTCCATGGAGCCTTCTCTTCTCCAGGCTGAACATCCCCAGCTCTCTCAGCCTTTCTTCATAGGAGAGGTGCTCAAGACCTCTGATCATCTTTGTGGCCCTCCTCTAGACCTGTTCTAACACTTCCACATCTTTCTTGTGCTGGGGGCCCCAGACCTGGACGCAGTATTCCAAGTGGGGCATCATGAGGGCAGAGTAGAGGGGGACAATCACCTCCCTCCATCTGCTGGCCATACCTCTCTTGGTGCAGCCCAGGACATAGTTGGCCTTCTGGGCTGCAAGTGCACACTGCTGGCTTATGTCGAGCTTCTCATCCACCAGAACCCCCAGATCCCTCTCCGCAGGGCTGCTCTCAACAAGTTCTTCTCCCGGTCTGTACTCGTGCCTGGGATTGCTCTGACCCAGGCGCAGCACCTTGCACTTGGACTTGTTGAATCTCATTCTGTTCATGTGGGCCCACTTCTCAACTTTATCCAAGTCCCTTTGGATGGTATCCCTTCCTTCTGGTGTATCAACTACACCACTCAGCTTGGTGTCATCTGCAAACTTGCTGAGGGTGCACTCAATCCCATCATCTATGTCATTGATGAAGATATTGAAAAGCACCGGTCCCAAGACAGACCCGAGGGACACCACTCGTCACCGACCTCCACCTGGACATAGAACCATTGACCACTACTCTCTGGGTGCATCCATCAAGCCAATTCCTTATCCACCAAATAGTCCACCCTTCAAATTTAGAAATCAGGATGTCATGTGGGACCATGTCAAAAGCCTTACAGAAGTCCAGGTAGATTACATTGGTCAGTCTTTCCTTGTCAACTGATGCAGTCACTCCATCATAAAAGGCCACCAGATTGGTCCGGCATGATTTGCCCTTGGTGAAGCCATGCTGGCTGTCTCAGATCACCTCCTGGTCTTGCATGTGCCTTAATATTGCTTCCAGCAGGATTGGTTCCATGATCTTGCTAGGCACAGAGGTGAGGCTCACTGGTCTGTAGTTTTCCAGGTCTTCCTTTCTATCCTTTTTAAAAACGGAAGTGATGTTTTCCCTTTTTCCAGTCACCAGGGACTTCACCTGACTGCCATGACTTTTCAAATATGATGGAGAGTGGCTTGGAAGCTACATCAGCCAGTTCCCTCAGGAACCTTGGAATGGATGTCAACAGGCCTCATAGACTTGTAGCTCTTCAGTTGCATCAGGAGGTCCTGAACCTGCTCTTCGCTTACAGAGGGAGGGACTCTTCTCCCCCTGCCCCCACCTAGATATTTAGGGACTCAAGAGATGTGGGAAGCCCGACTGCCGGTGAAGACTGGTGCAAAGAGTTTGTTAAGTACCTCAGCCTTCCCCATGTCTGTTGTTACCAGTCCTCCATCTACATTTCTCAGAGGTGGTACACTCTCCTTAGTCTTTCTTTTCTGGCCAATGAATCTGTAGAATCCCTTCTTGTTATTTTTTGTGTCCCTCACCAAGTTTAGCTCTGTCAGTGCCTTGGCTTTCCTGATCCCATCCCTGCACGTCCAGACTGCGTTTCTTTACTCTTCCCTGGGCACACGGCCCTGTTTCCACTGCCAGTGCAGTTCCTTCTTTTGCCTAAGCTTGACCAGGAGGTCATTGCTCAGCCATACCAGTTTCCTGCCTTCTCTGCTTGATTTATTGCACGTGGGGCTGGAGATCTCTTGCGCTCCACTAAAAATATCCTTAAAGAGTTTCCAGCTCTGTTCAGATCCTCTGTCCCTAAGGACAGTGTCCCATGGGATCTCATCCACTAATTCTTTGAACAATTGGAAGTTTGCTCTTCTAAAGTTGAGGGTCCTGACTTTGCTCTTTGCCAGGCCCACATCGCTCGAGATCACAAAATCAACCAGGGCATGGTCACTGCAACCCAGGCTGCTTCCAGTCTAACCTCTTTGATGAGGTCATCCACATTGGTGAGCACCAGGTCCAGAAATGTTTCTCCTCTGGTTGGTTTGTCTGATACTGCACTCCAGGAATTTCCTGGATTGCTTACTGCCTGCTGTGTAACTTTCCCAGCAGACATCCAGGTGGTTGAAATCCCCCAGCAAGATGAGAGCCCATGAGTGCAATACTTCTTGTAGTTGGAGCAAGAAGGCTTCATCAAAAGGCTCCCCCTGTTTGGTCGGCTTGTAGTAGACCCCAATCACAAGGTGCCCTTTATTGGTCTGACACTTAATTTTTACTCACAGGCTCTCAACCTGCTCGTGGCTATTTCTCAGAGGCAACTCTTCACAATCTATCCGTTTCTTAACATAGAGGGCAACACCCCCATGCTTCCTTCCCTGCCTATCTTTCCTATAAAACTTGCAGTCCTCCATTCCAGTGTTCCAGTTGTATGATTTGTCCCAACATGTCTCCATGACAGCAATTAGATCATAGTTTTCTAATTGCACCATGGCTTCCAACTCCTCCTGCTTATTCCCCATGCTGTGTGCATTGGTATAGAGACATTTCCGGTGGACTACGGGTCGTGTTACCTTTTTAGAGGAGTCATTCCCAATTCCTATGGGACGATTCACAGGTGTCTCTCCATTGTTTTCTAGAGTATTGACATCCACTGGTTCTTTTGCATCTCTTACAGGTACATCCCCTTTCCCCACCAAGTCTAGTTTAAAGCTCTACTAATGAGCCCATCCAGCTTGCTGCCCAGGATGCTCTTGGCCCACTTCGTTAGGTGTGCCCCATCTGTGTCAGCATTCCTGGTATCTCAGAAAAATGCCCAAGATTGTAGAACCCAAAACCCTGAGCAGGGTACCATCTACACAGCCAATCATTCACCTGATTTGTACGTTGCCTCCTCCTTGGGTCCCAGTCTCCAACTGGGAGGATTGAGGAGAACACTACTTGCACTCCCGATCCCTTCACTGTCTTTCCAAGGGAAGGGACATAAAATCCCTTTTAATGTTTCATAGTTTCCTTGTTATGACCTCATTTGTTCCTACGTGAAAGAGTAGGAATGGGTGGTAGTAGTGTAGTTTAACCAAGATTGGTAGCCTCTTTGTGATGTCATGAATGTGGGCCCCAGGCAGGCAGCAAACCTCTCGAGAGAGATTGTCTGGGCAGTAAATGGGTGCTTTAGTGCCTCTCAGAGAGGAATCTCCAATTACCATGTCCTGGTTTCAGGTAGGACAGAGTTAATTTTCCTCCTAGTAGCTGGCAGGGTGCTATGTTTTGGATTAGAATGAGAAGAGCGCTGATAACATGCTGATGTTTTAATTGTTGTAGAGCAGTGCTTACACCAAGCCAAGGACTTTTCAGCTTCTCGCTCTGTCCTGCTAGCGAGCGGGCTAGGGATGCAGCAGGAGCTGGGAGGGGACAGACCCAGGACAGCTGACCCAAAATGGCCAAAGGGGTATTCCATACCATCTGACGTCATGCTGAACAATATATAGGGGTGGCTAGCCGGGGTGGAGGGGGGGCCGGCTGCTCGGGGATAGGCTGGGCATCGGTCAGCAGGTGGTGAGCAATTGCATTGTGCATCACTTATTTTGTACACATTATTACTATTATTATTATTATTATTATTATTATTATTATTATTGTTATTCTTTTCCCTGTCTTAATAAACTGTCTTTATCTCAACTCACAGGCTTCACTTTCCTGTTTCTCTCCCCCATCCCGGAGAGGGAGGGGGGAGGGTGAGCGAACGGCTGTGTGGTGTTTGGCTGCCAGCCGGGCTAAACCACAACAGTCCATTTGGCGCCCAACGTGGGGCTCGAAGGGTTGAGATATCGACAGATTTGACCAGAGTGTGTTAAACTAAACTTGGTGTAAGTATTCGACCTGCTTGATAGTTGCTAGTCACAATGTTGATTGCCTTAATCTCAAGTCTGCTGTGCCTGTTTCCCAAATTGAGTTTTATAGCAAGTTACTTTCTGTATGTGCTCCCTGTCGTGCTGTTTATCCTTTCCGGGCCCTGGTTTAAGATTGTTATGGTACTGTGTGGTGTAACGATGGCTTATGAAATGATGAGATATCTGGTCATGACTCTAACCTGGTATTTGTACTCAGCACTGTCGTCGACTCTATACTTCGGAAACCATATCTCGGAAACTATTAGCAATTACACCTATTGCCTTTTTTCATCAGGGAGTCAATCTGTGGAGGGGACAGGGGAAGATATTTTTTCCTACCTGTTCACTCTCCCTTCCTCCTTCACCACCCTCTTATCCCCCGAGCTAGTTACGGTAGCTCTCCAAGATGTTGAATATCCTTGGGATACTCAGACCAGCATGTTCTTGTTGTTATGTCTCCTGAATGCGCTTCAGGTTTTGTTTAAGGTTAAACAACTACTTAGGAATCTCATCCGGAGATCTGTCTTGAGGCGGGATATTTGCGAGTGGCAGGGAGTGTGGGAGGATATGGGCAGGTTTCTAGGGCAGTGGGCACCTCCAGTGTTTTGGACATTCACCCCTGAACAACTGCAAAATCCTAAAAAACTGGTAGAATGCTTGAAAAAAAGGTGTCATGACTCTGGCAGTTCCAAAGTGACACAAATCACTGTGGCGTGCTGGGGTCTGGCCTGTGCCTATCGAGCTGCAATTGATGCTACTATCAACCTAGTGACAGACCCTGCGGCCGTTCCAGTCCCGGCTCCTGCAGCCATTCCAGCTCCAGCTCCCGCGGCCGTCCCGGCTCCAGCTCCCGCAGCCGTTCCAGCTCCTGCTCCCACAACTGTTCCAGCTCCTGCAGCCGTTCCAGCTCCAGCTCCCGCAGCCGTCCTGGCTCCAGCTCCCACAGCCGTTCCAGCTCCCGCAGCTGTTCCAGCTCCCGCAGCCGTTCCAGCTCCAGCTCCTGCAGCTGTTCCAGCTCCAGCTCCCGCAGCTGTTCCAGCTGCAGCTCCTGCAGCCGTTCCAGCTCCAGCTCCCGCAGCTGTTCCAGCTCCAGCTCCCGCAGCCGTTCCAGCTCCAGCTCCCGCAGCCGTTCCAGCCCCTGCAGCTGCTCCAGCTCCTGCAGCCGCTCCCACTCCTGTGGCTGGGTCAGAGAAAGGAACTGTAGCAGTGCAAGTTGCCCCTGCAGAGGGTACTCCAACCCCTGTGGCAGACCCTGTGGCTGGGTCGGAGAAACGAACTGTAGCAGTGCAAGTTGCCCCTGTAGAAAAGGTGAAAAAATGGTATAGAGACTCAGGTCGTTTAGAACGCAGACAGTCTTCTGCTAAGTCTGGGTGTGGAGAAGACGAGGCTGGGCCATCAAGTGTGCAGGAGGATGAAGATGAGGATGAGGATGTCAGAAAATCAACAGTAACTACCCAAACCCTATACCAGCGTGAGCTACGAGATGTGCGAAAAGGTTTTGGTCGCTGTATAGGTGAACAGCTTGTCACCTGGCTGCTCCGGTGCTGGGACACTGGAGCCAATGGTGTGGAATTAGAGGGCAGGGAAGCCAAGCGGCTGGGATCCCTTGCTAGAGACACAGGCATTGACAAAGCAATTGGAGATGGAGCACGATCTCACAGCCTCTGGAGGCATCTCCTGTTAGCTGTGAAGGGAAGGTACCCCTACAAGGAAGAACTTCTATGTCTACCAGTCAAGTGGACCACCATGGAGAAGGGAATTCAGTACCTGAGGGAATTAGCCGTACGAGAAGTAATTTATAAGGACCTAGACGACGCACAAACATCCACAGATCCAGATGAAGTCCAGTGTACTCGACCCATGTGGCGGAAGTTTGTACGGAATGCACCATCATCATGGGCCAGCACATTGTCAATAATAACCTGGAAAGACGGTGAAGATCCCACAGTGGGTGACATGGCTAAACAACTCCGGGAGTACGAAGGAAATCTCTCCTCTTCCCTACAAACCAGCGTCTCGGCTATTAGGGGTAAACGTGCATCCGTGCAAAGAAGACAATATGGTGGGTACACACCCCGCGCCACCCTGTGGTTTTACCTACGTGACCGTGGAGAGGACATGAGAAAATGGGATGGAAAATCTACTGAGACCCTAGAGGCACGGGTACGTGAGTTGCAAAAGAAAACAATCGGGAAAAAGGGGTTCTCTGAAAAGTTTGCTGCTCCAACTTCCAGCAGGCAGTCTTTTAAACACAGAAACGAAGATTCTGACCAGGACTAGAGGGGCCCTGCCTCCAGCCAGGGGGAGGAAAGGGACAACCGAGTTTATTGGACTGTGTGGATTCGATGGCCTGGCACGTCTGACGCACAGAAGTATAAGGCTCTAGTAGACACCGGTGCACAATGTACTCTAATGCCATCAAGCTGTAAAGGGCCAGAGCCCATCTGTATTTATGGCGTGACAGGGGGATCCCAGCAGTTAACTGTATTGGAGGCTGAAGTGAGTCTAACCGGAAATGAGTGGCAAAAGCACCGTATTGTGACTGGCCCGGATGCTCCGTGCATCCTTAGCATAGACTATCTTAGAAGAGGATATTTCAAGGACCCAAAAGGGTTCCGCTGGGCTTTTGGCATAGCTGCCTTAGAGACAGAGGACATTAAACAGTTGTCTACCTTGCCCGGTCTCTCAGAGGACCTTTCTGTTGTGGGGTTGCTCAGGGTTGAAGAACAGCAAGTGCCAATTGCTACCACAACTGTGCACCGGCAGCAATATCGCACCAACCGAGACTCCCTGATTCCCATCCACGAGCTAATTCGTCAACTGGAGAGCCAAGGAGTGATCATCAAGACCCATTCACCTTTTAATAGTCCCATATGGCCAGTGCGAAAGTCTAATGGTGAGTGGAGACTAACAGTGGACTATCGTGGCCTGAACGAAGTCACGCCACCACTGAGTGCTGCAGTGCCGGACATGCTAGAACTCCAGTACGAACTGGAATCAAAGGCAGCCAAGTGGTATGCCACAACTGATATTGCTAATGCATTTTTCTCCATCCCTCTAGCCGCAGAGTGCAGGCCACAGTTTGCTTTCACTTGGAGGGGAGTCCAATATACTTGGAATCGGCTGCCCCAGGGGTGGAAACATAGCCCTACCATTTGCCATGGACTGATCCAGTCTGCGCTGGAGCAGGGGGAAGCTCCTGAACACCTGCAGTACATCGATGACATCATTGTGTGGGGTGACACTGCAGAGGAAGTTTTCGAGAAAGGGAAGAAAATAGTCCAAATCCTTCTGAAGGCCGGTTTTGCCATAAAACAAAATAAAGTTAAAGGACCTGCACGAGAGATCCAGTTTTTAGGAATCAAATGGCAAGATGGACGTCGTCAAATCCCAATGGATGTGATCAACAAAATAACAGCTATGTCTCCACCAACTAGCAAAAATGAAACACAAACTTTCCTAGGTGTCGTGGGGTTTTGGAGAATGCATATTCCAAATTACAGTCTGATTGTAAACCCGCTCTACCAAGTAACCCGTAAGAAGAATGCTTTTGAATGGGGCCCTGAGCAACGACAAGCCTTTGAACAAATTAAGCAGGAAATAGTTCATGCAGTAGCCCTTGGGCCAGTCCGAACAGGACCAGATGTAAAGAATGTGCTCTACACCGCAGCCGGGGAGAATGGTCCCACCTGGAGCCTCTGGCAGAAAGAACCTGGGGAAACTCGAGGTCGACCCCTGGGGTTTTGGAGTCGGGGATACAGAGGATCTGAGGCCCGCTATACTCCAACCAAAAAGGAGATATTGGCAGCATATGAGGGAGTTCGATCTGCTTCAGAAGTGGTCGGTACTGAAGCGCAGCTCCTCCTGGCACCCCGACTGCCGGTACTGGGTTGGATGTTCAAAGGAAGGGTCCCCTCTACACATCATGCAACTGATGCTACATGGAGCAAGTGGGTTGCACTGATTACTCAGCGGGCTCGAATAGGAAAGCCCAGTCGCCCAGGAATCCTGGAAGTGATTATGGACTGGCCAGAAGGCAAGTACTTTGGGATATCATCAGAGGAGGAGGTGGTCCATGCTGAAGAAGCCCCACTGTACAACAAGCTACCAGAGAATGAGAAGAAATATGCCCTGTTCACTGATGGGTCCTGTCGTATGGTGGGAAAGCATCGGAGATGGAAAGCTGCTGTATGGAGTCCTACACGATGAGTTGCAGAAGCTGCTGAGGGAGAAGGTGAATCGAGTCAGTTTGCAGAAGTGAAAGCCGTTCAGCTGGCCTTAGATATTGCTGAACGAGAAAAGTGGCCAGTTCTCTATCTCTATACTGATTCATGGATGGTAGCAAATGCCCTGTGGGGGTGGCTACAGCAATGGAAGCAGAACAACTGGGAACGCCGGGGCAAACCCATCTGGGCTGCTGCATTGTGGCAAGATATTGCTGCCCGGGTAGAGAACCTGGTTGTAAAGGTACGCCATGTAGATGCTCATGTGCCCAAGAATCGGGCTACTGAAGAACATCAAAACAACCAGCAGGTGGATCAGGCTGCTAAGATTGAAGTGGCTCAGGTGGACCTGGACTGGCAACATAAAGGTGAATTATTTGTAGCCCGATGGGCCCATGACACCTCAGGCCATCAAGGTAGAGATGCAACATACAGATGGGCTCGTGATCGAGGGGTGGACCTGACCATGGACACTATAGCACAGGTTATTCATGATTGTGAAACGTGCTGCAATTAAACAAGCCAAACGGTCAAAGCCTCTCTGGTATGGAGGACGATGGCTGAAATACAAATATGGAGAGGCCTGGCAGATTGATTACATCACACTCCCCCAAACCCGCAACGGCAAGCGCCACGTACTTACAATGGTGGAAGCAACCACCGGATGGCTGGAAACATATCCTGTGCCCCATGCCACCGCCCGGAACACTATCCTGGGCCTTGAAAAGCAAGTCCTATGGCGACATGGCACCCCAGAAAGAATTGAGTCAGACAATGGGACTCATTTCCGAAACAACCTTATAGACACTTGGGCCAAAGAACATGGTATTGAGTGGGTGTATCACATCCCCTATCATGCACCAGCCTCCGGGAAAGTTGAACGATACAATGGACTGTTAAAGACTACACTGAAAGCGATGGGTGCTGGGACATTCAAAAATTGGGAAACACATTTGGCAAAGGCCACCTGGTTAGTCAATACTAGAGGATCTGCCAACCGAGCTGGACCTGCCCAATCAAACCTGTTACGCACTGTAGAAGGGGATAAAGTTCCTGTAGTGCACGTAAGAAACATGCTGGGTAAGACAGTCTGGGCTACTCCTGCCTCAGGAAAAGGCAAGCCCATTCGTGGGATTGCTTTTGCCCAGGGACCTGGATGCACTTGGTGGGTAATGCAAAAGAATGGGGAGGTTCGGTGTGTACCTCAAGGGGACCTAATACTGGGTGAGAATAGCCCATGAGTTGAATTGTAGTATGTTAATTATCATATAACACTGTATGTCATCACTACCATGGTTGCTATATATCATAGATGAAAATGGCAATTAATTAGAAGGTATTGGAAAGAGTGTAACCTGAGCATGACATAAATGGTATGGAATAAGGGGTGGATATCTGTCCTGGTTTCAGGTAGGACAGAGTTAATTTTCCTCCTAGTAGCAGGCAGGGTGCTATGTTTTGGATTAGAATGAGAAGAGCGCTGATAACATGCTGATGTTTTAATTGTTGTAGAGCAGTGCTTACACCAAGCCAAGGACTTTTCAGCTTCTCGCTCTGTCCTGCTAGCGAGCAGCCTAGGGATGCAGCAGGAGCTGGGAGGGGACAGACCCAGGACAGCTGACCCAAACTGGCCAAAGGGGTATTCCATACCATCTGACGTCATGCTGAACAATATATAGGGGTGGCTAGCCGGGGTGGAGGGGGGGCCGGCTGCTCGGGGATAGGCTGGGCATCGGTCAGCAGGTGGTGAGCAATGGCATTGTGCATCACTTATTTTGTACACATTATTACTATTATTATTATTATTATTATTATTATTGTTATTCTTTTCCCTGTCTTAATAAACTGTCTTTATCTCAACTCACAGACTTCACTTTCCCGTTTCTCTCCCCCATCCCGGAGAGGGAGGGGGGAGGGTGAGCGAACGGCTGTGTGGTGTTTGGCTGCCAGCCGGGCTAAACCACAGCATACCAACAGCTTTTTTTTGTTTGTTTGTTTTTTGGGGGGGGGGGGGGGGGGGGGCACTGGTTCTTATACATGTGGTTTGCTGGTCCACCTTTATACTGTTGCCCTTTCCTGGGGCTTGACCATTACAATTGTTGTTATTATTATCCTCTCCTTTTTTTGAGCCCCAGAGCATCAGATCTACTGCATAGCAGCACTTAGGGTGCAAAGGGGATATTCCTCCTCCTGCTCCGAGCAGAGATGAGGGTCCAGCTTCTCTTGTCTTTCGAGTCCCTCAATTGCACCAATTTAGGATTGGAGGCTCCCTTACCAGTCCTTTGTGAGGACTTAAGGCAGGGCTATTGCTCAGCCTGTGCCAGTGCTTGATACCATGCAAAGAGGGTCTGGGAAGCTCTTTTGGTCCTCAGGGGCTCTGTCTGCATGTGGGCATCTGCCATGGGGGGTTGTGGCCCCCCGTCTGGGTTTTGGTCTCGGCCCGGCATGTGCGGTGGGTGGACACCATTTTTGCTTCAGTATCAGGCTGCTCCTCGTCACTACAGGAACAGAGTGGCGACCTCCCGCCCTTCTACACGCCCTACCCAGGGGCACTGCCATGCACACTGCGGCACCACGCCCTGGCTGACGCTCCACGCCCTGTTTGCCTGTGCTCCTGCCCACTCGCGCTCCCTGGGGGCTGCCTTTGTACATGAAGGGGGGAACGGCAGCTGCTTCCAGCTCCACCCAAGCCTCATCAGTGACTCTTGCGAGGGCTGCCAGCTGCCTCAAGTTGCCTCCATGTAGGAAATGCCTCACACATTGTGATCACATGCTCCGCTGCAGAATGTGTCTGCCCCAGAGCCTATCGCCCCAGCGATTCACCTGATTAGATCTACATTTTCATGGCCTCTTTTAATTATTGATATCATAAGGAAACTTTTAGTGTTCTACATCTCTCCCTTAACATTCTGAGAACACTACTATTGTGATTTACATTTTTTTTCCCTAGACTGCTATTTACATACCTGTAATAAACTTACCGTGGAAGAACTCATAACACGTTTCACCCATTTGATAAAGTATTTAAATTAGAGACTTTATAATAGCTAACAAAATAAGCTTATTTGCTCTGTTGGGACCCAGAAAACAATAATTGCTTCATTTAGGTTTTCATTTTAAATCCAGGTAAAGGTTTGATTTCTTAACATAAATGGTTAGAGAAAAATCCAGATCTGTCATGAAAACTACAGTTTTCTATTCATATAGTCCTATGCAATATTCAAACTGCTGGTTTAAGTCTACTTTTTCAGTGGTCATGAAAAGTACCCAATAGATGGTAAAATCTATTGTATGGGAAAGAAGTTACATATCCTCCTTTTTGGCTTATTCTGATTTTCTGTACATTTGCTGTGGGATTCAAGAATATATTTGATTCTAATTCTTTGTCAAAAGAAGAGAATGAAGGATGCAAAAATCATAGGCAGGATTACCAGAAAGGTGTTGACAATATTCCTGTGTGAAAAAGTAGGATTATATATATATATATATATGTATATTTTGCTCACTTATTTCAAATAAAACTTATTTTCCATTTAGATAAATGTTAGCTTTGCTCTTAAATTTTAGTCAGAACTTTGAGTCCTATAGACACAGACACAGATTTCTAGGTTGGAAGAGACCTCAAGATCATCGAGTCCAACCTCCGACCTAACACTAAGTACTCCACTAAACCATATCACTAAGCTCTACATCTAAACGTCTTTTAAAGACCTCCAGGGATGGTGACTCCACCACCTCCCTGGGCAGCCCGTTCCAATGCTTAATAACCCTTTCGGTAATGAAGTACTTCCTAACATCCAACCTAAAACTCCCCTGGCGCAACTTTCGCCCATTCCCCCTCGTCCTGTCACCAGGCACGTGGGAGAACAGACCAACCCCCACCTCGCTACAGCCTCCTTTAAGGTAACTGTAGAGAGCGATAAGGTCGCCCCTGAGCCTCCTCTTCTCCAGGCTGAACAAGCCCAGCTCCCTCAGCCGCTCCTCGTAAGACTTGTTCTCCAGACCCCTCACCAGCTTGGTCGCCCTTCTCTGGACTCACTCGAGCACGTCCATGTCCTTCCTGTAGCGAGGGGCCCAAAACTGAACACAGTACTCAAGGTGCGGCCTCACCAGAGCCGAGTACAGGGGCACAATCACTTCCCTAGACCTGCTGGCCACACTGCTTCTTATACAGGCCAGGATGCTGTTGGCCTTCTTGGCCACCTGAGCACACTGCTGGCTCATATTCAGCCGACTATCAACCAATACTCCCAGGTCCTTCTCGGCCAGGCAGCTTTCCAGCCACTCATCTCCCAGCCTGTAGTGTTGCTCGGGGTTGTTGCGCCCCAGGTGCAGGACCCGGCACTTGGCCTTGTTGAACTTCATACAGTTGACCTCAGCCCATCGCTCCAGCCTATCCAGATCCTCCTGCAGAGCCTTCCTGCCCTCAAGCAGATCGACACACGCACTAGCTTGGTGTCATCTGCAAACTTACTGAGGGTGCACTGGATGCCCTCATCCAGATCATCGATAAAGATATTAAAGAGGACCGGCCCCAGTACTGAGCCCTGGGGGACTCCACTAGTGACCAGCCTCCAACCAGATTTGACTCCATTCACCACAACTCTCTGGGCCCGGCTATCCAGCCAGTTTCTAACCCAGCGAAGCGTACGCCAGTCCAAGCCCCGAGCAGCCAGTTTCTTGAGGAGAATGTTGTGGGGAACGGTGTCAAAAGCCTTACTGAGGTCGAGGTAATCCACATCCACAGCCCTTCCCTCATCCACCAAGCGCGTCACTTTGTCATAGAAGGAGATCAGGTTCGTCAAGCAGGACCTGCCTTTCATAAACCCATGCTGACTGGGCCTGATCGCCTGCTTGCCCTGCAAGTGCCGCGTGATGACCCTCAAGATAATCTGCTCCATGAGCTTTCCTGGCACTGAGGTCAAACTGACAGGCCTATAGTTCCCCGGGTCTGCCCTCCGGCCCTTCTTATAGATGGGCGTCACATTGGCTAGCCGCCAGTCAACTGGGACCTCCCCCGATAGCCAGGACTGCCGATAAATGATGGAAAGCGGCTCGGCCAGCTCCTCCGCCAGTTCTTTCAGTACCCTCGGGTGCATCCCATCCGGCCCCATCGACTTGCGCACATCCAAGCTCCTTAGCAGGTCGCCAACCATTTCCTCATGAATAGCGAAGGCCACATCCTGCTCCCCATCCCCTTCCACCAGCTCAGGGCACTGGGTATCCAGAGAACAACCGGTATTGCTGCTAAAGACTGAGGCAAAGGCGGCATTAAGCACCTCAGCCTTTTCCTCATCCTTAGTAACTAGGTTTCCCCTCGCATCCAGTAAAGGATGGAGATTCTCCTTAGTCCTCCGTTTCGCGTTGATATATTTGTAAAAGGATTTTTTGTTGTCTTTAACAGCAGTAGCCAGGTTGAGCTCCAGATGAGCTTTGGCCTTTCTAATTTTCTCCCTGCACAGCCTCGCTACATCCTTGTAGTCCTCCTCAGTGGCCCGCCCTTTTTTCCAAAGATTATAAACCCTCTTTTTTCTGCTAAGCACAAGCCGCAACTCTCTGTTGAGCCAGGCCGGTCTTCTTCCACGCCGGCTCGTCTTTGGGCACGTGGGGACGGACTGCTCCTGTGCCGTTAAGATTTCCTTCTTGAGGAGCGCCCAGCCTTCCTGGACTCCTCTGCCCTTCAGAACCGCCTCCCAAGGGACTCGGCCAACCAGCGTCCTGAGCAGCTCAAAGTCAGCCCTCCGGAAGTCCAAGACAGCAGTTTTACTGGTCCCCTTCCTGGCCTCGCTAAGAATAGAGAACTCTACCATTTCGTGGTCACTCTGCCCAAGACAGTTTCCGACCACCACATCTCCCACCAGTCCTTCTCTGTTTGTGAAGAGAAGGTCTAGCGGGGCACCACCCCTGGTAGGTTCACTGACCAGCTGCGTCAGGAAGCTATCTCCCACGCTCTCCAGAAACCTCCTAGACTGCTTTCTCTGTGCCGTGTTGTGTTTCCAGGATATATCCGGGAAGTTGAAGTCCCCCACGAGGACAAGCGCCGACGATTTTGCAACTTCTGTCAGTTGCCTATAAAACTCCTCATCCGTCTCCTCATCCTGGTTCGGCGGTCTATAACAGACCCTGACCAGGATGCTAGCCTTGCCGGCCTTCCCGCGGATCCTAACCCACAGGGATTCAACCTTATCATTCCCAGCCTGGAGTTCCACAACATCAAAAGATTCTCTAATGTAGAGAGCCACGCCACCACCCCCTCTGTGCTGCCTGTCCCTCCTGAAGAGCCGATAGCCAGGCATTGCAGCACTCCAGTCGTGGGAGCGGTCCCACCACGTCTCCATGATGGCAACCAAGTCGTAACCTGCCTGCTGCACGATGGCTTCCAGGTCCTCCTGTTTGTTACCCATGCTGCGTGCATTAGTGTAGATGCACTTCAGCTGGGCCATCGCATTCTTCCCCAGCCTAGCCATTGTTTCCCCCGGCACAGCTCCAACAAGCCTTGTTTGAGCCCCGTCCCCCTTCTTGCCTAGTTTAAAGCTCTCTCTATGAGCCCCGCCAGCTCCTGGCCTAGGATCTGTTTTCCCCTTGGAGATAGGGACCCATCTGGGGCCATCAGGACGGGTGCCGAGTAAAGCTCCCCATGGTGAAAAAACCCAAAATTTCTGTGCTGGCACCAGCCTCTGAGCCACCTATTAACCACATGAGCTTTCCATGTCCTCTCCGTGCCTCTCCCTTCCCCTGTAGGTATAGACGAAAACACCACCTGCACTCCCTCTCCCTCCACCAATCGTCCCAGCCCCCTATAGTCCTGTTTGATAGCCTTGAGGCTTCTCTTTTCAAGATCATCACTGCCAATATACTTTATTTCAGTTAGAAGCAAAAATTATTATTGAAGTCAGGTATCTCAGATGTGATCACAATTATTTATAAACAATGGACAGTGACATCTGAACAACAGGGAAATCAAGAGAGATTTTTTTTTGTCATGTTTTTCCTTTTTGTGGTTAATCATATTTTGACCAATGCTCATAATGAGAACTATTAATGACTTTCTGATTTGTGTCCTCTTGGGTCCTTCCTTTCTGCTACTTGTCCATTTGCATAAAATTAAACTAGAGATGTAAGAGCCAAGTAATGAGGAAAAAAATACCCAGCAAACATTATCTAAGACATGCCTATACTTTGAACCATATGTTTTTATTTTATGTGAATGATTTTCACGTGTCAGCTTTCTGGTCCTACAAAGAAATCTTACAATTTCTTACATTGACTCCAAATAAAAGAGTTTCCTGATGTTTACTTAACACGTTCTCCTACAGTGGACAAGGCAAAAATGATTTAAAAAAAATCTTAGACCTGATATTTTTATTTCTTCAAAGCTTGTAAAACTGTTTCTTTTTCAATCATAATGGACCCATTTTGGCATGTGGAAGGAGCTCTTCACTGACCTGTTTCCACTGGAGGGAACAGAGAGGCTTGTAGATACAGCCAAACTCCTAATGTGGTCAAGCTTACAGAAGAGGCTATGGGGGTGGGTGGGAAGGAGACACAATCCTTTCAGTTTGACTGCAACTGAAATTTTCAGGGAATCATCTGCTACAAATGCATCAGAATGAGTAGCAGAGTTGAAGGAGATCGTCTCCTCCAAAACGAAACACAGATTTTAGGATGTAGCTGGAAATTAAATGGGCCCATTTAAGGTCCTCAGAAAATCTCTTGCCAGAGGGAAATCAACTGCTGCTGAGGGAAATATAATTCCCTCCGTTATTTTTTTCTGTACACTTACTGGCTGCCAACGACTGATAAATCTGATTCCATGCACAAAATGGAAGGAAACTGAAGCAGGCATGGAAATGTATCTAAGGATCTCAGCAGGGAGAGGTATGGCCTTTTTCCAGACACACTTTACCACAAGCTGTATCTAATTTGCTATTCACAGTCACCCTTGAAGTAGGTTTTGAATGTTAGCTTTTCTTCCTTTCCACTGAGTGTATATAGCTCAGATTACTATTTCTCCCTTCAACACACAGTATAGTCAGTCATATTTCCAGATTAAACTTTAAGATTTAATTCCTGGTGATATGAAGAGAAATAAGATTTATTTATTTTTAAGATGAATAATTAAATGTTTATAAGCATATTTTATTATAAAATTATCTCTTCCCTCTCCTTTATTAAAGAAGTGGTAAGGGAAAAACAACAACGACAACAAAGGTGTTTCAAACAGAAAAATGAAGAATCTTTGATCTTCTGGTGCACTTAGATTCTCTGCTCATAGGGAGAAGTTCTCCAATGTAGGCTATCTATCTAATTTAAGCAATACTCTAAATAAAATAACTATAAGTAGCGTATCTGAAAATCTGTGCTTCTGTAGAAAGCCATAGCTAAAGTAAGCTGATGCCTGTTCTTTAGAAGACAGAAAAAGAGAAGCAAGACATTATTATATATGTTTAGAGCTGTTACTTAAAAATCTAGCATAATGCTAATGAAGATGCTGCAATATATTGCCTATCATCCCTTATATCAGAGGCAGGATGCAGTATCATTTCTATCAACCAAAAAAACATTTATTTGAAGAGCTGTTTCTTGCTTTGTTTTAGCTGAAAGATTGTCTAAGGCAACAAATAAATGCTGAACAAAGAATGTGTTGTGCCTGAGAAAAAATCTTAGAGAAAAAAAGAAACAGTAAAAAACTACCAATCAGGTTAATAAATATACATGCAGAAAAAATAAAGATTGATTGTACTAAAGCAAAGAACTTACTGAAGTTTGGAAGTCCTTCATTATCTGGTGTGCTGGCAGCTGCGCCAAATGTTTCCAATATTCCTAAAAATACATTAAATGTTGAGGGGTGGTAAAAACTGTGCTGATATTATTCTTAACTCCTTAATATATAACAATGAACATAACAATGTACCACTGTACTCTCTCTCACATGTGAAGCTAAATAGATAGACGAAACAGTAAAAAAAAAAGAATTTTTCCCATTTTAAGCACATTGACCCATCATGAAAGGATGCAAAGACAACTTTGCAAAGACAACTTGTTGGTTAAAAACCAATTATTGTGCAGTTCTTTTGTAATAGGTAGAACAACCTTTGCAGCCTCCTATGACTCATTAGTGAATATGTCAAGAACATGTAAATAACACTTGAAACTTGCTTTTTCATGTCTTAATTAAACTAATAGTGAAAGTCTTATCTCTTGAGGCATATGCTGTTGTCCTGAATATTTTAAGTAATATTTCATTTCTTGCAGTTTTTTTCACTTTAAATATGAAGGTGAATTAAACAAGCAACAGTTTTCTGTTTGAACTCAAAATTACCAGATCAAACTTATTTAATATAACTAATTTGCTTGATCTACACCCTAGGATCAGGCCCTTCTAACTTTTATAGAGCAGAGATTGTTTTATTGTAATGCTTGCATACAGTCCCATCTACAGAAGTTTAGAAGCTCTAGTTATAAAGTGAAGTGAACATCTGGCTTTTTTTTTATTTTTTTATATTTTTTTATTTTTTAATAATGAAGCTGCAAGCACGTTATTGTCAAAATTTCAAAATCTGTTTTCACCTGAAGAGAGGTTTATATGACTTGCAGTTTTTTAAAGAAAATTCCTTGGAGGTCCTTCTCCACTGGCTGAAAGATGGTGAAACTGCTTCAACCACTGTAGTAACCAAAATTCACTTTATAACTTTCTTTCACAGCACAGAAATATATTCATCAAATCTCAGGGAGCATCAACAAGAGTTTCCATTGCCTTCAGGTTCTGTTCCTTGTTTCGATTGTATGAGGTAGTCAGGAAATGTCAAAAATAAGGCATAATGGGGAAAATACTGCTCTTTTACATTGCTTTGTTTCACATGCTTGGAATATGGCAACAGTATCTTCCACCAGAGGGTACCTTTGGAACCAACTGGACTGCTCTTCCAGCAGCTTCAATCAACCACTACTTACCTAATTTGTTTTCAGTTACAAAATTATCTTCTGTCTAGAATAAGTTTGACTCCACTTCATTGTTTGCATGGCATAGATCTCAAAGGATTACCATACTCTTGACTAAATTCTTTTGTTACTTTAAAGGCAAATATTGGATATGTTATCCATCCTCCATGATACTTCATGCAGTTTTATAGAAAAATCTCATATAGTCATTTTAGGATGACTTTCTCTGGTATTTTGTATTTCAGAACTCAGAGATGTAATACTAGTAACTGTTCTTTATGTGACTAATCATCATAAGCCATACAAATATTATTATTAGTGTGCAGGATTCCTCCTACCATTCCTTCATTTTCTTCCACCTTCCATTCTTGATTCCGACAGTTTCTTCCTCATTTAGGGTTCAAGAATTTCAAGATCCCAATATTAAGATGTTTAGTTTATATATATGAAAGGGAAAAAAAACTAGGGAAGAAAAACATTTTGTATTATTTTCCATCTCCTTAGAAACACAATATTACCCGGGTTACCTATTCATGTTTTGACTGTCTTGAAAATTCTAACCTGAACACCTTGACTGTAATCAAAAGCCCATTTGAGGGAACGCAAAGACATCATACTTGTACCAGGACTTTGGATCGAGTCCTGGGTAGATTGCAATCTTGTCGTGTTTGTTTGTTTGTTTTTGTTTTTGTTTTTTTTTCTTTCCCCCAGTAACAAGGCAGTTGTACTGATATACAAACTATAAATTAGAGGCACTGGGTGCTCTGCTAAAGGTTCATGACTAAAAAATCCTTAACCTGCCCCATCTATATATGGTCACTTCACAGTCTCCATAAGGAAGTAAGAAGCTACTTTAAATCTCATAACTTCCCCACAATGGCCACAGTCTGCTCCATGGCAGTCAGAAAACTTTTGTCGTGCAATATCCCTTCTACAAATAATCATGTAGGGACAGATTTTTCTTCACCCTGCCAACAGGTGTAATGCCTTCTTCATGCCTTCACAATAGAAGTAGAATCACAGTTCTTTTGTCTAAAACCACCCTTCATTTAGTCATAACAATAGCAGGAATATTTCCTTTAACATTTCCTAGAGAAACGAATAACTTTTTTAGTTTTGACTTTCTCTTCATATTTGTTGTGTGTTAACTTTTGAATTTATCATGGAAAGCCAATAAAATATTAGAAAGATTTCAAAATATTTAGTTTGATTTCAGGTAAACAGCTGTCATCAAAATAAAGCTGTAATAATAATATACATAAAGAAGAGATCAAAGGATTAAAAAACTAAAAGGCACACAAGAAACATGAAAAAATTACATGAAAAATTTGAAGTCACAGCTCTTCATAAATGAAAGAATATAATGATAAACATTATTATGACACTTTTGAAAACTCAAAAATCATTGCATGCTATGGAATAATCTGTCCCGAGTATGCAGCTAAACTATCTATCACTATCCAACAACCTGTAAGAAATGGGAAAGAAGGCAGTACTTGTTTGCCAAAATCTGAAAGTTTTCCTAATTTGTGAAGCATTCATAAATTCAAATTGGAAAAACTCCAAGACCAGCTTTTTCAGATTGGAAAAAGTCCAGTAAGACCAAAAAATCACACACCCATATGATCGGTTATGTGTTGCTCATTTTTGAAGTACCCGTGTTTTGTAAGCATTCTGGAATTTATTTTCACAATACTTTATAAAGTAAAAAAAAAAAAAAAAAATTACTTCATCTTCACGTGCGGAAAATAAAGCCTAGACCTCCCAAACTGAAGGAGTTAAGTTTTGGAAATCTGTCTTTACTGTCGAATGGGAAAGACAAGACTTGGATTTTTTTTATCACTTTTTAGCTAAAACATTCAACTCTGTTTACCCCAGAAGAACAAATGTCTGAATTGACACTAATTAATGACTTGCAGTGCAGAAAAGATAAGTTTAAAGATGTTACACTCAGATCTCAAATAAATTGTGTGGGATATAAAGCATTTTTTGCACTTGCTTAGGGAACAATCTGATAGGTCACCAGTGCCAACAGTTGATTCACAACGAAGTGAATTTCTATTTCTCCTTTCCACTCTTTCCCACTTAGTTGAGCAAAGGAAGCTAGCTGATGTAATCTTTTTGGATTTCAGCAAAGCTTTTATACTGTTTCTCACAGTACCTTTTTGGACAAAATGTCCAGCATACAGATAGACAAATACTTAATATGATGGGTAAACAGTGGGATAAGGGGTTGGGCTCAAAAGGTTATAGTAAATGGGGTAATATCCAGCTGGTGGCCAGTTACTAGTGATATTTCACAGGGCTCCATTTTAGAGCCAATTCTCCTTAATATTTTTGTAACTGCTCTGGATGCAGGACTTGACTAAGTAATTTGCAAGTGATATTAAATTAAGAGGAGTTGTTGACTCCCTAAAGAGCAGAAAGGCCTTGCAGAGAATCTTGACAAATTAGAGGGCTTGGCAATCACAAAGTACTTGAAGTTCAAAAAGCGTATGTGCTAGATTCTGCATCTGAGATGGGGCAACCCTGGATATATATGTACAGACCGAGGGGTGAGAGGCTGTAGAGCAGCCCTGTGGAAAGGGATCTGGGGGTTCTGGTTGATGGCAAGTTAAACATGAGTCAGCAGTGTGCCCTGGGAGCCAAAAGGGCCTGGGGTGCATCAGGAACAGCATTGCTAGCTGGTCAGGGGAAGTTATTATCCTACTCTATTCTGTGCTGGTGTAGCCTACCCTTGAGTCTTATGTGCAGTTTTGGGTGCCACAATATAAGAAGGACCTAAAACTGTCAGAGAGCATCCGCAAGAGAGCAATGAAGATGGTGAAGTGTCTAGAGGGCAAGACACATGAAAAGCGGTTGAAGTTACTTGTTTTGTTTCAGCCTGGAGAAGAGCAGACTAAGAGGAGACCTCATGGAGGCCTACAACTTCCTCATGAGGGGGAGAAGAAGTCCAGGTGCTGGTTTTGTCTCTCTGGTGACCAGTGACAAGACCTGAGGCCATGAAGCTGAGTCGGCAGAGGTTCAGGTTGTATATTAGGAAAAGATTCTTCACCAAGAGATCATACAGGTGCTAGAACAGTCTTTCCGGGGAAGTGGTTATGGCACCAAACCTGCTGGAGTTCAAGAAATATTTGAACAATGCTCTCAAACATATGGTTTGATTTTTGGGTGGTCCTATGTGGAGCCAAAAATTGGACTTAATGGTCCTTTTGGTCCCTTCCAACTTGGCATATTCTATGATATTATGATTCTATAATTCTAAGGTATGAAACAAGTAGAGGACATTTTCTAGATGTTGAAGACCTGTGAAATGCTGCATGCAGAATTAGGTCTCTGTATCTGAGGTTTATATGATTGAGACTCCAAGTAGTATTAAGCACTTTTTTTTTTTTTTTTCCTTTTTCAGCAGGACAGTATGCAAGCAGATGTCAGGAAACTGAAATTCTAGAGTCTCAGTCAGTGAATTTATTATGTAAATTTGGACAAGTCATCTAAAAAATCAGTCCCTGTTTCCTTCAGTAAGGAAACCTATGCACTTTGTAAAACAAACAAACAAACAAACAAAAACAAACAAAAACAAACAAAATCCAACTGACCAATAAACAAATAAAAGGAAAAATATATAGTGTAACCTACCTGCATAACTACAAGCGAAGGGGCAATTAAGAAAGCACATCCTTATTTACCTAAATATAGAAGAAGCAGCCAAAGTGTCCCACGTCCCAAAGAGCCTAAACAAATTTAAAAACAGATAAAAAATACCAAAAAAAAAACACCAAAAAACTCTGAAAAATGTTACCGTACACCAATTAGATTCTCTAAATTTTTCTGTTATGTATAAGAAAGAGTACAATTTACAATTCTATTTATATTCTACAAGAACAGACTGCAAAATAAGTTTCATAAGCATGGAGCAATTTTCTTTCTTTTTTCTTTTCTTTTTTTTTTTTTTTCTATATGTGTATAGTAAAAAGGCAAGAAAGTTAAAACTGAAGTACACTTGGCTTAAACCCCATTGCAACTTACAGTCTATGTTCACCATCACAGCAAGACCTGCACAAGCTTGTGTGGACAACAGTACAAAAAATGATACAACAAATTTGTTTTATACTTTCCATTATTATTTATATTCTGATTTTCAATGATTTAAGTGAACCCTATTTTTTTGCATTTTTTTTTAACAGGTATTTTTTAGGGATCTCTTTTAACTCTGTTTGTGTTATTTAGGTTTTCATTGCCTGTAATTCATTAACACCGTGCTTCTTTCTCTGAAATCATACTCATTGGAATTGTATTTTTTTTAATACTGCTATCAGTGTTGTGAAAAACAACACAAGTGAATGTGTGAATCTTTCAATCTATATATAGAGTGATAGACACATACATTGCCATCTCAGAGGCAGGAAATGTGATGCATTCCCTGTGGTCACTAGCCTTCTTGTGACAGCTGTTAAACAGTGGTGAGCTCTTGAAGCAGCAGAAAAGCTTTGGATGCTTCTGAAACCCTGGTTATCCCACAGTAGGTAACCATTCATCCTTTGCTGATGATACTGACCCCCTGCCTTTTAAAGACGAAGTTTGTTGTGTTTTTTTTTGTGGGAAATGTTTAGGCTTCTCTTTAGCACTGAAGCATTGTCTCATGCTGTTTCTCATGCTGCCTGGCTGATCTTGAGCCTGGGATAATTGGTAGAGAGGTCACACTTTTGTAGAAGAAAATAAAGCCTCTATCTTTATGGTCCTAGATAAGCATTATTTGATGGCAAAGGAGTTACTAAGCTGATGTATTACATATTGTATCTAAACAGATATTACCATTACTGTATCATTTTAATATAGCAGCCTGTACAGCAGAGGAGGCAAAGAATGAGCTATAAAACATTTAAAGATCTTTTGCTTGATGAAAGCAGGAGTATATCTGGCAATGACTATATTTCATCTCTAGACACCAAGATCTATCAAGGACATAAGTGATAGATATAGGACAATCCTTATAGGACAAGGATTCAACAGAAACTGAAGCAAGTGAAGCAAACCTAATTAGCAGTAATAGGATATTAAATCTAAGCTATATTACTGAATTCTTGTATCCATCTACAGGTGATAACCAGTGATTACTTCCGTCATAGCGTGCAATTTCTAACTTGCTGAACCTCTCCAAAACTGCAGCACAGTAAAGTACATAAAGTAATGTTAATTACAGATTAAAAGTATCACCTGATGTAACGAATGCAGTAGAGTATCTTGTAAAAAAAAAAAAAAAAACAAATACATACAGATAAAATCTCACTTTTGTGCTTCTTGTTTTCTTAAATGACAGAGGTCAGAAGGACTATTGCCAGTGATTTATCCATGAAGAATTCTGATACCTTCAGATGACACAACTACAAGCCTGTGTTAAAACATGTTGCGAATGACGTTTGAAACACACATTTTTAAAGGATAATAGTGATTTTTTTTATCTGCGTTATTCTAGTAACCAAAACCCACTATAAGCTGAGTGTATAACAGCTAAGAATAGAGATAGAAAGACTTAAAGCATGACATGAAATCCAAATGGGTCATGGTTTTCTGTATTTGTCCCCTTTCTAAAAGTTAAAGTATTGTAACAAGTTGTTGACTTTGTTAATGAAAAAGAAGACAAGTGGGCACATTCTTAAGCAGTGTAGTGTGCTGAAATCCTGACATCTAAAAGAAGAAATGCACAGAATGAGAGACAAATAAGCAAACCTAACCCCCAAGCACAAGAAATTAGACAACACATACCAGATAACAGGCATATTTGAAGAACTACTTTTGTACAATAATGGATCCAATAACATGGTGAAATTAATTTTACAGATTTTTTTCATATGTATATATATTTAATAGAAACATGGAATAGCTTAGGTTGGAAGGGACCTTACAGATCATCCAGCTTCAGCCCTCCTGCTATGGGCAGGGATACCTCCCACCGGACCAGGTTGCCCAAAGCTCCATCCAACCTGGCCTTGAACACCTCCAGGGATGGGGTATCCACCACTTCTCTGGGCAACCTGTTCCAGTGCCTCACCACCCTCTGAGTGAGGAATTTCTTCCTAATATCTAATATAAATCTACCCTCTTTTAGTTTAAAGCTGTTACCAATTGTCCTATTATCATATTACTACACACCCTGACAAAGATTTCTTTGCCAGTTTTCTGGTAGGCCCCCTTCAGGTCTTCCTGGAGCCTTCTCTTCTCCAGGCTGAACAACCCCAGCTCTCTCAGCCTGTCTTCACAGGATCCATCTCTTTGATCATCCTCCTGGCCCTCCTCTGCACTTGCTCCAACAAATCTATGTCCTTCTTGTTCTGGGGACCCCCAAGAGCTGAACACAGTACTCAAGGTGGGGTCTCACAAGAGAGGAGTATAGGGGAAGAATCACATCCCTCGACCTGTCAGCCAAGCTTCTTTAAATGCAGCCCATGATAGGGTTGGCCTTCTGGGCTGAAAGCGCACATTGCCAGCTCATGTTGAGCTGTCATCAACCAACACCACCAAATCCTTCTCCTCAGGGCTGCTCTCAGTTTAAACATAAAGAAAACAGAAACATATGGAAAAGCAAAATGATGTAAAAAATAGAGTTTGATCTTGACAGTAATAATGTATTTTGTCACGGCTCAGTAGAAAGATGTAGACCAAGTGAGTGTTTTTGGCATAAAAACATGGCCTTATTTTCAATTTATTTTCATACTAGGATAAACTTGTTCACCTTTAGGACAGACAAGCACTTGAACTGGTTGTTCAGAGAGGTTGTGTAGTCTCCTGGAGATTTTTAATATCTGGCTGAACAACTTGGCCTGACCTCACATCTGACCCTGCTTTGAGTAAGAGGTCAGACTGGATGACCTCCTGAGATTACTTCCAAGCTTGAATGACCCTGTGGTTATATGAATTATGGTATGTGTTTGTAATCTCTTCTGTGATAAACTTTGCTATCTGTGGCAGCTGATAATTGTCATTACTTACTGCCTAATGAAGTTGTAACAGAAATGTCTCTCTCCTTCTCACATCCAGACTGTGTCTGCTTATTGCATGATCATAGGAGACAAGGTAGTAAACACAATTTTTAATTATCATTATGAAGGACATGGAAGAGGGCATCACCTCTTGCATGTACAAGTCCAGATCTTCTTAATCTTACCTTTTGAAGGTGCAAACCTCAAGAAATCCATACTCAGTGTAGCTTCTTATTTGAACTTTGACACCTCATATTTTAAAGCAACTTTACTTATACTCCTGTTGCAGTTCACACTGTGTCAACATTTTGAGTATTATCATAGCTGCTATTCAGAAAGAACAGGATCATCTCCAACATCAAGTTTTTATTTTTTATATTTTTTTTGTTTTGTTTTGGAGGCAGGGGTTAAGAACACAAAATTAAAGATTGTCTTTTGTCATATATATGGTCACCATATCTCAAAGAACCACGGTACTGTGAAGTACGGAATCTTCATTTACTTATCCAAATAATGTTCTACTTTAAGTGGCTCTGAGGTACAGATCTGGATCACAGGAAGCTATGCACATACATACAGAAGAGCTGCAAATCAGGTCTACTAAAAAGGACGTAATAATTCTATGGTGACATGAAAAGCTTTAAAGCTCCATGTATTAGCTTGAGGTAATCTTGGTAATCTTTGATGTTGGGCATTAAGACTTTTTCCCTGAGAAAATCTTTTTTTAATTGCTTGCTATTTTGCATTTTGCAAAGTGCTTTTTTTTTTTTTTTTTCCTTGTTGTCTGATGCTGGTTGTTGTAGGAAACAAGGTATCAGTTAGTTCAGCCCAGTTAGCTTTTCTGCATTTCTACAAATGAATGAACACCACCAAGATTTTCCATGAATAGGCAAACATATATAAACATATATAAACATAATTTGAGATTATTATTTCTTCAGAAATACTACAAAAGAATATTCCAGCATCTTAATTTGCTAGTTGGAATACTTCCATAAGTAACCATTTCTAAAGAAAAGAAAGAAAATTATTTTGAATTTCAAATTCATATGTTTAGGAAAAAATCTGTAAAATAAGTTGAAACCAAAATGCTACAAAACCCTTTTAAATCTGTAAATCTGTCTAACAAAAATGTTTCTGATAGAAATATGCTCAGAAAATTTTCTGTGTCATTCAACAAGCTGATAACTAATCAAGAAAGCAGGAATTGTTCAACTCCCCAGAACAGCTTTGTCTTTTAGGGTGTACAACTCCTGCATTGGATACAAAATATAAACTTCCTAATAATTTGTGATCCTGTGCCTATATATTCTTCCCTACCCCCAATTAATAATGAAACTAGTTTTTTAACTATTGTTTTTGTTTTTGTTTTGTTTTTCATAAATTAAAATAGTCTTCCTGGAGTCATAGAATCATTTAGATTGGAAAAGATTCTTAAGATCATCAAGTCCAACCATCCACGTAACACTACCAAGTCTACCATTAAACCATGTCCCTTAATGCCATGACTGCACATCTCTTAAATACCTCCAGGGGTGATGATTCCATCACTTCCCTCGGCAGCCTGTTCCAATTCCTAACTACCCTTTCCATGAATAAATTCTTGATATCCAATCTAAACCACCCTTGGCACAAATGTAGGCCATTGCTTTCCATCTTATCACTTGTTACCTGTTAAAAGAGACCGACATTCTCCTCACTCCAACCTTCTTTCAGGTAGTGGTATCAAATTTCAAATGACTAAGTATTGGAAACATGAGCACAAAATGGCATTTGATAAATCATTAAGCACAATTAAATTTGGATACAATATTTAACGTATTTGTAGTTCCAACAATTACTTTGGTAAAACTTCAGAAGATTCAAGGTAAAAATATGCTTAGACGCCGTGCTAAGGGCTGCCCAAAACATATGTTGTGATAAATCAGATCTTGTAATAAGATTAGAATTAGACTTATAGATCTCTCTGCTAAGGTTGTAATCAATTGTCTGTTCTACCCATGATAATCTTAGTTTTGCAGTTTCTATCCTGTGCAAATGGAAGTGATTTTAACAGGTGTTCTTTCATGGACCAAACACTTTAGTATGAATTAGCCTTTGACTAGATTCTCTTTGGAGGAAATGAACTCCTGTAAACACCAAGCTAAGCATGTTTACGTTACAAAAGCTCTTTTGCATGGTTGCAGAGAACTCTGTGCCAATATTCAGGAAGAAGTAGTACCTGTGTCAGTAGCAAAATGACGCACATGCCCAATGTACCTTATCAAAATGGTTCACAATAGCGTGATACCAAAAAAAAAAAAAAAAAAAAGCCAACAGACACCACTAATGAGACAATTTTACAGCTGTGGTTTGGTGTATCCTCCTTTTCAGGAACCATCAGGTTCTTGAAAGACTTACATTAAAGATCTTGCAGTTTGACATCTTAAGAAAAAGTAAATAACATGACTTCTAGGTAAATAAAATAAATTGGCACCAAAAAGAGAAGATAATGGTATAATTATGAAGGAACAGAATGAACTACATATTCCTGATTCCATAAAATCTCTCGATATGTGTGTCATATTCCTTATAAAGTTTAGAATATGTTTTTGAAACAAAATTGTTCAACTCAGAAGACTTCATGAGATTCATTTTAACAGTAGATGTGACAGAAAAACATTTGCTATGTTTTTTTTAACAAAAATGTATTAGATATATCACAATGAGAAAACTGAGTTTTTATTTATTAAAATACAACATTTAAAGTAAATATAATAGGTATTTTTTCCATCTGCCCCCAGTTCATATAATTTGTGCCTTAGTGTTTTGTCTAAGTACATTTCTATAGTACATTGTTTTACCTTATATCTGATGCTGTTTGAACCATATCTGCTGCAACAGTCTAGACAGGTGCAATTCAGTGTCAAACTTGCTACAAAAAAAATGTATCAACATTTCCAAATGGATATTTCAAACCGTTCTTCAAAATGACCTTCAATATTTCAATCTATCATTTCTTATAAATTAAGTAGACATTTAGAATTCTGTTTAGTTCTAATTAAACCATGTGATAGTGCCAAGCAATTCTAAGCAATCTTTCTGTTAGGAGGAAAAATAAATAAATACACACACACACACAAAATAAAGACCAAACAAAACCTGCCATAATTTTACATTATAGATCTCTCCTCTCTTTTTTTTTTTTTTCACTCTCTCTCTGCTCCATCTAAGAGAGTTTCATTCTCCAGATCATATCAGCCTCTTGTCTCACAATTCCTTGGGTGCATTGGTAAATTTTGCATTGCTAACAACCTTCATTTTACCCACTCCACACTTTGCCATCTCTATACCTCTTTATTCACGACAGCATTTTCCTTAGCCTCTGTGACAGTGTTTCCCCACACTCTCACGCTGTTGTTTTAGTGCTGTTATTCCCATGGCCTTGCACCCATAGACTCAATAGTGTTGCTACTGCAGAGTCTCATGGGAAGCAGCTACAATCAGTGTAAGAATTACCTTTATTTTCCACCTTTCTCCCTGCCATTCCAAGCTAACCTGTGGTTGGAGCTTTTGATTTATATTAGGATATATTACAGTAGTAAGCATCCAGAGAGGTTAGCACCCAAGCAGCGTGTACTACCTGCCCCTGATCTAGTCAGTAGTCTAGACAGCTTCATAAGCAGATAAAATCAGGTCAGAAATTGAGTAGGTCCTGATGGAAACTATATAGTCATATAGTCACTATGTGAAAAGTGTGTGTGGGGGTGGAATCACTTGCTGCATAAGGGAATACACACAGGCAAGTATGCTAAGTATGCTTCTCTGTGGATCTCTGTGGCTTCTTTTCATGACTGGCTACTGGGAAAATTTGTCTTGTTTCCTTTTCTTTCCCCTTTCCTTTTTCCTTCCCCTTTCCCTTCCCCTTCTCCTTCCTATTCCCTTCTCCCTCTCCATACCTTTCCCCTTCCTCTTCTGTCTCTCTTTTACTCTTTCTCCCTCCTTTTTCTTATGCCCCAAAGTAAGTTTTGCCATTACAACAGCTGTTTGCCCTCTGCTACAGACCCCACGAATAAATCTTTGTACATCTGAACCTGTCTTAACAACCTTTGTGCAACACCAAAGGAAGTGCATGAACTAACTTTTCTGAAAGCTTTGCTTCAATGTTATAACACATCAAAACAGATTGCACTGGGTCTGTCAGGGATGGATTTTTTTTTTTTTTCACAGCTGCTCATATGGTTCTGTGTTTTGGATTTATGACCAAAACAAGTCGTTAACGATGATGTTTTAGCTGTTGCTGAGCAGTGCTTGCACAGCATCAAGATCTTTTCTGTTTCTCACACTGCTCTGCAAAGGAGTAGAATGGGCATTCACAAGAAGTTGAGAAGGGGACACAGCTGGGACAACAGACCCCAACTGTCCAAAGGGATATCCCATACCAAAGGATATTGTACTCAGCAATAAAAGCTGGGAGAAACTGGGGGGAGAGAGAGGGAGGGGAAGGTGGGGGATGTTAAGAGTGATGGCATTTGTCTTCCCAAGTAACCCTAAGTGTCTAAACTCCTGATGCCTCCTGATGAGAAGGAGTGAATGAATTCCTAATTTTACTTGACTCGTGTACACAACTTTTGCTTTACTTACTAAGCTGTGTTCATCTCAACCCATAAATTTTCTCTCTTCTACCTTTCTGATTCTCTTCCCCATTCCACTGTGGGGGAGTGAGTGTGAGGCTGTGTGGTACCTAACTGCTTACTGTTGTTAAACCACAACAATGATAAAAGTTTTAAATGGTCATCATGTTCTTATACTTCAAAGTAAGTCCTAACATGTATTTATAACCTCAACTATCTCACTGAGAAAGCAGAAAGAACTGAAACACTGACATCTGTAGATACTAAATATATTCCTTCTGCTACACTCCCCCCCCCCAAAAAAAAGGATAAAAAAAAAAAAGAATTTGGAAAAAATGAAATAAAAGCTCAATTGCATGCTGTGTCCTATAAATCCACCATGAATCATGAACTCCGGGTAAAATAAAGCATTCTTATGATACTAGCATGGTATTGGAAGGCTTGGCAGTAAACTAACACAATGTATGAATTATCTATGCGTAATATATTGCCAGGAGTTCCAACTTTGTTAAACAATTTTTGTGGGGGAAAAAATAAATAAATAAATAAAAACCTCCCAATAGGTATCAGTTTAACAAAATTGCAATTATTTCCATATAAAATTCAGCATTGTAACTAAGAAAGCATTATCTCTTCCATAACCTTTCAGAGAAGATTAAATTGTAGAAGGAACAATAATTAATACAATTCTACAATTGTAGAAAGAACAACAATTAATAGAATCCTACTAACCTAAAGAACACTTCTTCACTAGGGGAATAGTTTCTGTGTAGAGGACATATTTCTATAAAACAAGGAAGTTGTTTTGGTACATGGGATAGCAGAGCCAATTTTTAAAAAGCAATTGAGTTAGAAGAATACCCTAGAAATAATATTATTGGACATTAATATAGAACAATCTTAAGACCAGTTATAACAGCAGAAATTGTGTTTATGCATGTCTTCTTGTATGTATCTGAAATGACACTGGACAAACGATGAGCCGGATCAATGCATAGCTACTGCCTTATATTGTATTTTGAGTATAACATGGAACATTTACAATAGTTTTTTTTAAGGATAATATCTACAGATACTTCAAAATTCAAACATATCATCCTTCACTGTGTAGATTTAGATGAGTTTATTTTAAGTCAGAATCAGTCAGATGGTCAGCTATATCAACTGCAAATTCTAAGGTAGAAAATCTCTACCGCATTTCATTTCATTTGAGAAATGAAAAAAAAAAAAAACAAAGGAAAAAAATCAACAAAACTTTCACTGGAAATATACTGCGTGTGTAAATATAATATGATGTCACTCACTATTTAGGAAAAAACAACCTGAGAGATTAATAAAATATGTAAAACGGGGTATGTGTATACATGTGTTTATGTATTATGAACAGACATTTTTGGCTTTGTTCAGACAATGAGAAATTATTTTCCCTTCAAAGTACAAAACATATTTTAATAATTTTCATAATTCTCAACGATTTTGTCCATATTCCAAAACCTCCTGCTGCTGCTCAAGATAAAGGTGAGCTTCCAGCTTTCTTTTGTCCTTTATTTAAATTAAAAACAAAACAAAACAAAGCCAACCTCCTCTGGGAGAGAGGACAGAAAACGAATCCCTCCTTTCTAGTCAGCTGCCTTCTGTTATAATTTGGCATTCTAACTCAAATGAATTGCGCTTGTTTGTTTTCCATTAGCCAAGAAAATGTATTTTTACATACATTTCAAATTGTGTGGTATAGAGTTCTGTGTTCTCCTTGATAGTTATGAAGAACCTATATTCCAATATTTTTATTATGTTGTATTGTATTTGCTCCTATCAATGAAACTTCTGTCATGATTTGCAAGTCCTTAGTATTTGTTTATATATGCATTTGGGCAAAACTTGCAGTATTGGATGTTCTTAGGACCTTGAAACCTGACCAGTTTTAGAAATTGTTTACTGACTTGCAGGATGAAGTCTCTGAACACATATTATATTAAAAAAAAAAAAGAAAAAGAAAAAAAAAGGCTCTGTCAAAACCTTCTTGGTTCTTTTCCTGTAGTAACACTCAAATTCTTATTCTATTGCAGCCAAGTTACTCAGATAAAATGAATACTAATTGCAGCATGTAAATTTTGTATATCAGTAAAAGAGGATCTGCTAATAACCACTTAACATCAATATCAAATTATAGAAAGTAGCCTAAGATGGTAGATCATGAGATACAATCATTAGCAACAAGACTGTTGAATTTTCTGTCTCATATTCTAGCACAGACTAAATGATGGAACTTGAGCAACTGAGGCGTGGATCATGCCAACAGATTCCATATTGCAATGAGCTTAAAGGAACTTATATTTATTTTCAGGTGCTTAAAAAAGAAAAAAAGAAAAAGAAAAAAAAGAACAAACAAACAAGCAAAAACCATAACGTTCTGGTATGCTGATGATTCTGATTTTTGAGAATTTAGAAAAGTAGAACAATATACCAGGAATGTGAAATGGTGAACCACAAGCTGATGTTTGATACAACTAAATATATATATATGTATATATTTATATAAAAAATTACTCTCAAAATTTTGGTTGAAACTTAACCTGAAAAAAGATGAATGGTTCTAATTTCTAGTAGAAATGGGGGCCTGACTGCTTTGAGTAGATGTTGACCTCTATCAGAAAAAAATACTGCTCTAGGTGAAAATAAGACTATCGCTAATAAAACAAAACCAAATTGAAAAACTCAAAAGAACAACAACAATCCCAGGATGCACTCAGTTTAGTTTTGATGGATATAATAGCAAGAAATTTTAAATGAAGACCATCACAATAATGATATAAAAATTCAAAAAGCAAAGAATTTATGTCTCCAGTCTTGATCACTGGGTTGTTTTTCTGTAAGTTTCCTCTAATATCACTTAAACAGTAAGCTAGTAACTGTTAGACTGAAGAAATAAATATATATAAAGTTTTTTTCCACTGTCAAAAGAAGAATAGTAACTGTCTTATTTTTCAAGACAAGCTGTATTTTTCTCTTTAAAAGGGCAAAAAATGAAATAATCAGTTTCATTTGTATGTAAAGTGGCTCCTGACATTATGTACAGTCCAGCCATGTATTCACTCCTGTGACACTGAAATTACACAGAAGAAAAATGAAATCTAATGAAAAATTTTCATTTTTCTTGAAGGTCACCCCTTCGTGTCTTGTGGGTGGTGGTCATCCAATTGCTGTGACTCTGTGGGATGTTTCTTTGAGCGTTAGCTCAGTTTTGGACCTAACAAACCTCCTAGTCTGTATTTTTGTCTGGGTAACTAGTTGTACCTTCCTGGTTTAATCTTGTTCAACTCTAGGTATAGCTCAAGAAAAAAAAATGTGCAGTTACTCGTGTCCTGCAGTAAAGCAGATATTTTTCTACTAATATTACCAATAAATAAAAAAATACTGCCTATTGAACTTTATGTTCAAATGGAGTGGTTATACCTTCCATCACACGGTGTCATCTCTAAGAAGCAGCATGTGTACTCCTACTCTTTTTCATCAAAAACTCAAATGAGTTTGTTGACTCTTTGCTTGACTCTTGAATTAGGGTGCAGTGAAAGAAAGAAAAGCTAGTTCTGTGAACAGAGTTATGGAAGTTTGAAAAGAAAAGCAGTCACATGAAGACATTTTCAGCTTTGTAGTATGAAGGATTGATAATTGTTTTACCATTTAGAGGGTTTGTGTTTGTGCAGTTCCAAGCAACACAGTTATTTACACATTTTGCTTTTCCTAAGAGAAAATTGCACACAGAAAAAAATTACCGTTTTTTGCATTTATGCACACTGTTGAACTTAGTTCTGATAGAACATACTTTGTTAGAAAAAGAAAATATTCAAAAGTTATTATCTTAGATGTTTTTCATGTGAAACAAGAAAATACACATTTCCTAAGTCTCTTTTATTTTTCCTTTCACTGAAAATTTCACAGTAGGGGAGGACATCAGATTTCTCTGTCTTTTTAGTACTTCTTTTTATAAGGCTTCACTAAATCATTCTATGGGAGTTTAGAATCTACAGATGCCTTTATTTTACTCCTAATAAAATTTTCTGAGAAGCTACAGCTGGAATAGTGTTTGAATGTATTCACCTTGTTAGAGGCTTTCTGTTGTTGAAACTACATTCTCTGAAGTAACTACATTCTTTGGTTATAAAACAGCCTTCCTTGAAAGCTAATAAATCAGGAACTGATCATAATAGGCTTGGTTTGACAGTTGTCGCCTTCTGAAAATTCTCTTCAATACATTTTAATTACTTGTTTAAGTTAGCATTTATATGATTTACTGCAGAACTAAGTTAGTGGTGGCTTGCATCCAGTAAAGGAAAGTGTTCTGCAGACTGATTCTGTCCTTCGTTATTTATTGAGAACTGACCTTGACAAGGAGGCTTGGATAGGCCTGTTAACTTGAATGAGAACTGCTGCCAGTCAACTCATCCTCCCTGTTCAGGATGAGTGAGATGCTAAAATATCATGAGTGCTCCCTGACTGCTGTGAACAGGCTAGAACTAAATATATCCAATGGATAATTATAGGTAGCATTTTGGACCAAAGGAATAAAAGCTAAAGATTGGAGTGATGGGACAGCAAGGGAAAACAAACAAACAAACAAAACATAAACGAACAAACAAAATTCTTGCACTTCTAGGGACTACATTTGTTCCACCAGCAACCACACCCAGTAACTCATTTATTTCTTTCAGTAATTCATGAATGCAAATTTGACCAAATTCAAACTCACCAAACTATGGGTTATTATAAAATTATAGAATCATGAGTTGGAAGGGACCCACAAGGATCATGTAGTCCAACAACTCCAACTCATTGGTCCCCAAAGGAACACACACACACACACAAAAACAAATCTAATAATTGCAGATGTCATAGTTAAAGCTGAAGATATGCATTTTTGCAATCTTTAGGTCCAACTTACTGGCATAAAAGCAAACAATAATTTTGAATTACGTTAATAATGGTGTCATTGATGTAAAATTGAAAAGTAATGTTTGCAATTTACAAAAACCTAGTTGGATTTGTAGAGAGTCAAAAGGAATAGCTTAATTGAAAACATAATTTGCAAGTCACGGTTGATATAAACAAATAATAGACCATGTGCCCAATGTATCTTGCATACATTGATTAGTATGAATGAATGTGTTAATGCACTAGCAATCTATGTAATCAATTTGAGAATGCTTAGCATGCTGCAGCTAAACAATAACCAAATTATAGCTTATGAATTGCTCTATGCAAGTAGCTAACTCATCAAGACCCCAAATCAACTTAAAAACCCCTCTGTCTTCTCTAAGAAATTGAGAAAGAACTCCAGGAAAACAAACAAACCAACCAACCAAACAAAAAAAAACAGGGATTATCCATTTTACTGTGAGCATCTCCTGAAAAGGTAGCATACATATATGGATAATACAGACCACCTGTAGTCCTCAGAGAATATTTTAGCCCTTGACAGCAGAGAAGTTGAACTGGTGAGGTTCACTCACAATAAGTTTAAGAACATCTTTAAGCAGATTCTTCTCAACGCAAATAACCCCCCTTGCTGAGAACAGCAGCATTGCTCCATAGACATTTTCAGGAACACCACACAGCAGAATCAGGTTCAAGATTTCAGTCCCATCTTCTGGGAAGAGGACACTGAAGGTCAATAATTCCTGTGGCATACATCAGTGTTCCTGTCTTCATTGGAAGATGGTCATTTATCTTTTTGCACTGAGGTCATCTCTTTGGGCAGAAACCCAAGCTAGGAGAAAGAGTCAGAATTTAGTGGCAGAAAATGGTATTTCAACAAAATTGACAGCTTCTCATCCAAGGAATATTGTACGGTGACTTGTGTGTCAAGTACCGAAATGTCTGATCTCAAAAGGAATCTGGTTCCACACTACAAATTTCTGGAGAGAAGCCAGCAATTCCATTTACATGGATATGGCTGACAATGACATCTGGAGGCTAACTCAGGCAATTCATAATAAATGTGGCAGTCAGTACTCTTCTAGTGAAATGTTCCTAAACCCATAGGACCAAAGGAGATGAAGAATCTCAGTTTCCGGCTAAGAAGGTGCAAGGAGCAAGAACTTGGATTCATCAGAAACCAGGGACACTGGATTAAAAAGCATCTGCATAGAAGCCATGGATTTTATCTCAGTGATAAGGGAACCAGGATTCTTGTGCCTGAAATAAATAACGAAATTATAATTATTTTTCTAAGCTGGAGAATGGGGAAATCTTGTGAAAGCTGAATATTGCAGTTTGGAATGATGCTTCTGTTATGGAAAAAGACATGCACACTCAATTCATAAGCAAAGAAAACAGGAACAGAGTACTTTTTATAGAGGATGTCAAGACAAGAATCAAAACAGCAATACATTATGTGTTTCAAGCATCTTCTGCATGAAAGCTGGAAGTTTAAGAAACGGTATAGGTGATCTATTTAGTCTAGCACTAAATAAGGACACGGATATAAACACAGACTGAATACTTTTCTCATCAGTGGGAGAATGAAATCGAGCATGTAGATATGCAGAACTAGTACTGAAGTTCAGTTTATACGAAAAACTGAAACTACTTACTTCGGCGGGTAACAGAATCTGAATGGACTGAAATTCCAGGTTTCAGATAGGATGAATATGTTTTTGGATCTATGTTCCTGATAACACGGGGTACAAGCAGATCATAAACACTGATTATGATCTGCTTACAGAGATCAGAGGCAGGAAATGCAAGTCATGGGAGACTCGACTCTGTGTTGACTAGGCAAGGTGTATTTTAATATATTAGAGTGGCTCCTCAACTGTAACAGTAATTGTAATATATGTAAATGTATTCTATCTGAAAGAAAGGCTCGCTGCATAAAAAATGATGAAATTGTCAAAGATCTACAAGGGCCCATTAAGACACTCCGATGTCTGCAGGTGGAGAGGCATAAGAAAGGATGAAATGAACATGAAAAAGTTAAGTAATAGGGTTAAGTGAAGTTACTGAAAACAAGAAAGCATTCTCCAAAAACTTGAAATTGCTTCCAAACGAAGAACATAGCAGGGCTCAAGTCTTGCAGAAGGGGCATAATAAACAAGCAAATGAAGTTTTAAAGTTTGAGAAACATCTACACAAAAAGAATAAAAAATAACAGATTCCCCTCCAACCACAACAAAGATCAAAAAGGTTACCAGACAGTCTACAGAATAAATGGATAATCAATATACAATAAAAGCATTGCAGAGAAGCTAAATTCATTCATAGTACTGATGCTCAGTGCGGAAAAAGTTGTGGAGATTATAATGCCAAAATCTATTCAGAGGATCTATTTGAACTTGAAATGAGTGATTAGAAGAAGACATGGAGTAAAAAGATGAAAATATTGCCAATACTGAGTGGTATTCACCCAAGAGTTTGAAGGAAAACATTGGCTGAAATAGTCGAATTACTAATGAAGAATGTAGCTTCTTCCATACCACTGTCTTGAAATATGGCAAAAGTGATGGAAACTATTTCAAGGAAGATATTGGCAACTACATACTTACAGGCCAGCACTGGCCGTATAATCAGAAATTATAAAATAAAAAAAATAGTGGACACCTAGATAAATAGAACCTACTGGGCGAAAGGGAGGTAAACATGCCTTTGGCAAAAAAGGAGTCCTGCTCCACAAAGCTACTGGACTTCTCTGATGGAGACAGAAAGTTCATGAGAAAGGGTGATCTGGTTAATATAGTCTTGGATTTCTAAGCCAAAGAGGCTCTTCTCTAAGGCTCTTTAGAGCCAAAGGCTCTTAAGAGAATTTGGTAACTACAGATTAAGTGGGAAGATCTTGCATGGTGTTGTGGTTTAACCCGGCTGGCAGCTAAGCACCACACAGCCATTCGCCCACCTTCCCCCTTCCTCTCTGGGATGGGGAGAGAATCAGGAAAATGAAGCCTGTGGGTTGAGATAGCGACAGTTTATTAGGACAGAATAATAATAATAATAATAATAATAATAATAATAATAGTACTACTAATAATAATATGTATGAAAAAAGTGATGCACAATGCAATTGCTCACCACCCACTGACCGATGCCCAGCCTATCCCCGAGCAGACGGTCTCCCCACCCTGGCTAGCCACCCCTATATATTGTTTAGCATGATGTCAGATGGTATGGAATACCCCTTTGGCCAGTTTGGGCCAGCTGTCCTGGGTCTGTCCCCTCCCAGTTCCTTTTGCACCCTTAGCCTGCCCGCTGGCAGGACAGAGCGAGAAGCTGAAAAGTCCTTGGCTTAGTGCAAGCACTGTTCTGCAACAATTAAAACATCAGTGTGTTATCAACGTTCTTCTCAACCTAAATTCAAAACATAGCATCCTACCAGCTAGTGGGAGGAAAATTAACTCTATCCTAGCTGAAACCAGGACACATGGATAAAAAAGTAACTACATGGCAAGATGTTAAGTAATTATAAAGATTATAAATATACTCTGTGGACAGAAGTCATCAGTGGAGTCCTGAAAGGAAATTTCTTGGAATCCTGAGTTTTTCAGAAAACAGATCAATCAGTCCTTGCATGCCTCTAACTGAGTAAGTGGAATGAGTTCAAGAACAGGTGGACTCCACAGCAGCAGTGTTTACTCCATAAACCTAGGACTAATATTGTTCTTCAACTGGTCTTGCAGTATCAGAATGAGAGTTGCACTCAAACCAACCAGGCTGCATGTACTTATGTACTTCCAACCAATCATTCTGTTCTCTAGTAGATTGTCTTGTTCTATGCTGTTCAAGGCATTCCTCTTGTCAAACTGTGAATACACCTTTATGATAGCATATGATATACACTTTTTTTACACTTTTTTTTTTTTTGGTTTGGATAGCAGCTTTTTTTTTTTTTTTTCTTGAAACTCTTATTTATTGGAATAAAATTGTAGTTAATAATCATTCAAATATTTCTGATCACAGGAATCCATAATAGCGGTCAGGCAATTAATGGAGCATTAGCTCAAATGAATAACAGGAATATAGCTTCCAACTTAATATAAATTGCTGTATAGTCACCAAGTGCTATACAGATCATGTGAAATTAAAATTCATAAGAAACAAACAAACAAACAAAGGGGTTTCATAATTACAACCAGTTACCTGAACTGCCTAATGATAATTTTTTTTTTTTTTTTAATCATTTAAAATGCTCTGCTGGGTAAGACAGTGAATTTGAGTATTTTTGAGAAATGCAACTAGTTTCATACTAATTTGAAATTCTGTTCCACGCAAATCTTTTTTTGTTTGTTTGTTTGTTTGTTTGTTGTTTCTGTGTGAAATATGTACATCAGAAATAGAAAGGAATGTATCTATGTAGTTATAGATATACTGGCAAATTAGAGATTTATGATTAACTGATGAGATTCTATGGTCAGTGCAGATAAAATTACGTGAAAAAGATCATGTGAATTTTCTTACAATACTATACTTCCTCCTGTATCCAACAAAACAGGCAATGTCAGAAGTTTAAATTCTCTTTTGTTTTAGAAAAAAAATACACCAGGCAGACCAGACACTGAAAAGATTATTACTGGCTAGCACCTCAACTTTATATAAACTTCCTTTCAGTAGATGCCTTTTTACTCCTTTCAGTTTTAAAATGGGATTTATATGTACCTACTTCTACTTGTAACTACAAGTAGTTTCTACTCATGCAATTTTTATTTTAAGGACTATACAAAATGCATATCTTGGAAGCTTGTTTTCCTATGTTCCTGCAATACTGCGTGAACAACATATTTAGGCTTTTTTTTTTTTTTTTTTTTTTTTTTGTCATGCTGAGTTTGTCTTGTGGTTTTACTATAGCTGAAGAACTGTTGGGTTGAAAATGTCTGAACTTATTTACAAAGTCACCATAGTCTGACATAACATTAAACTTTGTAAGATTCAAGAAAGCTTTGCTTTCTGCTACTAGCAATTCATTTTCCAGAATGAGATGGTTTCTACGTTGTTAAGTAAGCAACATATTAAGAAATACATCCAAAATTCAAGTATCTAATTTATGTTAAAATCTGTTCATGACTTTACTTTAGGTTATGCAGTTTTACCTAACTAGTTTGTACTGAAACAAGAAAACAAAAATTCTTCCTACTTATATATTAGATACATGTAATTCACTTTGGATTAAGTAGTTACTATTAAAGAAGTCAGTTCATACTGTAAGAAATTATAAATCACTTTATTAACATAATGGATTAACTTTAGAAAAGTTTTTGTTTGTTTGTTTGTTTGTTTTGTCTAAACTTATCAGGAAATCTGGTATATTTTGAAGTCTATTTGGGTCACTTTCTGTAAAAGGTGAGTGCTTCTGTTTACATACTACAAACAAAATACAGCAAAATCTCTTTTTATACTCGCTGCTTTCTTTTCTTTGTGCCATGGATCACTGTCATGACTATTAATCCTGACGTATCTTTAAAATATGAATTTAAAACATCACTCCATAAAGATATGTCAGGAATGGTTTGATTTCTTCACATTCTACTACAGGTATTCTGAAGCAATTCCATTCTCAAACCAGAACTGATGTTCTCAAAACACAGTTTGAAAATCTACTCAAGACAGCATTCATTACCTCACTGATGTTCCATACATACATTAAAGAGAAATGCAAGTCCTGGTTGTATGTGTGATACATACACATTTTATAGACTTCATACATATTTGGCAATTTGAATTCTTTTTGCCACATTCTGACACTGGCAATTCTTTCAGGCTTTAATTCTGTTCTTAAGAAATGAGGACTTGTTTTAGTGTGACATTCATAAAATCATATGCATTAAAAAATGTGTTTGGGCATACTGTATTGATGACTGAATACGTAAATACGTTTTTATGCCCAGATTTTGGTCTTACTTTTTTTTTAAGGGTTATAATTTATCAGTTACGTACTGAAACTTTATTCTTCCATATAAACTTAATGGCAGAAGTGACAAATACAGTCTGAAGAGTATTGTTCTTAAACTGTTTAAACTTTTTTTTTTTGAAGTCACAGTGCTATTTAATATATAGAAAAGCGATTAGTAGAGCAAAGCTCATCTGCTTGTTAAATTAATGGTACAGTGAGGAAAAAGTGTTTCCCATTTTGATGTTGCCTGATACTACCAATACCAAACAAACAAACAAACAAACAAAACATATTTTAGTAAAAGTTGAATTCTGAGCAGGATGTTAATAAGGGAAGTCAACCATGGGACTTTAAAAATTCTTCATTAAAATGAATAACTCTCAAACTCTATTCATTTTGTGTCCAACATCCACATCCAATCTATGAAAACCACAATCTGAAGCATGCCACTTGAGAACTAAGCTTAACGACTAGTATTCTTTAGTTGCATAAAATGAGAAGAAAAATGTAAACAATCAAACTGACAAGCACCCTTTTTAGAACATTTAAGAAAAGAGTCCACACACAAAAAGGGCTGAGTACAAAGATGATCTGCATAATATTTTTTTGATCACATTTTTTTCAGTCTGAAAGTGAGTAAAAACACACAGAGATTAAATTTGGGTCATACACACAAATACACACAAACAACACTGCTAAGTTTTTCAGAGAGAGTGTTGAACACCTTCAATAAATTTACCAGTTATTTTGCATTTGTATATTTTTAATTATTGTTTTATGACCTTTGTTCATAAACATAAATGCTACTATGATAGACAACAAGCATCTTCAAAGTAGTATGGGGATTCTCTGCACTGAAGACTGCATTTGTTAACTAAATTCAAAAAAATAAATAAATTCTACTAGAAATAGTACTACATTTCTACAAGAAATCAGTACTAAATAGTACTGATAATGCTTAGAAATAACACATACTTAGTTCATAAAAAATAAATTCTACTTCTTATTTAGTCTTCAAGGTTATCTAAACCAAAGCCCTGTGATAAGCTGGGATTCATTACATAGAAGTTTGTCTCATCTGTTCTGAAAAATCCTCTGAATACTGTTCAGTGTGGTGGTTTTTGTTCCTCATAGTTTTCTAAAGTGTCTTAGTATGTGTGCATATGCAGGGATATGCACAAATTGTAATAAACTACTACCATGTTCTTTTAAAACAATTTTTCACATATTGACAGACACCCTTAATCAGTTGTAGATAGCATTTGCTAAATCTCTAATCCCTCTTCTTTAGACTCTTTCTTAGTCATTTATCTTTAAGGAATGCAGTTTAAAAGAAGATAAAAGGCTGGTAAATTTTGTCCTTTCTGTTACTTTCACACGAGAAAAAGTTATCTGACAAGTTAACAACATTTCATAATGTCATAATAGATAATAATATCTCCCTCCTTTCTTTTGGTGGCTTTTTTTCCTGATATATTTCATTCTATTACGATCTATTTAATTCTCTCTATACTTTGTTATACTCTAATATAGAATGCTGTATTCTGTATTTCTGTTTCTTTTTATGATATGCTTCATGCCCCCAAAAAACAATTGCTCACAATGTTCCTGGTTTGAAGTTACATTTAACTAACAGATGACAGATTATAGATATCCCATTAAAACAAAACAAAACAAAACAACAACAACAAAACACAAACAAACAAACCCCCATTCTGCAATAGTTAAGGATACATTATGCTGTATATGAGGAAAAATATACAATGCCTACTATGAAGAATTTGCTATTTTCCAAGCCTAAATTTGAAAGTTTTGTTTCAAATACCTGTAAAAGAGGATGAAGACATAATCAATCTACATTTCTGAAGTTCATTTATGACTATTTAATTAACATGTACATTTAAGGATAATTAAATAGAGCCTTTGAGATATCAACATATTCCCTTTAATAAGGTTTCCCAAATGTTTTCTTAAAGTATTGTCATCTCTCTATTTATATTTAGAGTTGAATGAATCTTCCAAACCAGTCTTGGTTAATTTTATTTATTTCTCCAAAGTAAAATTTTATGAGACAATTCCAGTGTTATTACTTCCAATAATAACAAAAATGTAATGTGGGTTAACTTTAGATATGCATACTCTAGTGCTTCCAGAATACCATATAAATAATTTTTATTTTAAAGCTGTAAATAGCAGGTCAGTACTCATCTTCATTTAGTTTGAGCTTTTGGTGAACAACAAACTGTATGATGTTCTAATATGTACTTTACAATGGACAGAAACACTGTATTTTACAGTGCTGTTCTTGCAAATCATTTGTCTAGTTGGGTGACGGTGTAAAAATCAGCCCTCCACCTTCCAATTCCTCCTTCAGTAGCGAACCCTACTGCATTTATTTTTCTTCACAAGAAGAGGAACAGTATCCAATATTGATATCAAGGGGACATTAAATAACAATTAAATTCTTTCCAGACAGAAATCTTTGCTATAAACCCCAGCCCTGTAGCAGACAGAAACTTCTGGCTAGGCATACTCTACAATAATGCAGGCTTTATCTGGTGGCATTGAAATGACACATGTTCAGCTACCCAAAAATATTTTATTCTCTTCAACATTTTTTTCCTGAATATGTTTTTGCTGTTTTTAGCCCATTTTTGAATGATTTTTCTGACTAGCTTAAAAGTTTGGTTATTGTCATATGAGTGTACAAGCTGCTTTTATCTGTTCTGTAAAGAGGTAAAGGATTCTAACCACTCTTAGAATCATGGCAATTTCATTTTGCTAAAGGTTTAGGAATTGAGAAGGCAAATCTTAAATTTCTGGTGTATAATTTCTGTAGTATACACCCTAGCATACACCCAGTGTACATGACTCCAAGTCCTATTATATATCCTCTTTTCAAACAATCCACATTCTCTCTCTCTCTCTCTCTCTCTTTTTTTTTTTTTTTTTTCATAAAGTCACAGAAATAATAGTGGTGGCTTGAAGGGAATGTTGGAGGTCATCTAATCCATTCTCCAATTCAGAAAGGGACTACATCTACATTGCATCAGGTCACACATGACTTTGGCTTACTGTGTCTCAAAAATAAAGGATAGAGATTCCACAACATCTCTGCATAACCTGTTCTGGTACACCCTTCTGGTGAATAAGATTTCTGAGGCTAACGGTAAGTTCTATTAATTTTCTGCTCTGATGCAGGTCTATGAGGACTTCTCTAACCACCCTCATAAAAGAAAATCTTTAATCTCCCTACCAATAAGTAAATTGAAACCTTCTAGAAATCTCTTTTACCATAGGTTACTTCTGGCAAAGACGTTCCCGGTTATTACAGTATGACAAGAAATGAACTTATCACAAGAACTTATGACCTTCTAAATAGCACTGTTTCATACCTACGAGTAAAAAATACATTTCTGCATGTGTTTTTCCTCTAGATTAGGCATGTGTTAATAGATAATTTAATACATTTAATATACTTTACTGTATTTACTTCAAGCAGAGACAAAGGAAGAAGTTTCCAATGATACTTGAGTTCTTTTTCATCACTCAGGAAAACTATGATGTCATCTCCAGAAATTTCTTGGCCCTTCTAGGTGTACAATTCACAGCTGTAGGCTTCTTTCTTTTCTTATGTCAATTATGAATAATTTTTAATGAATGCATATTTTAAAAAGAAGCTCAGTTTCACAAAAAACATTTTTAAAAAATGTGCTATAGTTGAAATATATGATTTTTCAGCAGCAGCCATAAAACTGTTGAAGTGAAAGTGTGTAAGAAAACTTTATTATAAAACATTTGTATTCATAAATTGTACACATTAATCTCAAGAACCATTGTAGCATCTGCATCTGGAATGTGAACAACAGAAACAACTGCAGGGTCAATACTCTTCCATGTGCATTGAATTCACAGTATGAATATGAACACTGGAGACACACTGGAGATTTAGAAACAAGACATAAAAAATATTAAGGGTCATACACTCCCACAGTGCAATAGGCTTTTAAACTTTTCTAGACATTTTCTCATGCAAATGAGTTAACTAAGATCCCTTAATTCGTTTGGAGAATATTCTGTACCCATGAAAATTTGAAACAATACTTGCTTAAGAAACAGACTTAGTTTTTTCTTAACTCGGAGACTGCCGATATTATTGCAGATATTTGCTCTCTTTTCTTTTAAAAGTAACCTGAGGTCTGGAATTCTGTCAAACACTAAATTACTAACATATATATATTTCTTAACCTTAATGTAATAAAGTCTAAAATTTCTATTCACAAGACATTTATGGCAGTGAAAATGCAAAAATAATCTGCCCTGTGTAGCAGTTTTCCTGGAATCAAACTGATTTCTCACTTGCAGCAATAATGTGGTTTATTTTTCAAAAGAAAAAGGCATTGTTTATAAAAGTAAAATATACTCAAAGCAGTGTAGTCAAAGTTAACTGAAAGTTTTCATCAACAGCATTACACAAGGGCAAGTTATTAGCATACTTTAGCTTTTCAGTATGAATGACCTTGACACAAGTTTACAGAACCATATCTTGAATTAGGTTGGAAAGGTCCTCTGAAGATCATCTAGTTGAAACTCTTGTTCTAAGCAAGGCTAACTTTGAAGCTTACCAGATTGCTCAGGACTTTGTCTTGTTTAGTTTTTAGTATGTCAAAGTATGGAGTTTTCACAAGTCCACTGGACCTTTCCAACCTCAACAATCTTATGATTATGTAAAATTCAGGTAAACAGAAATACTTTTAGCGAAAGTCAAGAGATTAAGAATATTTTAGACAAAGAGTGTGCATTTTAGAGAGTGGTCTGTTCTTTACAAAATGTTGGTGCTACAGAATTGTGAAGAGCTTCCATGTTTGGCCATCTATTTTCATATCTGGATTAAAGTATCTATACAGTGATCCATACTTATTACTGAATTTTGAATTATTATTTTTTAATTATATTTTGATTTATATCTATTACTAAATTACAGAGATTCTGTTTCTCTGTCTTTAAGGAAATTTTCCTGAAGAATATGAAGGACAATGAAGATGTCACCTTCTGGAAGAGAAAAAATGTCATACTTTCCTCAAGCCCTTTAGTCAAAATTAACAGATTTTGTCTATTGTGTCTGGACTGCTAAAACAACATAGTCTTCCTCAAGCCGCCCCTATCAAAAAAGGTCCTCTTTGTTAAAAAAAGAAGGGGAAGTGGGTGGAAGGAGGTGTGTTTTAGTTTTTATCTTTATTTCTCACTATTCAAATTTAGTTTGTAATAAATTAAATGTCTCCACCTCAAATCTGTTTTGCCTGTGATGGTAACCAGTAGGTGATCTCCTTGTGTTTATCCCAACCCACAGGCTTTTCCATCTTTTTTTCTCCCTTTGTCATGTTAAGAAGGGGGAGTGAGAAAGCAGCTGTGTGGGGGCCTGGCAGCAGCTCTAGGTCAACATGCAAAGAATTTCCACATAAATATAAACTTTACCACTATTCATCTTCTTTAAAAAACATCAGTTCATACATTGTTTTGCTGTGGATTTTTTCTTTATATTATTTTTAGAAAACCCATTATAATCATTAGTTTGATGATGTGTGAAAGGATCAGTCATGTTGGTTATTAGAGTTTTATGTAATATTGTGTGATTTTTTTGTATGTAAAGTGTACAGCTTAAATAGGACAGAGATAATTTTGTGGAGTGTAATTATAAAGTATGTATCTCACTAAAGTACTGATTCATGAGTAGGATTCTCATACTTACAAAACATTAATATTTTAGGCTAAATGCAGCACCCTTTGCTTTACTTCCTCATATTTTGCATCTCTTAAGATTTTGACAATTTTAATACAAATTTAAGATAATATTTTGTTCTTTCAGTTGAATGTTCTATAAAATTTCTATCTTAAAATTGCCTGTCAACAGGAGGATGGAGTAGATGACCACTCGAGGTCCCTTACAACTTAAATAATTTTATTATTATGACTAAGGAGTCAAAATCTTTCAAATCTTTAGTGACAGTGAATTGACTTTTTATGCTGTTATGATCAAACTACTAAAAACAGGAAAGAAATCCAGAATAAATCAGCAATCTGACTGTAATATGAAATAAATAAAAAAAATGCTTTTTCTTCTCTCTTTTTTTTTTTTTTTTTTGGACAATTCAAATTTAAGAAATCATTCCTAAATCTGACGTTGCCTTATGTTTTATGGATATATTTGCTCTCCATCAAGAAAAACACCAGAAATAAAATAATTTATCACACACACTATTGTAATGATACAAACAGGGTAGATATTCCTTGGCAATCCACTTTCCAAATATTTCCAAGATACCCACACACATATTTTGGATGACTGATTTTTATTTTTTTTTTTATTTTTTCCTAATTCTTTAATATGCACTATGTATTTCACCAGTAACCTTGGGAGATTTTGTCTATAATATTTTACTTTCATGTTAATTTAGATGTAAATTACAAATAGCTTTGTTGTATTCATTACTTCTCACTAAGAAAAATGTTCATAAAGTAGCAGATTTTAAAAGGAAGTGATTGTATATATGAAGACAGAAGTTATTTTCATGCAATCAGGCAACAGAAAAAATACCATGTGATTTATGGTGGCACTGTAGGAGTCAAATTCTCCTGTGTACAAGTTTATTTAAGTGCTTTTGAATGCTGTGCAGACCTGCACATGATAATAGCATGTATTATGGAAACTGTCTGAAATGGCAAATATACCTGAGATGGGAAAAAAAAAAAAAGAAAAAAAAGTGCTTTTAACCTTCCCTGATTTTGATGAATCCTAGATGGGACAAGATGCAGTTTATTGCAACCACCATTCACTTGTTTTTTGATTATTAGGAAAATATATGAATTTTCAGTTTAAGGAAAGTGAATTGACAACTGCTGAAAAATTATGTTTTTAGTAAGCCTCATTGACATTGGAGTGAACAGTACAAAGAGCAGTGGTGACAAATTTGGGGGAAACATCAATCTAGCCAAAGAGCTTGCAAGCTTACTAAGAGAGCCAGCTGGCTTGTACCCTTTCTTTTAGAAGTTCTACTAATGGAAAGAAAAAGGGAATATCTTGTCTCCTCATACCTTTAGATAACGTTATCTCCTCATATCTTTAGAAACGTTAGGTATTGTCTTGTGGGTGTTTGTTTCTAACTCATGTTAAGAACATGAGAGTAAAGAAATTTCAGTAAAGAAATTTGTCCTAATATCCAGCATAAACATCCCCTGCCACAACTTGAGACCAGTTCCCCTCATTTTGTCACTTGGTGCTTGAGAGAAGAGTTTGATCCCCACCTCACTCTCACATGTCCAGTCTTTCACTGGACAGATGATATGGAAGGACAACTAGCATCAGATGACTGGTCTGTAGCCAGGACCCATACTATTTAAAGCATCATCAAGGATACAGTCAAAGGAAGGGATTGTAGAATATCAAATCCTTATGTTTTATGTTTTAAAGCAAACTGGTTTCTTTAAACCTGATGGAAGGGCAGAAACACATAATTGCTAGGTTACACATTAAGAAAGCATTCTGGGCATTCAGATTTATCATTATTATTTTTTTTTCACTGTATTGCCTTAGAAAAACATGTAATTCAGCTACTGAAATTGCTTCCACTTTCATTATTATTTTTTTAACTAGAGAGTTTCCTGTTCTGTCTTTGAAGAGATGACATTATACTAAAATATCAGATCTTCCAGTAAATAAAACCAATAGAATGATGACAGCTAACAGAACTTAAAAATCTGAGCCTATAGCTTATTGTAGCTTCTTTTCTTTATATACCGCACACAGTCCCACAAAGACACACAAACACACAGACACACACATACACATTTTTAAAACAATGTAGAAATGATAATTGCACACTACGTTTGCCTGCAGGGAGAATTGCTCTGGCTTTTGTCATTGAGGATATGTAAAATTCAACATTAAATAATTTTAGATTAATGGGAATTTTTCTCTTATGGTAGAAATAAATTTGTCTGGTACCTCTTAGAAGCCAAATAAGACAATTTCAGGCTCTTGGGAGCAGATATAAGAGCTTCACAGAAGAAGCCTTTTTACTGACTGTCATCTCGTTCCCAGTAGGTGTTTCATTTTCTCATAAAGACTTCATCATTTTTCTTCCTTTTTGTTCACAGTAAACATCTTTCCCTTCAGCTGTAACAAAAAGGATCTAAACTCAAAGAGGTTACTTTTACATAAAACATACGACGTATTTTTCCTCTCTAGGAATTGTGATTACTCTGAATGATGAGCTAACATTGATGAATGAACAGGAAGAAATAACTGTATGATTTTTCATGAAAAAAAAAAAAAAAGAAAATAAAAAAAGGCTCAAAGATAAATATATGGATAAAACAAAAAATTTAATTTACATCTTAGCTTATCTGCTGTGACACTTAACACTCCATAGATTATAGTACCACCTGACAAAATGAAATCTAAAGTGAAAGCAGAATAGTTATGGATTTATCCTTCGAGAATTCAAAAGAATATAAAGTGTTTCATAGACATATTGATGAAATTATGAAAAAAGTAGGAGAGGGAAGAGAAAAAAAAAACACCTATGAACTCTACCATATATATGCAGGAAGAAGCTTGCAGGAAGAAGGGCAGAACATGTATCTCACAAGTGGAGACAGTGAAGGAAGATAAAATGGATAAAATGAAGATTGATATGTTAAGAAATATATGCTTTTTTGTTATTCTAAATGATATTTTTAGTCATAAAATGAAACAGCTTGCAAGACCAGTCTTTAGTTTTGAAAAAAATATCAAATTTCTGCAGCATATTGTTAGCAATTTTGATAAGAAAATGTTTCATTTTTAAGTGAAAGATTATTTTATTTTGCATATTTTGCATTCAAAATTTCCAGTTCTTTTTTTCTTGCTTTTTTTGTTTTTTTTTTTTAGAGCATGACATTAAACAAAGATGAGAACAGAGACTGCAAAATGTCTGCAGCATTACCAATTATCTCTTTGTCCATTTCTAAAGCTTTTCCTATCCAAAAAAAAAAAATCATTTGAAACTTTTAGGGAAGGTGACAAACATGGAAAAGACTATATATCTTTAGGAATTTTATCTCTCAGAATTGTTAAATACAGATGGACTCTATTTCATCTAATAATTGAAGTGAAAAATGAGAATCTTGTAGAATGTTCTTGGAACTCTATGGGAGCTACATAGATTTCTCCAAGGAATATTTTCCATCACTTTGCCAAAGAAGCAACCAGCAAACATAAGTATGGGCCAAAGAATAAGTAATAATGGCTTTCATCAAATAATTTTCAAGAGAAAATTTCAATAACCAGAAGATTTTGTAAGTACACATGAATTTCAAAAGCTCTGCTGTCTTCAGAGCTCTGCAGTTTTTCAAGACCAGGCTATCCATGTGGTGAGAAATACTTTGCATACTATATTGTTTCTGGTTGAGTTTTACACTTAGTCAACTCAAGAAAAGACATATGGGAGAAATTATCTTTGATGTTTTGGTTAAAAGGAAAAAAGTTGTTGGTATGCTTTGATTGTTACTTTTTTGTTTTGTTTTGTTTGTTTTTGTTTTTGAATTTTACAAATCTCATTTTGCAATCCATTAAAGACTCCATCCCAGACAGAAATCCCACATACATATGGACCATGTCATAGCAGACAATCTACACCAAATCTTCCTATGGATATTCATATAACTGTTTCCTTCTTTTGTTTACTTACTAAAATCTTGAGAGAGGTAGCCCCACCAATGCAGATATTGTATGGGTGATAGTTTGGGGATTACAAGACAGAGATTTTGTGAGTGCAGAACAAGGAAAATCCCTAAAGTTGGTCAGTTAAGGACCACAAAGTAAAGGTTAAGACCTACTTAGAAAGAAAGACAGAATGATATCAGAAAAGAAAGTACTTTTTTAATTATTTAGAGCAGGTAATTTAACTATTAAGGGCAGGTAAGAAGTTACAGTAGAAAGACCAAAGATCTACTTATTTAAAGGCATAATTTTTGTGTGTAACTCCTGTTTTTAAAGCTCAATAATAAATGATGAAGCACAGTTCAAATGAAAAGTCTCTTGCTATGGACCTGATTGAGAAAAGCGTTTCTTTCTACAACATATTTTATTAAAACCTTCTTAATTATCACATGACTGAAACTAATTTTTGGTACTGTAAGTGAATGAGGGCCAAAACTGGGAAAAAAAATAAAAAAAATGGGTGTCTGGAGATGAGGGGGACAAAGAATGAAGAATGTGAAATTTACCATATAAAATAAGCACAGTAAATATTTTTTTCTTTTTTTTTTTTTAATGATATAGATAATTTAATAGAACAACTGTTGACTTAAATAAAAGAAAACCAGAATAGAACTGGATAAACCATTCTGTATTTAATGATCACCTTTTTCAAGACAAGCAACTTTATATCCAATATTAATAATTAGTCAGAAAGTCAGAAGACCACAGAATTAGTGGAAAGTCAGAAGACTACAGACGTCATAAAACAATTTTCCAGGATTTTCAATAGCTAGAGATCTAAAAGCATACATCAAAATAAGAATAAACTGCAATAGATAGAACAACAAATTTACTTCAGGATAGGTTTTTCCTTTTCTTTGAGCAGAAAATATGGCTGTGGGAAAAGAAATATATTTTAAGAAAATACTTAATCATTCAAAGAAAAATTTAAGTTTGGTTTTAAAGCAATAGAAATCATTTTCTCAGAAATTCCTTTTTTTTTTTTTTTTCACAAATTGCTAATGTGCAAAAGTTCATTTTTTCTTTTGATTGTCATGTTCATCAGAAGTCATTAAATGTATTTACATCTTCTTTGTCTGTGAGTATTTTGAAATCTGAACCTCATGTTAAGTATTCAATCCCTTCTGATATGGCTGTAAATATCTATTGAACATTTGATCCACCTGAGTAAACACAAATGATCACTCATCTGCAGCATATATTATTTGTTTCACATGTCCTCTAAACCTTTTCTTCTGTGGCAATTGCTCTGTTTTTGCAATATTAAGATATTGTCACTGGAAACAAAAACTATATATATATATATATATATAGTTTTATATATATGTATTTAGTTTATATATATATAATATAGTTTTTGTTTCCAGTGACTATATATATAGATATATATACATATATATACACATATATATAAATACACACAATATACATACATATAAATACACTGAAGGAAAGAGATACATAAGATTCCAAATTTTTAATTTCTTTGATTTGTAGTGAACAACTGTTTTTTCCCCAAACTCACTATTATTTTCAATCACATCGTATTTTCATAGTGTATTAAATGCTCCCTTCTTTCTGCTTTTCTGCTTTCTGCCCTAGCATTTTATCTTAATTGCTGTGAAATAGTCATCGTATTATTATTTAGGCAGTGTTTTTTGGTCACATCACAGACTTCAGATTTTGAAAACATTCCTGAACTAAATTGTGATTTAAAAATATCACAAGGATGTTGTGAACAGATAATTTGAAAATAAATGTTTAACATAAAGAAAAATGTAATTTTAGCTTTCAAAATACGTTAACATTTTTAAAGGAGAATTTAAACAGGTTAGGAGTGGAGAGGGGAGAAAGACCCAAAGCAACCAGGAAAAAGCACATCTTTTAAACTCTTTCCTAAAACCTGTTTTTGTCATACATGAGCTTTGGATTTCAACATATTTCTCTGGAAAGTGCTCTAACCAGTTTTACATTTAAAACAACAAAAAGAGAAAAATAAGAAATTTAGAAGTGCTATTTCTTTAAAACATCTTGGAGGGAAAAAAAAAAAGAATTTAAAAATTACATGAAGCGACCTGCATACATACTAGTTTAGGTTTGCTTGCATTGTGAGAATAACCTTTTCAGTAATATATCTTTGTCTTTTCTGTTTTTCTTTCTAGAGTGAAGGGGAAAAAAATGCAGCAAGCTAAAGAATAGGAATGAATGTACTTTTTTTGTTTGTCTGTTTTGTTGGCAAATATTCTCTAGGAAGAATGCATGGACTTGGCAAGATGCATCCTGCTGGAGAAAGGTGCATGCATGGATGCAACTAGTGTCCAGTTCAGGTTTGTGTGAAATTCTGAAGCAGAACCACAAGGATGACAGAGGCAGCTAGGGATTCTGGGCTATGATGTGTGTGATAGATTGGGAATGCAAGATTACTTCTCATTAAAGCTTGTTGAAATTTCCTAAAACACATGCTGTCTTTGTTTCCAAGGCAAACATCTCTTCTTGACCTATGTAAAATATCTGAAATTATATAAAAATATCTAAATTATATTGCACACAGGGATCAGACATTGGAGAGTTTGGTATTCATCAAATGTATTCCACAATATCTATTCATTTTCCACTGCCTTCTCAGGAAAAATGGAAGAGAGAGAACTACTGTTTCTATGAAAGTTTCTGAAAGACATGACGAGTTAAAATAGCCTAAGTTTCAAAATGTTTGTACAATTTCTCATTAGCAATGATTCAAGTTTTTACCACTGACAATAATATTTTGTTAAATTATTTTAATTTGCTTGAGTCTAGATGTTAATCAACTCAGAAAACACTGTGATTTGAAATAGGCATGTACTTGATACGTTTCATTGTACATACTGAAATTAAAATAAATAAATTCTATTTTATTGGCTCATGCCCAATAAAACATTTTGATGTTAACTAGGTATGGAGGATATCACAGCTCAGTTTTCTGCAGACTGATAGTCTACATTCTAATCAAGAATGCTAGGTTCCAAAATTTTATTCCCTTTTATAGATTCTAACATCTGTAAGAAATGGATGGATGCACACAGAATTGTGCATCTGTCAGGCAGCAAGTGTTACCAAATTTTTAGAGGAAAATTATGACTAAAACAGAAAGTATTTCCTCCTTCATCCAATCCATATTTATTTTATACCTGATCAAAGAAAGGACTAACAAGCTTTGTGCCTCTTCTGTCTTATTTTATTTACAGATTCTTTTAGCCTTTAAAATCAGAAGGAAATGAAAGCAAAACCATATTGGTTAAAATTACCAAATCTAATTAAAAATTAATAAAGTTATCTCCCTCTTCACTTAAAATAAATAAATAAATAAAATCATTTCAGGAAAACATGATCAGTGATTCTAAACTGGGGAATACAAAATTCTGTGGTTATCAGTGTCTCATGGTGCATGGCTTAACCATGTGTTGAGTAAGAATAATACACTAAATTTTGCCTTGCTACCAGGTAGTTAAATGAAGGTCTACATTTTTTTTTTAAATTATTACAGTAATTTCTTACAAACCCATCACAATGCGCAGTCACCCTTCTCCCTTAAGAAACAAGTGCAGAAGAACTTTCAAAAAAGCACTGCTATAAGTATAACTTATTAGTGGGGAGGAAGAGTCCATTTCTGCTAGTTTGTCTCTTAGAATCTTGCTACCTAAATATATTTCCAAGGAGGATTTAAAAATAAGCTGTAGGCAAGTTTTACCCCATGTACAACATATTAATCAAACAAGTGTCTAGTTGCTGAAAATTGACATATATACTCACTTAACAGTTGTTTTTCTTTTGCAAGAAACTTCAGAATATGCTTAGGAAACTTGTAATTAAGAAAGATACTCAAATTAATAATCATATATCTCTACTTGTTTTAATCCTTATATATTCCTACTAGCCTCTAGTAACAGAATAATTTTATTAGCTGGCAAAAACTGTTGATACAACTTCTCCTGCTAGAAGTGAATGTCTTCCCTGACTTCATTATCACTGTACTGATAAATGACTAATAGTCTAGCCTATTATTTTAGACACACAAATATGAAAAAGTTCAAAATGTAACTACACTGTACAGACAGGTTATATCATTGAGTATAGATGACTATAGATCTTATCATTAGATGAGATAAAAGCTAGAATCACTCCACAAGGAGTACATTTAAACTGCAGATATCTATTGATTTAAGATTGTTCTATATACATCGAGGAAAATAAATTTTACTAAAATGTTAATTACTGAAAAATTATTTGTTTAATATGTAGGATAACGAACAGTCTATTTAACAAGATCTTTACATGTGAATACAGTTTAGACAAATTCCTGTTCCCTATACAAATGGTATATACAATAACCCATAAAATATATTTCTGAGAAAAAGTACAAGAAAGTGGAAACCAATTATTTTCCAATAATTTAACATACAGTATGTGCTGAACTTACATTACATTTCAAACTACAGGCATTCTGTTTAAAAAGGAAATATTTACAGTTGCTAAGCGACAATGTCTTTGTTTATAACATTGTTTTTGAAATGAAAACACTGGAAGGTGAATACAGAACAAGAATATAATTTATTTCTCAGTCTCCATAATAAAACAACTTTTGCTTACAGAATGTAAATTAATAAATACTCTTGACAACAAGTTGATCTATGGTTCAGTGGACTTTTTCTTTAGGCATTGCTGTTGTTATTTTGACTTCGCTTTCTAAACATGTGCCTGTAAAAGTATACAGCTATGCGAGAAATAAGAAACTACAGAACTGGCTTATTACATAACAAATTTCTGAATAATATTTAAAATAAAAAACCACACTCTATCTGAATTTAGCACGACTAGCAGGTTGATGGAGGTGATTCTGTCCTCTACTCTGCTCTCATGAGACTGCAGTACTGCATTCAGCTCTGGTGTTCCCAGCAAAATAAAAACATGGAGCTGTTAGAACGGGTCCAGAGGAGGGCCACAAACTGATCGGAGGGCTGGAACATCTCGTCCATGAAGAGAAGCTGAGAGAGTTGGGGTTGTTCAGACTGGAGAAGAGAAGGCTCCGGGGAGACCATATTGCAGCCTTTCCGTATTTAAGGAGAGCTTAAAACGAAGATGGGAAGAGCCTTTTTAGAAGGACCTGTAGTGATAAGAGAAGGGCCAATGGATGTAAGAGGGTAGATTTAGACTGGATTTAAGGAAGAAAATTTTCATGATGAGGATGGGTTACCCACAGAAGCTGTGAATGCCCCATCCCTGAAGGTGTTCAAGGGCATGCTGGATGGGACTTTGTGCAACCTGGTCTAGCGGGAGGTGTCCCTGCCCATGGCAGGGGCGTTGGAACTAGATTATATATTTAAGGTCCCTTCCAAACCAAACCATTCTATGATTTTATGAATTTGGACATAGGCTGATGGAAACTTATAATATTCAGTTGTAGTAAAAATATAGATTTGATTGTCCAAATGTGCAATCTCTCTTTAAAGCATATGTTTACCTTTGATCACAAAAGAAACAGGGACAAATCCTTCACTGTCTCCAAAGTATTCAGGTCACAAAAAGCAAAGATGGTGATAGTGGATCAAGGGATTGCATATTGGTCTCCAGTTGTAGAACACTGTACCTTGTTGAAGGTGTACCTGCATTCCCAAACATGTAGGCAATGGCTTAGCCATTCTGTCTCTGAAACACTTTCTTCTGCTTGTGCCAAATCCCTTACAGAAGGGAAGTGGGCTCATACATTTTGTGCAGAGGAGAGTCCCATTCCCATAACAACTCTGCTGGAGAGGTGCCACTATAAACCAGTCTTTTTCAATGGCAGAAAGCTGAACAGAAGCTGCCTGTTCTATTACAAACTACACTTTTCCTGATTATGTCATCACTTTGTTTCTTAAAAAGACATATGATAATCTTTCATAGCTGTCTTTTTAATTAATTTATTTTTTTCTTCCCTGTAAGTAAAATAAGTTCAAGGCTTTTTGTATTAAGGAAAATGAGACTGATCGTAGACAGGAATGGTGACACAGGCTAACTTCTAATGAGCCTGACTACGGTCACCAGGCTGGCATTTTGTACCACTCATACGATACACTGTTGTTATTGGTAAGGCCTCAGTCTCTTAGGAAAATGCACTTCAGCATCATTGTATTATCCAAAGTGACTACATTTGACTGTTCCTTTCTAACTGAAATTATTTTATTTATTTATTTATTTATTTATTTATACAGTTAGCTTTCATGTCAGCGGATTTAAATAGAAACATAAAAACATATACACACAAATGCATAGTGGAAATGCTGGTAGTTTGTTCTATCTCACATCCCAAATGCTCTGATGCAACCCTTCAAGTTGAACTTCCAAAATCATCCCAGTATTTTAAGGGTGATATATTTCAGATATATTTGATGTAAACAAGCCAAATGCTATGATTAGTTTTTTTTTTCTTGTTTTTTTCTCTCTTTCTGAAACAACAACAAAAATATTTTCCATGTTCTTTTTAACCTTCTATATCACTTATTGAAGAAAACAGAAATGCAAAGAATAATTAAAGCTGATATTCCAGTTATCTAAAGGGATCCACAACAAATGCTTTTAGTAGATTTGTTCTGTATGATAGTAAAATGTGTGAGAACAGATGTTTGATCTGACAACTGACCTTTCAGATTTATGATTTTGAAGTATTAATTACATTTTCTGACTTTGAAAAGTACTTTTTAATCTGAAGCAGGAAAAGCATCTTTTCATGCAAGAGAATGAAAAGATGTCTGCATGCTTATTATTCACTTAGATGTATATAAATAGATATCTAAGGCTGAGCTGACTTAAATGCCATGAGTTCTGATTTTGAAAAGCACTTAAACTGCACTTTTGGTTTAATTTCTGCTTAATATAGAATCCTGAAGAAGGAAACAGATTCTAGTATGCTCTAGTGATATTATAAAAGGAGACTACAGTGCAACTAGCTCAGACCTTGTAAACCACTACCAGACGCCAGTAGCTTGTCTGTTATCATACGTTACTCCTCAAAGGCCAAATAGAACACACATGCATGTGTGTTAAAGCGTGTCTTGAAACTTGCTAACCTACAACAGCATGGATGAGGACAAAGGAGATTCCAGAACACTAGGTATTATCACTCTAATATATCAAAAAAACAAAAAATAAATTATTATCACTGTCTCACTAACAGGTATTGTATCGGTGTAACTAACATGTGTAGACAGCTAGCTTTCAAATGAATAAATTGTCTACCTTCAAATTAATAATTGTTCTGAATTCAGTATAATACTGAAAACTTATCATAGAGTTACTGGATTAGTATGTCTACAGTTTCAATTGAAATCAATCATTCTTGCTATTTCAGCAATGATTTTCATTCATTTCATGATTTTAAAACATATCACTTGAATCAGTTGAGACATTAAAGGAAATCAAAGCTGTGGAAACTATTTTTAAATATTGAATAAAATAAAAAGTTAAAAACAGTATAAAGGTTACTATTTTCTTGTAACCTTTAGCATAGTGGTGACATGGAGCCATCTTGAAATACAGAGAGAAAATTACAGTCTTACAAAATGAGGAAGTTATTATCCTGTGTTCATACACTTATACATACACTGTACTAGGACTCTTAGAAATGGCAAGAATTAATGCTAATTATATAACATATCTTCTTATTAATTCTAATAATGAATGGAGTAGGAATGCAATCATTTTATACTTCCCTACTTTAAAGTATTTGATATCTGTTCAGAGCTTTCCCTGTAACACCAAACAGTCAATCCATGCTCTCTACTTCACCCGTGACTTTCTAGTCCCCTTTATCAGTGAATGTGTAGATCGCCCTCAATTAAGTGGAATAATCTTATTTAATTCTTCTTTACATGCATCCTTTTAGTCCTACCTGTTTATTTGCTCTGAGCCTTCTCCAGTTCTTATATTCTTATACTACTTTTTGCGATGAAGGAATCAGTTGAGAAAACTGCACATGGCACCCAGAAATGTAGGTAGACCATGGATTTATACAATAACATAGTATTACTTGTAGTATTCTTCTTTATTTCTTTCCTATTAACTTTTAGAATTTGATTTTCTTTTATGACCATAATCTAATTTTGATCAACAGACCACAAGTTCCAGTACTTAGCTGGCTTTTCAAGAAACCATCTGTCACAGCCTGACCACTACAGTAATAACCATTAAGTTAGAACCCATTGTTTTATATGTGAAATTAGGACTCATTTTGTATTTATATGCAGTAAATTTCACCTCTCATTTTAATGCTCATTCTTGTAAAGTCTTACTGTAGTTCTTGACAGTCTGTCTTTCTTTACCATCTTGAAGAACTTGGTATTTCCAAAACACAAACAAACAAACAAACAAAACAAACAAACAACAAAAAAAAAACACTTATAATCTCACTATTCCATCCTTTTTTTCTTTCTCTATCTCTCTTTTTTTTTTTTTTTTTTTTTTTTAATGAGCTTTCTTGTTTAATAGCACAGGTGTCTACACCTGTGTCCTGGGGGACTTCCTTCATTATAGGAACTGACGTTTGCTTCCTTTTCATTCTTAGACTTAATCACTTAACCATTTTTTTTTTCTATTCTATTTTTCAATCATTCCCTCCCATACCACAGCTATCAAGGGTCCTTGAAAACCTTTGGTGAGAATCACTGTTAAAAAAACATTTGGTAAATTCAGGTAGGCTGTATTAAAGAGATTGTTCTTATTCAGATGCCTGTTTACTTCTCCAAAGTAATTTCTTATAAATTAAGTTTGAAAAAAGATGTAATGTTTAGGGAGGCTATGCAGAGTATCACTTTTATATTAACCTATGATTTATACTGAGTTATAAAGTATTTTCAAAACTATATTTTTCCTGTAGCTGCTGAAAGGTAAGTTATGGCCTGATAAAAAGTAAAGAAACTTTGTTTCACTTGATTTCTTGGTTTTTAAGTGGCTGAAGTTTGTTGTTCTTTGTTTGTCTGTTTCTAAAGGTTTCAGACCTTCTTGAGTCTACCAGACTATGATTAAATAGATAGTAAGAAACTGAAGAGCTATTGAATAAAAAATTAAAATCCAAAGAGGAATCTGTGAAATGAACCATGTACCCAAGACATTTACCCAACATTTTCAGGAGGATGGAACGTGTAGTCTTATATGCAATACTTCTGTGTATTTTTGATTTTACATCCTGAACATTCAACTAAAATCTTCAGAAGTGCTATCCATGTAGTAAAGAGTACAAAGAACAGGTGCTATCTATGTAATAAAGAATACAAAGAGCAAGAACACATCCTATCATTGATAGTAACAAATTAAATGATTTCATAAACAGACTTTTAGGTATATTGTGCCTTGCAAATGGATATGAGGACACTAAAATTTCAGTAGATGTTCCATAGATAAATTCATTCCTGTTTCTTTTTGAATATGTAGTGGTGCATTAAAAATTATACTAACTTTTTAGTAAAAGAAAACTGTAGTTTTAGACAGTCAAAGTCACACATATCAAGTAAATCAGATTTGTATTGAAGTATTTTATACTACAACAAATATAAAGAAAGGAAAGAGGAAATATGGAAATCTATGAAAATATGGAATTCTTCATTATTGCTAATCATATATATGTATATATATATATATATGTATATATATATTTTCCACAATGTTAGTAAATTCAGTGTCTTATAATATATGGTATTGGGTGCATTGGTTTAATGTTAGTAGGGAAGTTAACACCAGGGGAAAGGGAAAATATTTTTTATCCATGTTTTGATCCAGAAAGTGATATCATTTTTCTTCTTGAGGTTTCAGCTATAAACAGTCAGCTTATATGTGCAGTTTGAAGGCAAGAATTTTTGTTAGATAATATTTTGAGAAAACAAGAGGTGGTTGGGAGGGTAAGGTAAAGGAGTTTAAAATAACGGAGTCTTTATGATGAATGAAATATTTTGAAAGAGATTTTAGCAGGCTGATGAATGAAAATCTAAAATTTCAAAGGAGCATTCAAATTTCTTTACTTTTACATGAAAAGATTAACTGCCATTCTGTGCTTTATCCAGCACTAAAGCTAAATCAACGCTATGAAGCAACAGTAACTTCAGTATCACTGTTCTTCAGGGCATGCAATCCACTTCAACTGTTTTTTTAAGCATTACAATTGCCTAAACATATGTGAAAATAGTCTAAAATTTTTTTTCCTGTTTGATCTGGTTAAAGCAAATAAGCAGGTGGACCACTTGTCATACTATGTATGGATGACATTTATTTTTTTCCCCTGAGGATTTTTTCAAATTACCTCAAAGAGAAACTTTGGTATCAATCAGTTGCTCATAAGCTGTATGTTAGTTTATGATTATTCTCTGCCTTATACTAAAAGTCCAAGTGAAAAATTTTGGTTATATTCCTTTTCATCATGTACGTCACTTAGAAAAATGTCTTACTTCACTAGAGCCACTTTACCATCATATAGAATTTTATTAATAGTACTTTCTATTGATACATTTTGAGCCTTTTTAACCAACATTGTTTTTGTTGCCCACCATAATTTATCCCTCATTACCAGGATGAATATAACAAAGCAAACAAACTTTTCTACTTTATAATTTTTGTTGGCAGCATTTAACATTTACATACATGGAATATTAGCACAAGGGATACAAAGTAATTATATACTAATGCTTTGCAAAGTGGAAAGACAATATCCTCAGCATCACTGTGCACTGCATTTCAAATGGCACATTTCAGGCGATTTATGCTAATTTCTATCATTTACAGAACATAATGATACAAATCAGTTAGAATTCAGCACAACAGCCTCTAAGTGCTCAGAACTATGGAGAACACGTTAATGGTCTCATTAACTGTAAGTTGAGAATTGAATTTCCATTTCTAGACAAAACTGTTATCACTTCACTCATGATCCACAATACTTTTCCTGTCTCATAGGTTACAGCAGCCACTGGCCAGCCCAGTTTCTTTCCCTCAGTGACCTCACCGAGGTCACCCAAAGTAATAAAGAAAGACTGATTATACCGATCTTACCTGAAGTGACCTTATTGTCTGCCTTCTGGTATACCTTGACAAAGGACAGGGATACCCAACTTCACTTCATGTGCTTAGGAGCCTTAAGCTTATACAGAGTTCATAGCCTGTGAAATATTGAAAGGAGATGGCAATAACACTCTGAATGTTTGCCTTTCAATTTGACATTACAGTGAGAAGGATAATAAACAGTGTGTTCATAAGAATAAGTATAGCTAAAGTAAGCAGAGAGCCATCATTTCCAAAGTACATAAATGCTGGGAGGTATTAGGAGATAAAGGTCAACTGACTGTCCAAAGCCCATCAAAAAGGCTAGTTACATCAAACAGTACAGCTAAGATATATCCTGGATCAACAGCAAAAAGCATTTTCCTTTTTTTCTCTGTCTCCTCCTCAAAATTTTTTATTAGTAATTTTGACTATAAAATTGAAAAGGACAGTGATGAGGTGAATAGACCCAAATTTCTTCCAGGTTATACTTAAATATATTAGTCTCATCTAGTCACTCTGAGAGGGATCTATGCAGCTGCTGATCCATAACTGCAGATATATCTCAATTACATAAATCCCTAAACTTTTATTTGCTACAGGAATTAATTAACATAATGACTGTACACTTAATATGCAGTAACTACAAAACTATTTTTCAAAACCCTGTCTTCTGAGTAGTTAATAACCGAAGACTACAGCTATTTATGTTGCATATGCTATAAATTCACAAGCACAACTTAACCTACATTAATCATTGGTATACAATGATTAATCATTATAAATATAGATACCTTCATATATGCCTGAAGCAGGAGCATAGCAGTTACCAAACACCATCAAATCAATGGTTTTTCTAACACATTGTAAGATAGTAATCAGAACTGGTGTAAAGGTACAGATTAGAAGAGTAACAAACTAACAAACAAAAATCTTCCATATTCTTAATCAAATGAATTCTTAACTTATATCTTTATACGATGAGCGAAAATACGAAAGGTACTCAAAAAGGATAAAAACAATACATTTTTGTAAACGTTAAGTACCACTGCATTGTTGAAATTGAAGATATTGCAATGTAAGAGAACTGAAATATCCTCCAGCAATTATATAGCAGATCATTTTGCCCAGGCAACAGTCAATAAGCTACCAAAGGTGCAGTGCCACAAGAGCTTGAAATGTTTCTTTAATCTGTATCAAATGGAACAAGTTGATTCATTATGACCTAAAGCAGTAGTCAACAGGAGGCTCCTGAGGGGGGGAAAAAAATAAATAAAAATCCATGACTTTCTAGGCCAGTAAAAAACACATCCAGCAGCAAAAAAAGCAAAACTCAAAGATAGGCTAATCTGATAGGTAGATTTCCATGAGCTTGATGTGGCAGCGAGGAATCAGCATCAGTTGCAGTAGAACCAACTGCAAAGGTTTAGGGTTTTCTGCTGCCTTCTGAATCGTCTGATCTGTTGAACAGTATGGGACATGTGTGGGACTGAGAACTGGGACTTTGGGAGAGGGCCCCACTTCTGAAGTAATGAAGGAGAGAAAGGAAAGAAAGAATTTGGAGGAGGCATGATGGTTGATGTGAAAAGAGTGCTATAGAAAGTGTTCCTGCTTAAAAGTTTTCCCCTTTCAGCTCTAAAAGAAAAATTCAAAAACATCCTCTCCCTTGCAGAAACTATGTGATAAAACTGTGTTGAAAACAGACCTAAACAAATGTTAAATTTTAGGCAAGAAAGGCCACACCATCTGTTGTTATGTACAAACAGCATTATTAGATTATAAATAATGCATTGGCACAGAAGGTATGGCTACATTAAGTTTATTAGGTTACGAGGCCTGTAGAAAGACTCTGTAAATAGAAGAAAAATCATTTTTAAAACTTAAAATACAATCAGAAAATAACCTTATCGAGATGTGAACAAGAACAAGACAGGACTGTGCTATAGACAGGAGTGTGCTATAGACCTGTAAGTCATGAGCAAAAAAAGTAATGAAATATTTAGTTATGATTTAAAGACATGTACAGACAACAAAACCATGAAGCAGGTGACTTCACTCTTCAGTGCGTCAGTCAGTGCCCCTTGAGATACTTACAGTGAGTCAGACTGCATCCAAATGATGGATATAGTAAATAATTGTCCCTTGAACCACTCTGTCACAGATTCTCCTAAGAACAGTTCATCTTTGGATGTGATTTTATACAACAGAGCAAGGAGATTAATACTAATTGATGAAACAGGTTTACAGGATTAAAACATGATTAAATGTGAATAAATCTGGCAATATAAAAGTTAAAATAAATCACGTACCAACTAAAAGAATATATAATTTGATACCTGATAAATGAAAAGGCAGTATATTTTGTGTCCTCAGGATAAAATAAATAATAATAGTAATAATAAAAATAACAATAATAAAAATAATAATAATAAAATAATAATAATAGTAGAGCGGTAGCAATCCTGTGTTTCTAGACAAAATGCTTTCCTATCCTGAGTGTGTCTAGTAACAGGAAACATCATTACTGTGGTGTGCTACTTGTTTGTGTACTTTTGAATGGATGGCAAAAATATGCCAAATATGGTAAAGCTAAGAACTGTGCCACTTCAGCAACACAGGGAAAAGTTTGCCATAAGTGCTATGCCCCTTGTGAATGTGTTATATACTTAAATTACATGACCAACTCCTTTTTATCTAATACTGTATACAGTATTTTTCAAAGAGAGTTAGCCCTCCTTATGAAATATTGCTATAATCACAGATAGCAGTCAGGTTACTTTACCCTGCTGCACAACTTCAAGATGACTGTGCACCTTCTCCAAGGGTAAGGATGTATAGTGCGTTTGTAGTGCAACTGAGCAAACAGCAGTTCAGTCTCAAAGTTTGCTGCTTTCTGCAAAGCACAGCTGTTAATGCAAAACTTGTCCTTTCCTAACTCTCAGGGGTGATGGACTGCCATTCTGAGTGTGATCAAGGGGAATTAACAAAGAAATTACTGTGGCATATTCAAGTATACCTGAACCCATGAACATTCATCTGGTGTTTAGCATGTCATTGTTGAAATCATTTTTTACCAACTACATCCATGTGTGACTGGCCCTATTACCACAAGCTGCATTTTGAGACTGTGAAATATGCGTATCACTTGAGATCATAGAAAAAAATGATCTGAGAATAAACTCGTAGACTGAGAAATTTGCAGAGGTACAGTTTAAGCAAGCCAATTTGGACTTGATATGAATAGGAGCCAAGTTTTCAATAAGGCTAATGTGATACAGAGAAAGTGAACAAGATTCCACTTTGACAATAAATTTATAATTACCAACTCAATATGATAGGCTAATTTTGCAACAGGCACACGAAGTTACTTGGAAGATATAATGAGCTTCAGAACTATTTATGCTTCCTGCTTGTTTTTTACATATATCCAACCACTTTAATAGGAGAAAATCAGATCATTATTTTGGCATTGTGCATATCCATGGCTGTCCCATCTCGAAGACTACATGAAATCCTTGTCTTCCTTCCTCAGAAATCACATGGATGAAGTCAAAGGATGATCAAGTGTGTGCGATAAGTTCCATATCAAATAAGTCTTCTGTATCGAGGGTTTTTGTTGTGTTTTTATTTTTGTTTGCTTTTTTTTTTTTAACGTTTTCTTTTGTTTTAAGAGCAGAAAGAAGGAGAGGAAAGATTTTTAAAATCATGAGCAGGATGAAAAGGTAATTAGGAAAAGTGTTTGCTCACCTGAAGTACAGGTAATGGCAACATCAGTTAAAGATAGGAGGTGACAGGTTCAAAACAACCAGACTGAGGTGAGTTCCCTGGCACATTGTAATTAAGCTGAGGAATATTCTGCTGCAAGATGTTTTGAGTTCATTGTTCATGGAACGAGAGTGCTCTGTAAAAAAAGCACTAATATTTATATGAGTAAAGACGAAGATATCATTTTTGATGCATGGAATCTTCAAGACTTTAATCTTCGCAGGCTGGAAAATCCTGAGAATACATCTGTATATGTTTAAAACATTTCATCATCTTTAGGCTTCTGGTTTTGGCCACATAAAAATGGATTAGGCATATTTTCAGCTTTTGTACAATATGTCTGTCCTTTCTACCTCCTCTGTGGGCTATGAATTTCTCCTTACTTTTCATTCAGGAATAAAAACAGTTAAAAAAAAATAAAAGGGAGTTTTCTTTTTGCATAATGTTGTTGAATCTGTTGCTGTTTCTTTCAGCTGATACTTGGAAATTTAGGTGTGTCATTTCCAAGACCAATGAGAAATGGATAACATCACTCTTAAGAATTTACAAGATTTATTTTTTAATCTGGATTGCAATGCAATCCAATTATCTTTATGTTATATATTATACAGCTTACCTGTATTCAGGATTCTTGAATAAATAGTTTATTTTTATACTTTAGAATTTCCATATTGTTGATTTATTTTGTTCAGTAGCCTGTATAATTCCCATTTCTCCTGAAAGTTTGAACTCTTATCTTGTGCCTTCAGTGTGTTTACTGAATTTTGAATGAATTTTATATAGAGATGTAGATACCACATATCAAGATTACCAAGTCTATTTTTTAAGACTGTTTCTTACAGACCAAGATTTTTGCATAAAATCACATAACAATAATATTTTACATTCCTATATTCTTTAAATATAAAATATATATATAAAAATATAAACTGATTTAAAGCATTAAAAGTAATCTGAAGGATCTTTTACTTTTTACAAATTTCTAAATAATTACGCCTTTCTATCAACTTCAATATAAAATAGGGATTTTTTTTTATCATTAACACAGGTTATACCATCATTCTGAAACAAGTAAGGTACATTTATGGCAGTAGAAATTCATTTATTTGAAGAAAATAAAATAAAGATTGTTAAGAAGAGTTTAACCCAGGGGATGTTAGCTGCCATCTGTGGAAGTCCCAGTGTGGTATGCACATTACCATAGTAAATTTGGAATTCTTATAACTTAGGGACATTCAGAAATCAAACACAAGAATACCTATTCAAATACTCAAAGATGCGAATATTTCCAAAGTTGAATTTTTCATCTGCTTATAAATTATTTACAAATAGACTTTCTTTCTCATCTTTGCAATTTTCAGTGCATTTTGCAGCAAGTTTAATATCATGGCTCATTTTTCAGCTAGAGAATATTTGCTGTTTTAGATTGCTATTAACTATTTGTTGTTTCACTGATTACATGAATTTAATAACAATTTACGCTTTAAAAGAATTCTCATCTAGTGGCAAAAAACTATGTGTACATTTGTATATATTTAATATATTGTGTAGATAAGAATCTAAAAAAATCTAAAACCAGTGAAAATGACATGAATTTTTACTCTTTTTCTTTTCTCCTCAATATTTGACCTACTTTTTTTTTTTTTTCCACATAGTTGTTGCAATGCATACTTTTCAATAATTTTTGGTTGATAAAGAAAAACTTTTACTAAGACTATTATGTTAATCTCATACATCTGAATCTTGCCTCATGAAAACAAAATGCAAAACAGCACATTTCTGGGGAAAATATTTATATATATATGTTATATATAAATAAATATATATATATAGTTATTATAACTATACATATATAGTTATCCTTGTGTTTTCCCATATGCATCAGTTCAATTGTTCCTTCCAGTCATTGCATTTAAGACTGCTGATGAAATAAATAAATAAATAAATAGAGAAGGGGAAAAAAAAAAAAAAAAAAAAAAATAAGAAATTATGGACAAGTCAATATCACTATCTATGAAAAATGACATAAGAAATGACTAGACTGAATAGCATTTGGTAAAGAAATGTCCTATGTGAGTGGATCTTTCAGCAAGTTTCAAAGCAAGTACATGCTCCACAGAAGGCTAACACCATGTAACAAATAGGGTAAAGATAGAGGTATCTGAGCAAGAGTAACGTTGTACTAATTTTTCACACAAATTTCCTATGTCCTGCTCAAGGATACTACATTTATTTCAAGATAACTAAATGCACAGGCTCAGCAAATGTGAGAACAATGAATTATGAAACAGGGAGAATACAGCATTCTTTTCAGGGATATAGCTAATAGCAGATATTGGGGACATGTATGCACTTGTAGTAGTTTGTGTATTTTTTTTGGCATATGAAAATCGGGTTTCATTTAAAAAAATGCTGAATCAGTTCTATTTTGGTTACATCCAGATGAGTTAGCTTCTCAATAAAATACAAAAATAACAGGAAAAAAATATTTTTTTTTTCCTCCAAGAAGAGGAAGTCTAGCAATATCTTACAAGTCCAGGATTACACCTAGACTTAGTTACTTCTCACCTTTTACTTCCACAAGTAAAATGGCATGCCAGTCATTTCCATTGTCTCATAAGAGAATCACCAATTTGAATGTCCAGCTGTGCCCTGGATAACCTGTTTGGCTAAAACCAGGCTGCTTGGCAATACTACTTCAGTTTAGAAAATTAATTTCACTGATGCTTTAGGAGTTCTGTATTGCAAGTTCCAAAGCAGAAATAGAAGTCTGACCTCATGCTGAAGACAAAGGAGAGTTGCTTGAACTGTGAGTTCAGAGGGTAGGAAAAAAAAAAAAAGCGGAAAAAAAAAAAAGCATTCACAGGTCCTGAACTGAGTCCCTTCTTCAATATAAAAGGAAAATATTTTCAAACTGTATGCTTATATATCATTCATATCATCCCAAAGGGACTAGTGGGAAATGGGATATGCAGGGGATTGAAACAATAAAAATCATGTAGGACTCAGGATTTTTACTGAATTGTGAATCAGTAAAATCATCCAGCAACCAAACTGAAAATCGTTCATCACTTGGCTTCTTATTTGCATTTTTTTTCTGTAAATAGAGGGGGAAAATGATACTGATATTATACAGGCAGCAGGAAATATGTTTTATTATGAGCTGAACTCTTTCACATTGATACTTAATGTAATTGTACAATTAGTCAACACTGTGGTTTATAATTCCTGTTATTTATGGTAGAATTAGAATAATAGTACAGTAACAATATTTTTCTCATGGAGGAAAAAGTTTGCTTGGTTTTCTATTTAAAGTATCAAGAATATTAATCACTCTTATTTATATAAGCAACTGTGGACATGTACAAACTCCTGCATTATCCCAAAAAACATGTGACATGAAAGAGATTGGCACTGCCAGGGAAATTGCAGTCATAGATCTGGAGATTTGTGGGCTGATTATTTTGTGTGCACTAAAAAGAGAAAAACACTAGGCATGAGTCAGCAGTCTTTTATTACAACGCATGCAAGCAGACAGACACATGATTTATAAGCTTTTGTTTTCAGAAGAAAACTAGGCAAAATTCAAAATAAAACCAGGAAATGGCAAAATAAAACCAGGAATGGCAGCAAAATGGGTGGAAAGATAAGACTTGGAAAATTGTGGGTGGAAACAGAGCTCCAGATCAACAGTATCTTTTATGAGGTTTTTACTATAAAAGAGATCTGTAAAAAGATCCAGACAAGAGCCATGTACGAAACTCTGCAAACATCTATCCTATTCCATGTCCAGATGGAATCAAGACTCCTGATATGTAAAGAATAAAGAAGGAGTAGGAGAGCAGAGCATAAACAAAAAAATATATATATATCCTGGTACTTAGAGGAAATACAAACATGACTGAAGAAGATCCTTGTCTTCTTAGAGCAGCTCAGAGCAACTCTTTAATTCAGCTTTGGACTGCTAGAAACATCCTCCTTTGTTCTTCATATGTCTTATATGTCTTATGCCTCCCACATACTGAGTGGCCATATCCCCAGACAGTAAATTTATGTTAGGTTAGAAGTCAGAACTAAGAACAAATCACATACTTGCACAACTTGCTGCAAATGCTTTTTGGAGCTGGTGACATTAACTACCTGTCTGAAATGTTGAATCCTCACAAGCCCAAACAGAAATCAATAGAAGTTCAGCATCCTAAGGAAATAGAGTATTTTCCCTTTATGACTGTCACTTCTAAGTTGGTTTACAGATTGACAACGCAAAGCAGATTAACTTCCTGCTATTTTTTTTGTTTGTTTTGTTTTTAGGTGAATCATAAATAGCAGCTTATTCATTTTTCATCTTGTTCACATAGAACAATAATTGTTCCAGATACAGATACAGATTCCAGATACAGAAAAATCTCTTTGCACCTTGTATACGTTCTCACAAGCATAAAGGATAGTCTGCACTTCTTGTGTGTATCACTGGCTACTTTAAAGATGATCTCAGCTGACAGATGCAGCAGAACCACAGACCTATACCTCCACATCCTTTTTCCAGCTGTATGAAGCACTCTTTGAAGCCCAATGACTGTTGACTCAATTCATTTTGTCCTGTGGTTAGCACTATGACGAGAGATATCCTTATGATGAGACAAAGTTGAAAGCCTTCAGCTTTCCTGTGTTTGAAGAAAGACTGGTGCCTTTTTCTCTCTTCATTTGCATCACAACAAAACTTGAAAGATTAGCTTTCTTCAAGTCTGTAAATACAGCAATTCCTCTGATAGTCCAAGAGGCATAACAAGGTACTATACCCCAGGTTATGGAAACCGAAAAGTAGGTATGCTAGTGGACTACCAGAATGGGCTCTTTCCTCCCACTCACTTCAGAAATGTTCCTAAGACCTTTTCTTGTATCCAGACTCCTAGTTCACAAAGAGTTTTGGAAAAGTAATCTCGTAATACAAGGATGGGTGCAGTTCTGATGGGAATATTGGCATATGACTTGAGTTCTTTTCTGGTGTCAGATCATGTGACAGGGCAAAGAAGAAAGAGGCTTAGACTTATGGATAACACTCCTTTAGTCTTAGTAAATCTGCACTGATGGAGTATGATACACACTAAGCAGTGCTATTATCTATGCCATCTCTATTAGACCAGCACAGGTATGCCAAATTCTTCTACAACACCATTATTTTCTTGGCAGACACATTCCATATACGTATATATTATATTTTCCCTATTGATTTTTGGGGAAAAAAAAAGTCTTATGAATGTAGCTCTGTATTTTCCAACATCTTGATAAAATGTTGTTATTAATCTCTTCCCACCCATTCCTGTAGAAAATGATGGACAAAGGAGGAGAAGAAGAAAATGTAATTTTTGAAATCAAATGTCTGGTGATAAAAGAAAACTTGTGTTCTCTTTCAATTTGTAAACTAAGTTTTCATATGCACTTCCTTCTTGATAAAAAAAAGGCATATTTATTGTAAATCCATAATAAGTCCATCATAAATATTTCCATTTTTAATATTAATTTCACTATTACTGGCATGAACTACGCTCACCATAGTTTCTTAATACTGTTATCAGATCATCAGTGATGCTGCCTGGGATTCTAAAGCAATCTGTACTGTTTATCCTTTGCCAAGAAAACAGATGAATTACAGCAGCAGCATAGCACTGAGAGACTTTGTAATTATAGCCTGCTGTATAGATGTAAGTGCAAGCCACTAAGTGTAGATTCAAGCTGGCACTAAATACTTTGTGCAGGATTAACATATCTGTCTTTCAGTGCTTATAGGAAGTTTGTACTCCTCTGTCTTTGTTAGAATTAAAAACTGACAAGTAGGCAGCAGTAACATAGCTCATTCTCTCTCTCTCTCTTCCCCCCTCTTTATTCTGGGTGAGCATTCTGGATGTACTGGCTTCACACAGCTGCCCATCACCACTGTTGTGGCAGCATCCTAGAGAAATCTGTATTTAGTTACCCAAACCAATTAAACAACAATAACAACAACAACAAAAGTTGATTAAACTGTTAATTGTGACTGAATTATTTTGTGACCTCAGCAAAACATCAATACTCCTAAACAATTGGTCAAATTAAGAACTTTAAAGCGCACAGGACAAGACTTTAAATTGATTTCTAAATTCTGAGAACAATATACCCTATAATCTCTGGAGCTGTCTGGACTGCACTGCACAACTACAATAAAAACCTAATTAATCACTATGTCACTATGGTGTTACGCCTGTTTAACTGTAGGGTTTCCAGTGAGTTATTGTGATAAATCAAGACCTCAAAAGACACAAGTGCAAGATACCACAAATGTCTGTCTGTTGGACCAAATTACACCCTCTACAAAACAAGAACAACTGCTGACTACAGAAAGTTATTTAAAAATCTTTCAACATTGTACTGAGTTGACTCCTGTTAAACTGTATAGCAAAGCAAAGGTCTCTCAAAGACTTTAATCTGGGATTGGGAAAACATAACAGAAACTCAGATGAAGCTGTAAGTACTGAGATGAAATGACAAGGCTTGAGGACCCTTCTCTAGGACAGTAACTAGCACCAAAATGTCATGTGAGTGAAGCATAATAATAATAATAATAATTTAAGTGGAATAAAAACACTATGCATCATCATTTTGACTCTTGAAAATATTAAACAAATTACACAATAAGTGAAAATAATTTAGAAATTCTTTTTAAATGAAAAAATACCTTTTATAGATATACAGTGGACACTCACTAACATAGGAAACATAAATTTCCGGAAGTTAGGGAATGAATAAAAGCATAGGAGTCTTCAAAGCAAATTCAAGGTATTATGAGAAATTGTTGTTAACAGAGCACTACACCTGAAACAGAGTAAATATTTTTCTTTCAAAAATTCTGGTGGCTAGCAAGTCAAACACAATCATTTAAACAGGCAAAAGTCTTTTAAAAGTCTGACTTCCACTAAGAACTTTAAAAAATAAAAAGCAATATCAGAATCAGAAACTTGATTATTTCCTTGTGCTTTCATGTGAAGCCAATCTTTGAGTGTGGCACATAATTATTTTTTATATGTGCATACTTCATAAAGAAATAGTTATTAAACTCCTTGCTAATTTAGGGTTTTAATAACACATACAGTAAACAAAATCTTGTATTTGATAGGTATGGTCACAGACTATAGACCAACATAACAACCAGTCAGGTATTCATACGATTTCTGTAATAAACATTCCTTCTTCATTATTACGCAGCAAAACAAGTCCACCCTACTGTTCTTTCCATTAATGTTTTTTCTACCAATACTTGAAGTCACTAAAAAAGTAAAAAGAGGCCTTGAAATTATAATTGAACATAAATTCTGGATGTTTTAAAATCTCTTCTTCTGCATGTAGACAACAAACAAAAAAGTCATGAGCTGTGACTTCTTAAGTACATATCATTTTTCTGAGCATTGTGGTCTAGCTCCCCCTGACATCTCACACCCGTGTAACACAGGTGGAATACAGAAAAGTCACTCTTGCCAAAGACTCCTATTAAAGGTCTAGGGCAAAGAACCATTATTAAACTGAATATTACAAAATGTTCTGTAACAGAAACACTATCAAGAACTAACAGGACTTATGTTATCTGTTTAGAGCATCAGACATTCACAGAAAACCTAAAACAGCTCTTTCTACCACCAACAGAGTTCAAAATTCAAGATTCACACAACTCCTCTGAACAATAACTTTAAAGAAAAAGTTCATGAGATCAGGAGTGTTTCAGTCAAGATTCTATTAAGGTCCAGTCATTCTTCAAGTTTCTTCAGACTTACCCTAATCTACACACTGTATTTTAGTAGAAAGAAGGCGGGGGGGGGGGGGGGGGGGGGGGGGAAGTCAACTCAAAAGTCTACACATTTACTTAGCTAAAGCACTACATTCCCAATAGTGCCATCACAAACACAGCCTTTGAGCAACCAAAGGTCAGTCTGACTATTGGTAGGAAGAGAATTGTATGGCTGGAGATTCATGGCAAGAGTGTCTACAGGTCTGGAAAAGAGAAGGTTACAACATTTTGTCTTTTATCTCCTTATATACTGCTCAGTCTTCAAACAAGAATATCCTCAGGATATCCAGTCTCTGATTCAGAAAAAGAACATCCTCTTCCACTACTTAGCAGATTGCATTTAGTAATAAAAATGAAGATATGTTTTAAGTAAAATATATATATATAAAAACAAACAACCAAAAAACAAACAACACACATCAAATCCAAGCAGAAAAAAAAAAAAGAAAAAAAGAAAAAAACAATTTGATAGAAAAAAAAATAAATTTGAAAGTATGTTTTACCTAAAAAAAAAATAAATCCAGGCCCTTTGGAAGGAAAATCAATATTAGGAAAACTCCAAAAACAAATGTAGCTGTATCTTGAATCTACATAAATGTAACAGACAAAATAGTGTCAAGAAGATTTATTATTAATTATCTGGTTCTTACAAGATATCAAGACTGTTCTGGAAGTGTATAGGTTTTCAGAGCATTCACTCTTTGTTGTCATATATTTGGAATATTTGGTTTACCACATTCACTCGAATCACTTAAAATAAATAAGAATTTATCAGTGTTGCATGTTGCACTTTATTGTGTTGCTCTAACAGCCTTTTGTTGCACAGTGAAGATAGCTACAAGAGTGCTTTTGAATGAAAGAGAATGCATAAACTTGCTGAAGTAAATTTCAAATAGTAGCAGAAGATTTTTTTTTTTTTTTCAGGTTGTAATACCATGTGACCATGTGCTCATCCTTCTCTGTGAGTAGTCTGTTTCAACAGTTATTCTGGACTTGGCCTACAAGCATTTTAGAATCTTATGCAGATGTGGTTTAATGTCCCCAGTATTTAGGATCAAAACAAATAAACAAACAAGCAAAACAAACAACCCCCCACCCACAAAATTTCTGAACTGCATTATTTAAAACCTGTATAGTCAGTTTCCCAAAGACTTTATTTCTCCACATAGCACCAAAAGTTATGTAACTGTGGATCATTTTTGTTAGGGTAATTTTTATTGTACACAGAGACTCATATAGTTAGGAAACATATAACTTAAGTGCAGAAGGACTGAATTCCCTAGAGAGAAAGAAAAGTTTTAAAAAGGAAAAGAAAAATGTTCAGAAGCATTTGTTTTTCTCCTTTAACTAGGTTCCTTTTCTGAGACGACTTTTCATAGAATCATAGAATCGAATAATTTGTTATGTTGGAAAACACCTTCAAGAATGTCAACTAACACTACCAAGTTCACCACTAAACCTTGTCCCTAAGTGAATCCACAAATCTCTTAAATACCTCCAGGGATGGTGACTCTACCACTTCCCTGTGCAGCCTGTTCCAATGCCTAACCACTATTTCTGTGAAGTTATTCTTCCTGACAACTAAAATAAACCTGCTCTCCTCCTTTCAGTTGTAGTAGAGAGCAATGAGGTTTTCCACAACCTCTTTTTCTCCAGATTAAGCACCCCAGTTCCCTCAGCTGCTCCCAATAAATGCTGTTTTCTAGATCCCTCACCAGCCTCATTGCTCTTCTCTGAACATGTTCCAGCAACCCAATATCTTTCTTGTAATGAGGGGCCCAAAACTGTACACAATATTCAAGGTGGAGTCTCACCAGTATTGTGTACAAGGGGACAATCACTTCCCTAGTCCTGCTGGCCACACTATTTCTGATGCAGGCCAGGATGACATTGATCTTCCTGGCTGTCCTTGTTTCAGCTGGGATAGAGTTAATTGCCTTCCTAGTAGCTGGTATGGTGCTGTGTTTTGGATTTAGGATGAGAACAAGGCTGATAACACACTGGTGTTTTAGTTGTTGCAGAGCAGTGCTTACTCAGCACCAAGGACTTTTCAACTTCTTGTGCTACCCTGCCAGTGAGGTGCTTGGGGTGCAAAAGGAGCTGGGAGGGGACAAAACCAGAACAGCTGACCCAGACTGGCCAAAGGGATTTTCCATAACATATGGTGTCATGCTGAACAATAAAAATAGGCGGAGTTGGCTGGGATGGGGCAGGCAGCTGCTGCTCATGGTCTGACTAGGCATCAGTCTGTGAGCAATTACATTGTTCGTCACTCACTCTGTATAATCTTATTATTATTATTATTATTATTATTATTATCATCATCATCATCATCATTATTATCATTATTATTATTATCCCCTCCTTTTGTGTCCTATTAAACTGTCTTTATCTCAACCCACAATTTTTACCTTTTTTTTTCTTATTCTCTCTCCCAACTCACTGTGGGAGAGGGAGAATGAAAAAATGGCTGTTTGGTGTTTAATTGCCTGCCAGGTTAAACCACAATATTGGCCACCTGGGCACACTGCTGGTTCATGTTCAACCAGCTGTCAACCAGCACCCCCAAGTCCTTTTCTGCTGGGCAAATTTCCAGCCACTCTTCCCCAAGCCCATATCACTGCATTGGGTTGTTGTTACCCATGTATAGCACCTGGCATTTAGCCTTGTTGAATGCCATACAATTGGACATGGCCAACAATCTAACCTATCCAGATCCTTCTGTAGAGCTTTCCTACCCTCAAGCAGTTCAATATTCCAGCCCAACCTAGTGTTTTCTGAAATCTTAGGGTGCACTCAGTTCCCTCATCAAGATAACTGATAAAAATGTTAAATAAAACTGGCCCCAATACTGATCCCTGAGGAACATGACTTGTGACTGACCATTAACTATATTTAACTGCAGATTTAACTTTGTTTCTTCATTTGGAGACATCTGCACCAATGTTTAAGTGTCCTGGTTTCAGTTAGGACAGAGTTAATTTTCCTCCTAGTAGCTGGTAGGGTGCTATGTTTTGGATTAGGATGAGAAGAGCGCTGATGACATGCTGATGTTTTAATTGTTGCAGAGCAGTGCTTACACTAAGCCAAGGACTTTTCAGCTTCTCGCTCTGTCCTGCCAGCGAGCAGGCTAGGGGTGCAGCAGGGGCTGGGAGGGGACAGACCTAGGACAGCTGACCCAAACTGGCCAAAGGGGTATTCCATACCATTTGACGTCATGCTAAACAATATATAAGGGTGGCTGGCCAGGGTGGGGAGGCTGGCTGCTCGGGGATAGGCTGGGCATCGGTCAGTGGGTGGTGAGCAATTGCATTGTGCATCACTTATTTTGTACACATTATTACTATTATTATTATTATTATTATTATTGTTATTATTTTCCTGTCTTAATAAACTGTCTTTATCTCAACTCACAGGCTTCACTTTCCCGTTTCTCTCCCCCATCCCAGAGAGGTTGAGCGAACGGCTGTGTGGTGTTTAGCTGCCAGCTGGGTTAAACCACAACAGTAAGGAAAAAAAAGAAGGAGGGAATGAATTTTTATTTGCTTGACTATCACTCTCAGAATAATTGCAAGTGAAAGAAAATAATCTGATACTTTAAATGAGAAATTTTTCTCATGAGGAAGCTGTCCTGTTAAGATCCAGCAGTTTACTATTGCTCAATGGAAGGATGATATTTTATTAAGGCAAAAAAAAAAAAAAAAAGGAAAAAGGAAAAAAGAAAAAAGAAAGAATAAAAAATAAAAAAGAAAAAAAAGAAAAAAGAAAGAAAAAAGATAGAAAAAGAAAAATGGAGAAAAAAAAGGAGAAAGAAAAAGGAAAAGGAAAAAAAAAAAAGTAAGTCGTATTAGAAATGATTTTTATTGCCATATTCCTGCTCTCATAAATCTGTCCTCTGGAATTTCTTTCTGAAAGGGATAGCAAAAATAAGAAGGAAGGAAGGAATAAGGCAACATTTGCACCTGCGTCTAAAAAGCTGGCAGTGTTTTCTTAATTGTACGTTTGAATTTTATATCACAATCAATGTATTCCCATTGTTAATAGAGATGTTCTGTGATTTCCTTCCCTTTGTGAAGGAGCTCTACTCCACATAGAGCTATTTCCTTCTTGTTGGTGGTGTTTTCTGTTTTTTTTCTCTTTTTTGTTGTTTTTGAGTTTTTTTTCTCGTTTGTCTCAGTTCATAGTTCATATTCAAAAATTTCTGCAAAATCTCTTTAAATTTACTGAAACTGTGATAGAAATTTACTGAATTGTGAGTAACCATAAATAAAGCCCTCTTTTTCCAAATGTATGCAAATTACAGGAGTACTTGCAGGCCTAAATACTTGTTTTTCAAATTGTGAGTCCATGTATAAAAGACTATTTAAGTGAAAAGAAGTGTGTTTGTTTGTTTGTTTTTTAATAGCTATCTGTTAAAAAGAAAGATCAAACAGCATCTTGAAAGAAAGAGCAAACAGCATCTGCAGTTACTTAATATGTAATCTACCTTAACCTTAACAGGAATATCTATTTCTGTTAGATACATGTGTATTATGTTGGTGGAGTCACGTCACCTGAAACTGCGTAGGGCCTTTTGTTTGGCTGAGAATTATTTAACGGTTTTATCAGAAACAGAATAATTTCTAGTGATTTTGGTTTGTTAGTCATATTGTTGATGTACAAGATAGATTCAAAGTATACAATACCGAGCTATTGAAAAATATCCTCACTTTTGCTTTTAAAACTACCACAGTTTTCCTTGTCTTTACGACTAAAAAATTGCATTGATATGCATACCATATGTTAGATGTGTATTTGTTCCTATCATGAAAATGTAACAATCTTAGGCATAAGGCGACATACATTATCAGTCTCCAGAGATTGATAGCTAGCAATAATATATGGCTACTAGAGAAGCAGCAACTTTATGACTTCAGTGTTTCTAAGTGTATTTACATAAACAAATACAAAGATTCAAATAATTCAGGTTCATCAACAAGAAAATTAAAATCCTATGAAATTATATCATATAGATGAAAATCCAGATTATGCACAACTGTTAAGTCCTACACTAATTTCAAGACAGCTTGCAAAACTATCTTTCATTGGAATTTATGGTGAATGGTTTACTTTACTTTCATTTTTTCCTCTTTTTTTTACACCAGTTTTTCAACTGGTTTCTCAGACATTTAACAAATTTAAAATTAATATCTAGAGTAAATGGGAGAGAATACTCTGAGAAGTATCCCCATATATCAGACAACACTGATGCATTTGACGTAAGTTTATACACAATACAATTTAATTTTAATGCTATGAAAAAAATACTGCACTGTTATAATCAGAAACTGTGGGACCACAAGTGGTATGATAATTATGGTGGATGCCTGTTAGTCACCATTAATTATATTGCTACTTATCTATGTAATTTAACCTTGATGTGACAAGGCCACTAGTCTCCAAGAATAGGCGGCTCAGGAGTAAGTGACAATTTTTATTGCATTTTGTGATTAAGACATTTGTCAAATGGGAGTTAATGTGAGACCTTCCCAGTCATTTCACTTAGGTGACCATTAGCCAAGAGAGTTCTGTTGCAATGGTGTAGTACGACTTGTGAACAGAGTATATCCTACATACAGATTTCAGTTGCTGTTGTGCAGTTTAGTGGTAGTTGCATTGACTATGGCTCAACAAGTATATCATTACTACTCAGTGATATGCCATTTGATCACACAGATTGTAAACTGTACATTTAGGGTAAGAAACATAAGGGTGCTTTCAAGCACTTCAGCACTTCAGAGATGAAATGGGCTGAAGCTGATCAGGCTTTTCAACACAGGCAATTGTTGCATTAAAGGGTAAAGAAGTTTGGCAGGTGCTAAACCTCCATGAGCTCCAGTTTGTCCTCAGATATCAGAGGAGCTGGTGTGGCTGGGCTTAGATAATGAGTGATGCCCAGTTCATCAGTGTAAGTCTGGTTGCACTCAGTATCTTGAATTACCACAATCACAGATGCATGAATAGTGCAATGCACCTCAGTCTTGTATATTAATAACTGGTGCAGTTTATTGAAGCAACAGGAGTACAGATTCTTTTGGATTGCTGGTGATAAATATACTGTCTGCAAAGCACACACCAAGAGCAAATACCAAGAATATGACTAACACAACCAACTGCAAATAAGTTAATTTTTGAAACAACTCTATAGAGATTGTTAGGTTTCCCTGGGAAGCACTTATTATAACCAAAGGTTCAAATTTCACCCAATAGGTGTCCATAGCAGAGTTAAGGGAGGTTCATCTCGTTGACTGATCCCAAAAGTCAGCAATGTCTTCCTGACATGTCTGCAATGATATATTCCCTAACATTTTTCCTCTCTTGGGCCATTTTAATACTAGTTTCTTACTTGTAGGTGGAGATTGAGTAACTCTAGTCAGATATACATTTGTTATTATTGGTATAAAATTTTCTCCCTTTCACTTAAAGGTGTAGGCTTAGAGAAATTCAGAGCACATGCTCAGTGAGGGGTGGTTGCACCTTGAAGGTAGGTAGTCTGGAATGGATGTGTGTTTTGGCATTATAATGAGATTACAGTGAGAAAAGTTCACCCAGAGGACATGATTTTGACAAAAAAGTGGAAAACTGCTGTCTCAGGGCTAGCTGTGCAGTTTATCAGTTCACTTCAGGACTGGCTATGCAGTTTGTTATTTCCACAGTATCATCACGTTCCCATTCCCTGCAGTGATTTCACAGAGCCTGGCCACAGTGTCTCCATCTTGCTTCACCCTCTCTGTTATTTCTCTTAGAGTCAGCACACCAAAGCTCCCCTGGTGTTGCCAATAACTAAGGTTGCAGGTTACATTGCCAAGGGGACCATTGTGGAACAGATTCCATGCATATCTGCTGCATCTCACCCTGGAAATTTCCTCAACACCATACCTTCTTTTAAGGTGTGGACATACTTTTAGTCTCAATAAGTCACCTCCAGCAATTGTTCCACAGAAATCACATCCTGCAACTTCTTAGCAATAAAAGAGTCTTTGACATACCCCTGACCTATTCTGCAGGAAGCTGCTCCTCCATCCCACATTTCAAACTTGCTAATAACCAAGGAAGAAGAGAAGTTACAGAGAGTACAAGACAGAAGGTGAGTCTGTAAGCCTGCATTTGGCTATGCCTTCATGAAATATATGGGAGCTCTCCTAAAATAGGGTTTTCTTTACACTCTGCCCTGTTTGCTCCTTCCTGTATCCTCTCCCCTTAGAGCAGACAGTACTGATCTATGATACATTAAAAATAAACAAATTAATAAAAATGTAGTGTAAGAGAAAACTGAAGTTACTATCTCCAGAATCTATTTCTACCCTTATACTACCTGGAACAATACTGAATCTTTAGAGCTCTAACTGCAAGCCTTAGAAAATTTAGGTAGTCTTCATGCAAATTGTTGGAATATAGTAGACTATGGTGTATGGCTGGAATAGGGTAACTTGAATAACAGAAAATACTCATTACAAAGGACATTTACATAGAAATAAGTACTAAGGGTCATATAAAAATCTTCAAATACTCAGTTTATCTCTTTTGGTAATTTAAGCAGCTTCATGTTCTGCCAGGTCAAATGACATAACTCTTCCTTTCCAGTCCTATGAAAACCCATCATCTAAATTCCTCCTCCTCCACAAGAAATTTTTATTGTAATGGTGCAATTTTTTAAAATAAATTATTTCAAGGGTTTTACCTTCATTATTTTGTTTATGCACCTAAAATTATCTTATTATAAAACTCCAAGTGTGTCTAACATCTTTTATTTCTTTCTAAACCAAAAACCACTGACTGCAAGATTTAGTTCTAGAAAAAGAAAAAAAAAAAAAGACGAAAGAAAAAAAAAAAAGACAAGATTCTAAAAACAAAAACACTTAAAAAAACTCCTGCTTATTTCCCAAATGGGTTGATAAACTTAAATATGATGATCTTATTGGCTGTTTTGATAAATTGAACCTTGTTTACCCTAGATGTTAGTCCCTCCATCTGTATTTAATTTATAACTTTGCTGAAAGTTGGGTAGAAAAGAGGGCATATATATTCTATCCTACTGATTCACTCATTTGAAACATAGTATTTTTTGTAGAGTTATGCTACACTTAACTACTAGATAAGGACATTTAAACTACAGTATTAACAAACTGGTTGTAGGAAAAAAAGATAACACATATTTAATTGATTTCAAGATATTGTTTCAGCTTGTTTGTTTTCCAACAAGACTAAGAAATTCTAACAACCTCCCAGAAATCTTTCTGTAGCCTAAATATTTGTAGTATGTATTATAAGATACATACGTATCTATATGTATTGTAGATAGAGCAGTATTACATGCTGTAGACAAACTTGACATACAACTTAATCTATGGCATAACTAATGGATGAGTTCTTTTTGTATGGAGAAGCTACAGGAATTGCTAAGGCAATAGGCTTATGTATTACAAAGTGGTAGCTTCGGTCTCCTTTTCAAGAGTGCAGCTGAAATGTTATTACATTTCTAATCTTTTTGTGCATTATGCTTATAGATGGCCATGTCTAAATCAATACAGTCTATATAAATTTTGTAAAGACAATTCACATGATGTACCGCAGGATGTGAAACTGTCATTATGCAGTGATGGCAAATAGGAGAAACTGACGGCAGCTGAGCTTTAGAATTATTGTTACACTGAAAGACAATGATCTTTTTGTCATGACAGATACCTATTTTGGAAGATTTATGAAACATTCATACTGCAGACTTTTACATTTTGTAAATTTGTACATAATAGCATTACATATTTTGCAAACGGTAATGAATTAGAACATAATAACTATTTTTTGCTAAACACAAAGAAGTTACCAGGAGACAACTGGTAATTTAACAAGATCTGTATTGAGTGAAGAAGAACAAACTGTGATATGAAGTGATCATTCAGAGACATTCAGCAGTTTGGTGTCAGCTCTGTTGGTACTCAAGGAAAGAAACAGTGAGTGAACAGCTGCACGAGAAACTATATTATTTTGTTCTGCATCTAGTGCAGAACTTCAAAGTTTAAGGGCTTTCCAAACACGATTGACTGCTAACTGGATTCAGCATCTTTATTACAGTCCTGGTTGTGTACACTTGACAGTTGTCATCCAAGCTCTCAGTTCATATTCTTCACTCTCGTTCTCTGTAATGTCAGGGAAAATAAGTAGTCTGTTCACTAATAAGAGTTCATTAAAAAGCTGGGGCTAGCTATACCCAAAGATGTTCTCTCTGCTCTCCTTCCACTTTGATCCCTGAAGTGTTTTCAAACACTAAATGATTTACTCCTTATCCATTGCTTCTTTGGGCTTTCACAGTTTTGTGCTCCAGTGATTTTCCTGCTGCTTCAGTCCTACTTAAGTAGTGCTTGCCATATTCCTTCAGCAAGACCCCAAAAATTTAATTTACATTTTCCTTCTCTCCATTCCACCCATGCAGAACTTTATTTGCTGCCATACTTTTGATGCTTTATGTCAGATTCCAGTGAAATCCCTGCCCCACCTCCCACACCTCTGCCCTTGACATATCCAGTGTCTTCTCCTCATAAATTTGCAGTTGTTTCTGGCTATACGCAGATAAAGTTATTTGCTACAGGTTTAGTTCTTTGCTTTTCCAGGTAATTTAACAGTGAAACTGACATTTTTGCAAATGTTACTGCACAGGTTGGTCTTAGTTGATGTCCTTCCTCAATGTGTTCAGCACCTATCATTTTCTATTTATTCCTACTTGATAATATTTTGGGATCTCACACAGACTTTTACACATAGGCTGTTCAGGCTGTTTGTTAAACACCCATGTCACTTGCTATGAATCACTGTATGTATATAGTTCATGGACTTTCAGTCTCTTCAAAGACTCCCAGGAACACTGTGGTACACTTGCTGGGTATGCTTCTTCCTTGGTCATTTCCCAAATCCAGCATCTTTTCTTCTGATACTTTCTATGTTTTGCATATTCATATATATAACGTACCTTTGTGAGGAGAATGAATTTGCTTTCTTTCATATTCATCCACAGAATGGTTTCTGTTTTTCATCTACCATATATTGCTGCCTCCTCTTTAGGTATTATATCCTTTCCTTCTCAGAAACAAACAAGTTATATATTAGCTACGATTTGAAAAAGGATCTGAATAGATGACTAAGAGTAACTACAACATAGAATCTTTTTGGTGCAGTAACTATCACTTTTCCTGACAGTTGCCCTACCTATCTCTTTAGTCAGGTCACATGTCATATCTAATTTTGAACTCAAAATAATATTAAATAAATAAAACCATGAACACTTTAAAAACAAGAATATCAACTGCTATTGTACTATATACATATAATAACTGACATTTGGAACCTTACCAAGGAAGACATTTTTTTCTTTCAGTGAGGTTCTAACCTTCCCACAGTTGAAGTAGGTTGGATTATTGGCACTGGTTCATCTGGAATAGGCTCTGAGTCAGTTCAAGGCAACGACTGAGATAAAAGAGCTGTGCAGTCTGTCAGATGAGTTCTCTGTAAAGAAGATAAACAGCAGTAACACATTATAGTAATAGCTATTATTAGAAGCCAATGTTAAGGTGATAATGTAATTAGTAGTGTTGGGAAATGTGAAACTTTATATGCAGCATATTGATGTTTCTTCTCAGGAAATCCGTGATGCTTACTGTTTCTGTTAGATGAGGTAATGTGATTGTATATTTCATCTGACAGAAGCAGCATCTCTGCATAAGCAGTTCTACAAAACAACCAAACTGTGAAAAAGGGGCAGCAAAATATTTTTAAGTGCTCATAAAGCAAATCCACTCTGGCAAGGAGACGTAAGACTGACTGTAAAGGCACCCTAAACTCACTTGAGACAAGCCCAAGATATGAACACAGAGAAACAGAAAATACACAGAAAGGGGGTCAAACTAGATCAGTTTCCAAAACAACTGAGCTTCAGACTTTGCTATGAGAAGACAGAAATTATCGAATGCTTCTGCTGCTAAGTAACTGTACAAAATGCAAGCAACACTGTTTTCCATGACATATAAAATGAGATTATTAACGTGTTTTTCAGTTCAGCATTTATGCACTATATTGTACTGATCTGTTTACCATGGGAAAAAAAAAATCGAACTTTGTCTTAACCACCTTCCACTGGGTAGGCTATGTGCTGTCATAGTTGGGGGCACAGATACAAACATCCAGCTGTCTTCAGATTTCTGGAAGATTTAGGCACAGTCAGGTTACATGTAGCAGAAATAAAACCCTTGCTTCAGTGCAGTAAACATTATTTTTTGACTTGGTGTTTATGCATAAAGAAACTATTTTTCAGCCAGCTTCCCACTGATTGTGAAGGCCAGGTCTTAAGAGGGCACTGATGGCCATAAATTGTATACTACTAAAATAATGGGGAGATTATATATATTCCCTTATAGTGCACATAAAATTGCTGGACACAAATCCATTGAGCCCTTAGGAGCAGTGTGTCAGCAATGAGAGTTTAGGTTTTAGAAGAAGTCCAGCATTTGTTTTTTACTATGAATACAGTTAAGCTCTTTATTTGAGAACCCAAACACTACTCACTAGTATTCCAAGTGAGAGAGGTGGCAGAAAAGGCAACAATGTTCTTACCTTAACCCAGAGAGACAGAGGGAAGAAATAGGAGTCCTGAGGAGCTGCAATAACTACATTGCAGTAGAGTCTTCTAAGTATTCAAACAAGGCTCTGACACCTATGTAGGAGAGAAAGAACTCCTTGAGAAAGAGAATCTCAGCATATAGTAACTTTAAGTTAAATAAAACTAAAAATGCTATCAGGTTTGTCAGTGTGAGAGAGTTCTGAAATTGTAGCTAGTAAGGTTAAAGAGTATAACACCCTCAACAGACATATGAAGTTTTTTTTATAAAATACATGCTTGATAGACACTACATAGTCAGGCAGAATCCTTTGACTAATTTGTGACCTGAAATAATGATTCAGACCATTGAGTATGTAACTTTGACAGTACCTGATATAAGACATCAGGCAGCAACCAGTACTGGAGATGCAAGACCACAGAAGAGATTACAGCACAAGACAAACTAAGGAAACTAAGGAAAAGCTATATGTCTCTGTCAAGCTAGAAAAGGAAAAAGAAATAAGTCCATGTCTAGAAAACAAGCAATTTATATCTGCTGTCAAGAGACTGACCAGCAGGAAATTGGAAACTAATAATAGAAGCAGAAGAATGAGGAATTGACTCCCTAGAGCAAGTATCTGTTAAGGGAAGTTGAGAGGCCTCTGGTAGGCATTCCTTCCTTCTGCTGCAGACACCATTAAGAGCCCCACCAGGAAAGTAGAGTCACAGGTAGTTAAATCCTTCTCTATCTATTAGCCAAATATTTGGAATCCACCTGTGCTAAGGTGGTATACAGAGGGCAGTGCAACAGAAATATAAATAGACAGTTGAAAATTTTATTGGAAGAGTTTCTCCAAACAAGGTAAACAGCAGAGCTATCTATGGAGTAACAAATTCTTGGCAGCTCACCATTTTCTAAATTCATTTTTCTTTATTATTATTATTATTTATTTTATTTATTTATTTATTTTTGCGTTGTTGAGTACCACAAACTGCTTTGTTGCCTTTTTCTCTCTTAATGTGGAGTATTGTACTGGACAGGTCAGATACTGCTTTTATAGATCTGGCAATCTCAGGCAGATGCAAGAATAAGTAAGCTTGATTTATGTGTGTTTAAAACAAGATCAGTTCAATTTTCTAATTTGCTTACTCAATAGGATGTATAAAGGACCTATTTTTATTCTGATTGGTTAGAGATAAAAGAGTAGATATTATCAATTCTGATATGGGTGAATAATCCAAGTTATTTCAAGTGACCTAAGGTTATAAGAAAAAATAATAAATAAATAAATAAATCCAACCAACGGTTTCTTGAAAGGAGAAACCCAAAGGATATTTTGCTTTTCCTTTTCTGTTTTAAGGTAGATATACATATATCACTATCACGCTTAGTCAGCATCTTCTAACTGGAGTAATTTCCAAAACCAGCAATAGAATAAATCCTATAGTTAATTTGCACAGTTTCTCTGGAGGGTGGACAGTGAAAAAAGATGTGTCTATGCTTACTTTTAAGTTGCGCTTTCGCATATCTGTGGTTTATTATAAAATCAAAGCTTGCTGTTAACATATTTAATTACAATACTGGACATTGTTATGCTCTCAACAACTTTAAAAGTCAGTAACTGGTACCCCTAGATGAAAGAACCAAGAAAACCTCTAACAGTTTTAGAGCAGATGTTACGTATCAGTTTGTGACACACCTAGGAAAATCCTCTAGGTAGAAAATCTTTTTTTTTTTTTCTTTTTTTTTTCTTTTTTTTCTTTTTTTTTTCTTTTCGCTGTTCTATAAATGTCTGATAATGTTGGATTGCCTGAAGGGAAAAGATCTGCTTAACACACATATAAAGAATGCTTGCAGCTCTTAAAAGACAGCATACTTAGATCAGAGATTTAGTATTTGTTAGCTTAATACTCATTTAGAAGGATGTTAGATATCCATATTACTGGTTAAGCTTTGCTATAGCAACAGACTAAGTGACAGCATAACAGCAAAGTTTGACTTTTTCTGAAAATTTCCTTTGCTTGTGTCCTTTTCTCTTTTCAGTGTTTTATACTGATGTCTAAAGCTCGTAACTTTGTTCTCAGTATAATGAAATCGTTATCAAGTGAAATTTGCATTGTTTCTGTAATCAATACAAACACAATCTGCTATGTTAGAACATGTTTTTTCTTTGGTTTTATTACAAGATTGTTCCACCCTTTGTCATTTACACATTGTCCCAAGGTACTGCAGTGAGCTTCAGACAAAACACCTAAGCAGAGGTCATCTGCCAGTGCACTTCCTTCCCAGCCATGACTGCAATTAAAAACAGCATTGAGTGAGGGTGGGAGACATTACTTCCTGTGCTCAAGAGGATGCTCTTCACAGCACATCAACACACTGTCTTATGAACCATATGCCTCACTGTTCTGTGACAACTGGTATTCTCAAACCCTGACAGATGCTTGCTAGAATATCCTGAGAACTGGAATTGTGTCTTCTTATTGGAAATACTGAAAATGTTGCCGATTTCTCATTCCTCCCATGCTGAGAAAGTCAGAAGTTTCTGTGTAGCCTCTTTTTTTCTATAGCTCTGCTAAAAACCTTGAATTAGACTTCAGAGAGAGGAACTTAGTAACCTTGGTATGCTGTCTTCATGATCTAGCTGTGTCTGATATGTGATTGAACTAGCTTAAGGAGCTGACACTCAGAACTATTGTAGAGCAATTCCTATTAAGATTAAAAATATCTTAAAGGCTTGTCTCACAGCTTTAGGAACACTTCCAGTGTCACTGCAACTGCAGATTCTTTGCTATTCTCAGACACACTCCAAAACAGTGAGATGGGAATTAATGCATAGCTCCCACAGCATTCTCTGTTAGCAGGAAGGCAGCTATTAGAAATCACTCTCTCACACCAGAAGTCTGAGACAGAAAAAATAGTTTTAAAAAAATGCACATGTATATTAATGGAAGTAATTATCTGAAAGCAGAGTAAGAATTTAAGAATAGTCATGACTGATCAGTCAAAGATGATGTTTTTATATTCAGTTCTGATGTATTCCTCTTCATCATTCTGTGCAGCTGACTTCAGTATCTGCAACATCCCATTGACACAACTCTCCTGTTTAAATACCCTGTTTTAGGGTGAAATGTTGTGTTTCTTTTGAACCTTTTAGTTTGCAATTTTAATTTGGTACCTTCTGTGTACTGGATCAGAAGACATTAGGTAATCTTACTAAATTATTTTACTCCATGCACTACCTTTAAAACCAATGTGTGGTAAGAAGAGCAGTTTCCAAAGTCCTGTGTCCAGTGAAATACTTTTTCTCAAGGATGTTGAAGATTTTATTCATTCATTTATTTATTTATTATCTCACAGTATACAGAATGGACGAAAATTGTTTGACATCAAAATTTCAAAGTTGACATTACCCCGAACATTGCAGCACATAATATATTACTACATCTATTTTCCTATGATGGAAAAAAATCTACATTTTCTCTTATAAGTAACAATCAGATAAATTAATATCGCCTATAGTAAAACAAGAAATTAACACACTAGTAGAAGTATTTCAGTGACAGAAAATGAATATTTAGTAATGAAATGATGGTGAATTCTAGCAGGCAGATTTTAACAACAAATAAAATGTAGGATGCACTGACAAAAGTTTCGACCAAGTAATTCCTCCCTCCCTCCCACTGCTATAAACAAACAAACAAACAAAAACACAGAACCTTAATTTAAATATTTGGATATGAAGATTAAAGGGCAGATGTAAGCTTAAAAGCAACGGATTTGGTGATTGCTTAGGGCAGTGTGTTATCTATTAGCTCAACACTTTTCAGGAATGTAGGACATAACTGAAACAAACTGTTAACACTGAGAACAAGGTGGGATATACAGAAGCTGACATGCTCAGTGTTACAGCTTATTACACTAAAATATGTTGAGAAATATTGTTAGATATTGTAACTTTGCATTTGTGTTTTACCTGATTTCAGCATGAACATCACTTGAGTTTCCTCCCAAAGATGTAATGTCTTAGAGCAACAGCTTTTAGAGCAAGATCCCTGGATACTAGGAGTCTGTGCTAGAAGGAACTCCTGTCCAGTCCAACAGAATTATCATTCTGAGATAGGAGAAAATATCTGATCCCCTCTAATGTCCCCCAAGAGCCTCAGAGGACACTCCTTTTGCAGGAGGAAGGAGATTGTTTGATGACATTAGATGAGAGCTTAGAGGACAATAGCAGAAACTGAGTAGGATTGCACAGAGTTCTCAGTCATCTCTTAAAGCAATGTTGCCTGAAAATATAGTTAATTAATAGCAAGTTTCTGAGTACAACAACAACAAAAAATCCTGTGAATAAGTGATACAAAAGACAATATGTAGCTTTAATAAAATTCAATTTTTAGCTGATAGTCATATTTTCATCCCCTTTAGAAATAGGATAGAAGACCAGGACAGCTGTATAATTTAAAAGTTTATATCCTCATGCCTGATGCACTGCAAAACCTTCTTTCTCTCTCCTTTTTTTTTTTTTTTTTCAGCAAAATTCAGTTCTTTATTACAATCTAGTAACATCTTGTTTTGCTATGACAGCACTGTTTGCTTCTTGCTTTTTTGAGAGACCCTAACATTAACTGGACTGAAAAATCCCTGAATCTCTAAGCGAGCACTATCTCTTCTGTATTACCTTTCTGATCTTTTTCTTGTTGTTTTAACTAAGTATGATGCAATGGGAGACAGGGTGCAATCAGAAAAAAAACCAAACAGTTTCAAAGCCTACAGATGATTTCTCCATATCACTTTCTTTCACTCCTTGTGGGCCTTCTGTATTAAATGTTTTAATTTATCATGCGACTTCATAAATGTACCTTCAAGATCACAGTTACAAAGAAATACAACACCTTATGCATATGGTAATTATTTGAAATACTTTCATTTTAAAAGTACTTCAGTGACTTAGACTGTTGAGTTAAAGGTTAAATTAATTGGGAGTGATACCCAATTAGCTGTTATAAGTCTGGTCGCATTCACGGTACTGACCTATCATAATTACGAATTTACAGATAACATAATACACCCTCAGTCTAGTTGCGTTCCATGAACTACCACAGCCACACTTAAAGATTTTGGTCGCGTTCAGTGAGAATTGTCATAGCTAGATTTAATGAGTAGTGCAACAGGTACACAGGTTCTTTAGATAGCTGGTCATAAATTCACTGTGCGCAAACACAAATACCAAAAGTGTGAGTAACACAGCCTGGCTATAAACACAAAAAGTATAAAGTGACTCTATAGAGATTTCTAAGTTTCCCTGGGAGGCACCTGGTATAACCAAGTGTTCAAATCTTAACCAAAGGTGTCCCAATGAGCCAAAGGAAGAGAAGTCCAGCCTGTCAACTGATCCCAGAAGTCAGTAAGTATCCTTCGCAATGGTATCTTCCCTAACATCCTCTCTCTCTTAAGCCAAATTATATTATTTTCTATCTTTTAGGTGGAGCCTGAGTGACTGTAGTCATGCATATCTTGGTTATGATTGGTGCAAATTTGTCTTGCTTTTGTTTAAAGGTATAGGTTCAAAGAAATTCACAGCTCATGCTCATGAGGGGTGGTCACACTTTGGACATGAGTAGCTTTTGGGATGGAGGTGTGTTTTCCTATTATAATGATATTATAATGAGAAAAGTTCACCAAAGTACAGCATTTTGTCAAAAACATGACAGGCCATTGGCTCAGGGTAGTAAATGTTCAGCTTATCAGTTCTGGTGTGCACAAGAACAATCAAGTTCCCATCTTATCACAGAGCCTAGCCGCAGTGTCTCCACTCCTCTCCACAGTCCATACATTTCCTCTTAGAGTCAGCACACCAGGCTCCCCCAGTGTGATTAACATCTAAGGTTGGAGACCTAGGGAACTAGGCCTCTATGTAGTGCAGCTACACTCCAGCCTGGAAGTTTCTGCAATGCTGTACCTTTTTTTTTTAAAATGTGAATATCAGTTTAATTTCCAAGTCACCTCAGGCACTTATTTCACACAGACATCCAATTTACAAGCTAAAATTCTAAAAAAAAATGACCACTTTACTCTTTTAAGTACATCTTGGAAACCATAGGCCTACCACTGTATTCAGATATACTATGATGAGCCTAGTTCTCTTTTACAGTAAAACTTTTTCACTCTTTTCAGAGAATTCCAAGTTTCAGATAAGAAGGTCTTTGCTGTAATGTATGTTTCTTACTCAATTTGTATTTGATCTGAACAGTCCAAAACATGAATAAAATTAAGACAAGCCACAGGTTTAATTTTTTTTAAAACCAAATTTGAATAATTAAAAAGCCTCAGTGGGAACCTCAAGAGCCTCAACACAAATTTCCATGTTGTAGTTTCTGACTGACCAATTTGGCAAGATTAGTCCTGCATACCTGAGCCTTCATCAGGAAAGACAGTCTACATTAATGGAAAATGCATGCATATTATAAATGCATATTATAAATGCATGTTATAAATGAAGTCATATTAGAAAATCCTTTTTAATCAAAATAGTAACATATGTGGCATTGACAGCTAAATGGCAGATGGAGCTCAATGATCCATGGAAGAAAACACTGTACCTACAAATTCAGAAAAATATGACTTTACATGAGGTGATGTTAAACTGAACAATAAATAGCATGATGCCAACTTTAAATTTCATAAGATGATACAAGCATATAAAAGAGATCTGTAGAGTATGTTTCATATAATCATAGAATGGTTTGGGTTGGAAGGGACCTTAAAGATCATCTAATTCCGACCCCCTGCCATTGTCAGGGACACCTCCCAGTATATCAGGTTGCTCAAAGCCCCATCCAGCCTGGCCTTGACTTCCACAGCTTCGCTGGGCAACCTCTCTCACCACCTTCATAGTGAAGAATTTCTTCCTAGTATCTAATCTAAACCTACCCTCTTTTAGTTTAAAGCCATTACTCCTTGTCCTACCACTATGATCCCTGATAAAGAGTCCCTCTCCAGCTTCTCTGTAGTCCCCCTTTACGTATTGAAAGGCTGCTATAAGTTCTCTCCAGAGTCTTCTCCAGGGAGAAGACCCCAACTATCTCAGGCTGTCTTTATAGGAGAGGTGCCCCAGCCCCTTGATCATCTTTGTGATCCTTCCCCAGACTTGTTCTAATACTTCTTTGTTCTTCTTGTGCTGGTGGCCCCAGAGCTGAACACAGTACTCCAGGTAGGGTCTCACAAGAACAGAGTTAGAGTGGGAGAATCACCTCCCTCGACCTGCTGGCCTTGCTTCTTTTGATGTAGCCCAGGCTTTCTGAGCTGCAAGTGCACTTTGCCTGCTTATGTCAAGCTTCTCATCAACCAGCACCCTTAGGTACTTGTCCTAGGGCTGCTCTCAATCCATTTTCTGCCCAACCTGTATTCGTGCTTGGGATTGCCCTGGCCCAGATGCAGGACCTTGCACTCAGCCTTGTTGAACCTCATGAGGTTTGTAAAGGCCTACCTCTCAAGCCTGTCTGGGTTCCTCTGGATGGCATCCCTTCCTTCCAGCATGTTGATCGCAATATACAGCTTGGTGTCATTGGCCAACTTGCTGAGGATGCACTCAATTTCATTGTCCATGTCACTGACAAAGATATTAAACAGCAGTGGTCCTAATACTGACCCCTGAGGAACACCACTCGCCACTGATCTCCACTTGGACATTGAGCCGTTGACTGAAACTCTTTGAGTGTGACCATGCAGCCAATTTCTTACCAACTGAGTGGTCCATCTGTCAAATCCATGTTTCTCCAATTTAGAGACAAAGATATCATGTGGGACGGTGTCAAACACTTTGCACAAGTCCAGGTAGAAGATGTTAGTTTCTCTTCCCCTATCCACCAATGCTGTAACCCCATTGTAGAAGGCCACCAGATTTGTCAGGCATGATCTGCCCTTAGTGAAGCCATGTCGGCTGTCATCAATCACCTCTCTGTTTTCCATGTGCCTTAGCATAGTTTCCAGGAGGATCTGCTCCATTATCTTGCCAGGCACAGAGGTGAGACTGACTGGCCTATAGTTCCCAGGTCTTTATTTTTCCTGTTTTTAAAAATGAGGGTAATGTTTCCCCTCTTCAAGTCAGTGCAAACTTCACCAGTCTGTTATGACTTCTCAAATATGATGGATAGTGGCTTAGCAACTACCTCCATCAGTTCCCTCAGGACCTGCAGATGTAACTCATCAGGTCCCATGGACTTGTGCACCTTTAGGATCCTTAGATGATCTTGAACCTCATCTTCTACACTAGAAAATTCATCATTCTTCCAATCCCTGCTGTTGCCTTCTGGGGCCTGAGACATGTGCCTGGAGATCTTGTCGATGAAAACTGAGAAAAAATAGTCATTAAGTCCGCCAGCCTTCTCCATATCCTGGGTGACCAGGTGTCCCATTTCCTTCTGGAGAGAGCCCATAATTTTCTAGTTATCCTTTTGTTACTGATGTACCTATAGAACCATTTCTTATTGCCCTTTATGTCCCTGGCCAAACACAATTCTAAAAGGACTTTGGTTTTCCTAACATGATCCCTGGATGCTTGGACATTGTCTCTCATTGTGTCAAATTGGTATGATACTGTGATGGTCAATGTACAGAAAAAGTGAACTGAAAGTGACAAAATGCTTGAAAGTGTGACATTTAATTTTATCTGAAACAAGTCTACTGGTCTTATATGTACATTGCATATGTTCATGCACACAGCAGAATTCTGAGTGCATTCAAACCTTTGGAAGGCTACTGTAGGCTGGTACCACGTAATTTTTAAGAGTTTGAATAGAAGGACTAAATATATATGTGTATATATATATATATATATATATATAATATGACAAGATATACAATATATCATGGAATCTAATATTTAATCGCATATAATTTAGTATAGCTTATTAAATAATATATATTATATAATAAAATCTTATAAATAATTAATAAATAATAAAATAAATAGCTTATTATATAATATATAAGATATTATATAATAAAAGATATATTGATATGCATGTATATTAACATATATATTTAATATATAAAATTGCATATAATTGTAATATATATTTTTATTAACTATACATATATCACACACACGTATATATAAAGAAACAAACCCCAAAACAGGGAGGCTGCATAGCCTCCTGCTTTTTGGGAAGCTCTTATGACAAAACATACTGGATTGAGCAGTATTGATACTTAGTATCAACTGAAACAATTTTTTGGATGTTCTATAAACTATCATCCTTGATTTTGTGAATCCAATGAATTTATTTTAATTTGAATTGACATCTATGCCAATATCTCTTTATATACTTTATTTGTAAATACTTTTTAATAGTATGAACAAGTGAAAACAGTAAATTCTAGCAGAGGTGAAAACAGCAGAATCAATTTTTTTTGTACTTTGAAAAGAGTAGTAGATTAACACACTAAGCTACCTTTGAAATATTGCTCTTGGTAATGCAGAATTAATACCTGTTGGTTTTGACAGAAATTGTACATAAAAAATCAAAATCCACTTTCAGTTACTTGTGTCCTTCAGGACTGCATTTAATTGCCCTTAGGACAGAGAGTAGGGATATCTTTCGCATCTCATACACCAGCTGTGGTGCTTGTTCTAGCAATGACATGTTTCAACCTTCAGGAGAGAAAAAAAAAAAAAAAAAGTAAAACAGCACTGTTAAATGCTCTTGGTAATATTGTGAACAGGATTGTCACTGAGTGCCTCATGTGACACTGGGATTCTGGCACTGAAGTATAATTTACCATGAAATAAATTACTTTAACTTCTACCCAGGATATCAGAAAGATCTACAGTAGTTGCCCTTGAGCAAAAGGGCAAAAAGGGAAAAGGGCATTTGATCTTAATAAGGCCTTGCTAATTCTCATTAATGAGTATGATATCCTTTGTGAATTATAACAGGAATAATGAGATGAAAGAAAAATGTATTGATAAAAAGCAATTAGAATAAGTCCCAGAGAAGACCAACTCATGAGAATATGAAGGTTGGTTTAAGCTTGAGTAGTTAGAGCAACCATATACACATTTGAATCACTGCATTTTTTTTTTTTTAACTTCTAGATTTGCAAATAGCCATGGGATAGTTAATAAGGTCATGCTCTATTCTTTTATTCTTTTTTTTTTTTTAATCTTATTTGAAATTTCAATAGCTATACCAGTGTTTCAATTTATTTATTTAAGTTTTTACAAAAAAAAAAATAATCACAAAGCCATTTGGAATTACTTCTGAAAGAAGTAAATAATGCACATAGAGCAAGTACTTTTTAGCTACATTCTGAGCACTGGAACTTGTGGAAAAAAAAAAAAAAAAGGAATCATAGAATCACAGAATTATAGAATGTTTGGTTTTGAAGGGACCTTATAGAGCGTCCAGTTCCAACCCCCCTGCCATGGGCAGGGACACTTTCCGCTAGATTGGGTTGCTCAAAGTCCCATCCATCCTTGAGCACTTCCAGGGATGGGGCATCCACAGCTTCTGTGGGTAACCTGTTCCAGTGTCTCATCACCCTCATCATGAATTTTTTTTTTTTCTTATATCCAGTCTAAATCTACCTTCTTACTGTTTACATCCATTGCCCCTTGTCCTATCACTACAGGTCCTAGTAAAAAGTCTCTTTCCATCTTTCTTATAAGTCCAGTTTCAGTACTGAAAGGCTGTAGTAATGTCTCCCCAGATCCTTCTCTAGGCTGAACAAGCCCATGTCTCTCAGCCTTTCTTTACAGATGAGGTGTTCCAGGGCTCTGATCATTTTTATGGCCCTCTTCTGGACCTGCTCCAACAGCTTTATGTCTTTCTTGTGTTGAGAACCCCAGACCTGAATGCAGTGTTCTAGGTGGGATATCACAAGAGTAGAGTAGAGGTGGCGAATCACTTCCTTTGACCTGCTGGCCACACTTCTTTTTAAGCAGACCAGGATATGATTGGCTTTCTAGGCTGTCCAAATTTTCATTCACCTAGGTCCTTCTCATGGCTGTTCTCTGTCCATTCTTACCAAAGTCTGTACTGGTACGAGTGATTGTCCCTACTCCTGTGCAACACCTTGCGCTTGTCTTTGTTGAACTTCATGAGGTTCATGTGCAGCCACTTCTAAAGCCCGTCCAGATCCCTCTGGATGCTATCCCTTCTATCTATCATATCAACTGCACCACTGAGTCTGGTGTGGTCTGAAAACTTGTTGGACAGTGTCAATATGGACCCCTCAGGAACACTGCTCATCACTGATCTCCATTTAGACTTTGAGCCATTGACAGCAACTTTCTAGATGCTGCCAATTCCTCATCCACTGAATAGTCCATCCATCAAATCCATGTATCTCCAATTTCAAGGATATCTGATAATAAAGTGAGAGATGGTCAACTCTGCAAGAATCAGGAATAGCTAGAACTGTAGCGTGACTATGTCTGTCAAAATCTTTTGTAACAAATTGAAGTACTATACATTTCTTTTATTCTATGGAATAAAATTGGGCTACTGTTGTGGCTAACCTCAATATGCAGCTAAGCCCCAGACAGGTACTCACTCACTCTCCTGTGATGGGTTAGGGGAAAGGATCAGAAATGCAAAAATGAGAAAAAGTATGTTGACAAAAAAACAGTATAATAAGTAAAGCAAAGTTGCACATGAAAGCAAAGCAAAATAGGGAATTCATTCACTCTTTCTTATTGGGCAGGCAGATGTTCAACCATTTCCTAGAAAGCAGTGCCTCAGTATGTGTAATGGTTATTTGAGAAGTACACACAAGAATGTATGACAAACACTGTAACTTCAAATGTCCCCCTTCATCCTTCTTTAGCCCACCTTTAATTGCTCAGCATGACATCATATGGTATGGAAATCCCTTTGGTCAGTTGGGGTTATCTGTACTAGTTCTGTTCCCTCTCAGCTTCTTGTGCACTCAGCTTACTCCCTGGCAGGGCAGTACAAGAAGAAAAGTCCTTGACTCTGTGTAAGCTTTGTTGAATAATAGTTTAAACATCCATGTGTTAGCAACACTGTTTAGGCAAAAAATTCAAAACACAGCACCACATGAGCTGCTGTGAAGAAAATTAACTCTATCTCCACTAAAAGTAGAACAGTCATTTGCCAAATAGAGAAAATATTAGAAGTTGCTCACTCAAAATTGGAATGAAATAGTGTCAGCATACCACAAATTTGTGAACATATACATACTATATATATATACTGTATATAAAATATATAAAAATGAAATAAATTTTAAATATATACAATTTGTATAAATATATTTATATAAATAAGGTCTTTAAATAATGCAAAATCATCTTGGATTTGAATTTTCGGTAAGTCCATAAAGATACAGGCTGCTAATAATGGACTTTTCATTTTTTTAGCCATTAAGGAACTTATGATTATTCATGTCTTTGTTATTCTTTCAAAATGTGCCAGTTGGTCCTCCTGTTTCATCAAATTTGATCTTTCCTACAAAAACAAACAAACTAACTAACTGACAAAAAACTGTATTAATATTACTGAAAAATTATATATATATATATATGTATTTTTTTAATAAGTTCTCATTTGAAATCAAAGCTAGGATATGGCTGATGAAGCACTGGAACAGGTTGCCCAGAGGAGCTGTGCATAACTCATCCTTGTTCAAGGCCAGGTTTGATGGGGTTTTGAGAAACCTGGTCTAGTGGAATTTGTCTCTGCCCATAGAAAGGGGCTGGAACTCAATGATCTTTAAGGTCCCTTCCAACCCAAACCATTCTATGATTCAATATTTTTAAATTGGCCTCAACTGAGAAATAATTTACATTACCCTTATTTCTGATGAAGCCAAAGAAATGTTCTTTGACCAGCCACAAATTTCAGCTATTCACATTTCAATAAAAGGTAGGGCTACAAAGTAGAGGATGTCACCCATGATGTACTCTTGGTATGTCCATGTCTGTTATATTAGCATACCCTTCTCAGGAAGTTATGAAATCATGATGAAATTTAATGAAAGTGGAAAAAGATCATGCATTTTATGCCAGTGAGGCAGACTTCAGTTATACACAGATGACCTAGTTGACAGGGACCTATTCATAAAGAAATGCTACAACAACATGTTCAAGTCATTCCAGTCTAGCAATTTAAAAGATAAGATAATATTTTGAATGATCATGCTACATAAGTGTATGATTACGAAGCATAGAAAATAATATCTAACAAGGTTAGTTCCAGATCACAGAAATCTACTCTATTTAATGGTAACAAAGGATTAAATCTTTTAAAATGTTAAGAGTTGTATTTGTAAAGTGCGGCTTAGCAGTTTCAAGGAAGATTTGGAGCTACTGTAAACGACAATGAAGGTAAAAAATAAAAGCCTTTTAGCATTAGGCCATGAAAATAAACAAATCACATCTCATTTGACTTTAAGGGTATCCAGTTTAGGAACTCCTGGGTAGTAGAATTCAACGGTACTCTTTGGTATAAATTATTTGAAATCTTTTAAATGAATTATTGAATGGTGTAAATACTCAATTTTTTTTCTTGTATTTATGACCCAAATACTTTAGATAAGACAAATTTCAAGTCAGATTTAACTGGCTAAGCAAATAAAGCCTGTATTTATTTATTTATTTATTTATTTTAAGATTATGTCAATAATGAATTGTGCCCATGGTGAAAAAAAAAAAAAAAAAAAGAAGCTTCAGAAAAATGGTTGATGAAAGGCTGCACATTCCAAATATTAGAGTAGTTCTGTAGTAGCTTTATTAAAGAGAACAATATTAATCAGCTCAGGGTAGATTTATATACTATTTATTTGTAGCTCAGCACACACCCATAACATCCTGGTTGATATTTTAAAGAGAGATTTCCTGATTTAATCACATTTCAAATTGGATAATTCTGCCATTTAGCTTATCAAAATGTTGGGTTAAAATCTGCTTACTGATGTTTACTTCATATGTATAACAGTACCAAAAAATTCACCATGAAAAGATAGAGAAAAAAAAATGCTGTGTTATTAGTAGTAGTATTGTAGGCAGATTTTTCCAAAATGATCCAATCAGACCTGTTGTTCCATCTACTCTACCAGAATGATAGAATGATGCTACTGCTTATTCATCTGCTCTTTGAAAGGGAGAGCCAATTTTTTAAAAAGGAGGAAGGCTGAATAACTTGAAGGGAAGGGGCTCAGGTGCCTCCCCAGTAGAGCAGTATTGCATGTGAGTACAAAGAATGACAATGCTGGAAGAAGATGGGATGGGAAACTGTATGTCATGCAGGCACTATCATAAATCTGTCAATCTCACCCTCCCTCAGCAAGTTCCTACACTGAAGGCACCTAATTTAAACCTTCTGGTAAGTAATAGCAAAAAGAAATTACATGCAAGTGTACCAAGTTCTTCACCTTATTTCTCTCTGATGTGTTAATTACAAGTCTAGTAAGCTCTTGATTTACTGCTGATTCTTCCCTGGACCAGCATAGCTTAATGATTTTACTGTCAGGTAATTCAGTTTTCAGAAGGCAGCTTACTCTAATACTTCTCATGTCCCCCTTGAAGCTAAGTCCCCTGAAAAATTTGTCCTGCAATACTGGGTTTGACATTCAGTGTTGTTAGCTCCTAACTCCTTGCCAAGACACTTCCTGCTAAGTTATACCCATTGACAGTCTGCCCAAAGTCTTTGCTACTGTCCTGAGTCTAACTAAAATCATTCTAGTTCCGTGCTTAATTGCTAGCTGCAGAACGGTGCCTGTTTACTTACAAGAGCCTTTCTCCATACTGCAGTGCTTTTAACTATGGTCTCAAACATTTCTTCTGATCTCAGCCACACATGTTCAATTTCTAACATATATCAGACCCAAATTACAGAATGTTTTCTATATCAAAGCCAGAGACTTGGTTATCACTGAGAATCTGTCTGGAAGCCAACAGCACATCAGTTTCCTGCTCTGCAGAGAAACACCAATAATAGTAGCAGTATACTGCCAGCAAAGCTTAAATGCTAAATTTCCATCAATAGAATGAAGCAATGAATAGCCACATCCAGGTGTTAGATCACACAAACACAGAGTTTTGAAAGGCTTCTTGAAGCCTATGTAAACATGGTTTATTGAAGAGAGTACGGTTTTGTTCAAAATTTACAGTCACAAGGAGCTCTGCCCTGTTTCATTTTATGTAAAATCTCAAGTAAATACTCTAGGTTGTCTGAGTCAGTTCAGACACCATGAACAATTTGTTAGCCATGAATTTTGGTTTTGTCATGCATTCTACTACACTCTTAAATCTAGAATACAAAGAAAAGTTTTTTGCTGTGGTACCTGGTAAAACACTTCATTTTGTTTCATTTAATTTCCCCGCAGCCAAGTGACATTCAGGTTTCAATACTGACATTCACACATAAGTTGCTGCCTGAAGATATTTTCTGAGGGCTTGATATATTGTTTTGAGGGAAAAGTGAAGGAGTTTTAATACCTATCAATTCCCAGATATTCTCCAAATATAATAGTTAAATTGGTTAAATTCAGTGAAAGAGCTTATTCCACGGCCCAAACATGGGCTTACAGGAACCCTAAGCCTTTATCTTCATGTAACAATTTTCCTCCTCTTTTCACACTTCAGATGTGTTATTTGACTATGCAGATAATCTGATTATATAGTTTCATTGACAGTGAGAAAGATACTTAGCAGCCACTATGTAGTTGAATCTTCCCTGTAAAAAACAACTAAAACCAACATTAATAGACCATCCCACACATTTTTTCAATAGGCTGCCAATAACTATGACTCTTAGATTTCAGCACTATTTGAATAGTTAACTTTAGCTGTCAATTAGAAGATTGGTACAGCAATACTGATCTCTACTGTGATACTTATAATTAATCCAATGTATGTGTATATGTATATATATACACATTCATATATATATGAAGTTGCAATACATTGCGTTACAGAGATCACATTATTTTTCTGTAAGGTAACTGTTGCTGTCTTTGCTGAATAGTGTTGAATTGCCAAGATTTGTAATACATTCATATATGTAAATATATAGAAGAAATTAAAAATAAACCTTCCTTTTAAGATGCCCTGTGACTTGCTATGACCAGTCTCCTGTGAACTGCTGAAAGAAATAAAATGTGTATGATCAAAAAAATTGAACATGTTTTGACAGATTAAAGGGAAGGATCATATTTTCCAGGTCCTAAAGATTATAATTATGATTTTATCAGTATGAAATACATATAAGACATTAATAAGACAATCAGAATGAATAATCAGAATGCTTGTATTACATAATAGTATCCAGAACGTGTATTATGTTCCTTCAAACTAAAAAATTATAGCAAAATGTCTAGACAAAAGTCATATACAGATTGACCTTTGGCACCATGCAGAGTGTTGTGGTCTTAGTTTTTGTCAAGCATTATACTTGATACTATACTTTTTGTACTAGGAATCTCATGGTAACCTTTACTTAGAGTAGTAATAACCCAATTCATTGGAACAAAGCAGCCGAATTCATAGCAAAAACTCAAAGTTCTACCATGCAGCCTCAAGCTGAAGAAACCTTTTGTTCACAAAATTGGTAATTTATAGCAGTGCGTTTCCTGTTTGCCATTATTCAAACTTTGATGAGCTCTTAATGGACTAATAGATACCATCCAGTAACAATGTTGGAAACTGCAGACATAAACTTCTATTTTCTTCTGAAATGTTGTAGTACCAAATTCTCAGATACTGTAAATACTTGAACATTCATGCTGCATAGATTTATAACGGAAATAGTGATGTTCGTATGTATGTACAATGAATGAAAGGTACATGTGTAAGCAATCAGAAAGAACAGCAGAAAAAGGTTTAAAAAGGTGGCCTGTACTGAGAAGGAAAGGGCACCCTTCCCCAGGAAATGTTCTTAAAGGTAGCACTGAGGAATGTATTGCTTATAGCAAGATGAAAAGGTCTGCACTTTCCTTAGGCACAGATATCTTCCCAGATGAAAACCTCTACACTCACACAATAGAGATGGGATTTTTTTTTTCTGTTTGCTTATCAGAAAAGCAGACTATGGAAATATAATTCAATCATAAATCCACAAAGTGAGGAAAAACATACAATACACATAAAATTAGCCAAAGTTTTATAGAAATGGGAGCATGTTTATAAATACATAAAATCCACTTTCTTAAAGACATCATAAATAAATACATAAATAAATAAACTGAGTTTTACTTCACTAATTTCCCTATCACGCCATTCCACTGTAGTGTCACATTATCAGAGTAATCAAGTCTAAAGTTTAAAGACAGTATGGCTCCAGTTGATTCAAATGTATTTTTCACGGTTATTCTCACAATGAAACAAGGAAGAAGCTGTTGCAAGGCTATGTAAAAAAAAATATCTTAAAATAAATACTACAGAAGCAATTCAGTATTTTTCTTCTTGCCCTGACTTCAGTCACTGAATTATTCATGTTTATTGGAAATATCCTTTGGTAATCTGGAACTGTTAAAGTTCCCAACCAAATATTTCGCATTTGTTTCATGTTCTTAAAGTAAAAAGTTGCCACTTATTTGTGTCTCCGCAGCTCTGTCTTCCAGAAATCCAATTTCTTCTCTCTAGCTTTGATGCAGCTGGATTCAGTTCAGCACTCAGATGCAATAAAATAGTAGAATGAATGAAGTAGATTCTCATTTGTGTAATTCCCCTGAAATACAGTAATTACATTTAATCTTCAACAGGTTTTGACAGAAGTTCAATGAAATTAAAAATACTACTGCTTTGTGAAGTTCTCAGAGTTTGGAGACCCAATGGTCACCATAGTCCTCAAAGGAAGGTAAACACCATCAACATTTCAAAATCCTACTTAAGCAAAGAAGAAAAGGTAAAAAGTGTTGTCTGTATCCCATTTTAATGAACGTACTACTACATGCTACTGTGGATGAATGTTTTTAACGACCTAATATACTAAAGCTATAAATAAAACAAAACAGAACAAAACAAACAAACAAAAACACTAGCAGTAAATCAAATGAAAATATTTTTACTTTCATTAGTTAAAGCAATGAAATTTCTACTTCAGTAACAATTTACAGTAATAAAAAGTCCCGGTCTCTGCATTTCTCTCGCCTTCCTTATTTTAAGAATATTTTTTTCTCAGTTATATTAGTGAATGGATCAAAAAATTCATTCATACAAAAAGCTTTGACCTGACATAGTTGAAATAGGTACTAAAATATAATGAAAAGGTCACTAAACCTAAGTGAGTTTTTAAGGACCGAATTGGAATTATAGAGGTGAAAAGCTAGTTGTGTGTAGCAAAGATGGAAGTTGGGCTTGGATATCAAAAACAAAAGAAACTAATTTTCCATTGAAACAGCAAGACCAAAATTAAAATGCTTTGGAAACTGCCAATCTTCTTAAAATTTCAATTCATAAAAAAGTGCTAATCCAAGTGAATGTCTTAAGAGCTCTTTCTTGCAACACTTAGGAATAAACTGTTTCATTATTCTAATTTTGACACACATTTTCTTTAAAAATCTTCCAAAAGGAAATTTCAGTTCCAAAAGGAAATTCACAGTTTCAGTGGTACTTTTGGAGTCCCCAGCCTGTTAGATGACCACCTATCCTGAGGTTAGGTAAGGGAAAGGCAAAACAGCTACCAAGTGTTCCCTAAGCATTTGTAATAAATGTGGCAGTCTTAATCAGATGACTATTGCACATCAGGAAGTTAGTGGTACACCTAACAATTGACCTGAGTAGGTGGAGACCTGTGCTGTGCTCATATTACTTGGCCTTGTGTTGTGGTTTAACCCCTCAGGCAGCTAAGTACCACACAGACTCATTCCCCTCCAGTGGTGTGAGGGAGAGAATCAGAGAAAAAGCAAAACTCATGGATTTATATAAAGACAGATTAATACGACAGAGAAGAAAGTGAAAATATTTACCATCATCATCATCATAAAAGAATACACAAAACAACTGATGCACAATGTAATAACTCATCACCTGTTGACCGATGTCCATCCCATCCTCAAGCAGAGGGTGCCTGCCCCACCCCAGCCAACTCTACCCAGTTGTATTGTTCAGCATGACGCCATATGGTATGGAATAACCATTTGGCCAGTCTGGGTCAGCTGTCCTGGTTCTGTCCCCTCCCAGCTTCTGATGCATTCCCAGCCTCCTCATTAGAAGGACAGCACGAGATGTTGAAAAGTCCTTAGCTCTGCAACAGCTAAAACATCAGTGAACTATCAGCATTATTCTCATGCTAAATTCAAAACACAGCGCCATCCCAACTACTAAGAAGAAACTTAACTCTATCCCAGCCAAAATCAGGACCTTGTGTACTCTGTTGTGCTATACATATGTTTTGGTATAGGATAAATTGATCAAGAAGAGACTACAGCTAGTTCCCAGCTGGCATAACTGAAAACATCACTGGCATGTCTTGATATGAAGGAACATATTTCCATAAATAGATTCTCTTGAAGAAAAGACCACAATAGCAGTGAACTTCATCATGAATTTGCGCACTGTCATGTTCTGACCAGAGATCTGTGTGATGTTGCATCATCCCAGATTTCCATCATCAGGGATGTAATATTCTATAACTTGCTGTCAACTTTGCTAGAATATTAATGTCTGGCTTTCATGTTGGAAACCAAAAGGAACCAGCACTTTCTGGTGCAAAGCAATAAATGCAAATGTTAATCCTATGCTAAAAAAGGGTATAAAGCCTCATTTTCCTTTATTCTATACCTAGCACTGTTGCCCCTGTGTGAATGATTTACGAACAACAAATTCCTCACAGGATATTGCTTTTCTTTATATATATATTTTGCAACTTTTTGGATTCACACAAAAACGATATATGAACAATAATTCCATGAGTGTATTTCTTAGTTCTCTATTTTATTGACACCAAGGGCTTCTCTAGACATGAATTTAGTTCTAGCATTTCATGGTATTATCCATTGCTAATGTTATGGCAGATATTTTTTCAAATCATTTCTTAATACATAGTTAATTATTCTTAGCATGGTGCAACACTTTCAAAGAGGAAAGCAACAACAACAACAACAAAAAGAAACCCACCCTCCAAATAATTTCAAATGTTTTTGTTGTTGTTGTTGTTGTTGTAGTTTTTTGTTATAGAGCGTAAACAGTTCAAATGACATACAGATAGTTTTTTAATAAACTTATTGGTGTTAGAATCTTATTAATAACGCTATAGAAGAATAACACAGATTGAATGAATAATACAGGGACTTAAATTATGGGTAACCATATAAGGTTCAGAAATAAACACACACACACAAAAAAACAGACATTTGTCCACTTGTATGGAATGCTGCCCCATTAATAACTTTCAGACAATCAAAGATCTGGTAGAGATGGTTGAGTCTGGGACTTGTCACTCATTTTTTTCTTTAGTTTTGTCTTCAAAGATCCCCTTTATCTGTTTCTATTGGTTCAAAGATTGTGGCAGTAAACAACTAGAAGTACATAATTGCTAGGATAGATCACAAGGATATAATTCCTGCTCTGATTATGTTATTTTATTTTCACTGCTATCATGAGGTCTCTGTAGGTCATATTTAATTCTTATTGCTTTGTTGCTTGCCCCTATGAGATCTTTATCTGATTTTGGGCTATGCAGTTTTATTTCAATTCACCATCCTAATTTCAAATTGGTCCTGAAAGATCATGTAGAATGAGAGAATATCTGTACCATCCTGTTCTTTGATCTCTATTATCCCCATTGATATAGATGGTATTAAATGTGTATAAATGTGTATAAATACACTGCCACTGTTGATATCCTTTGGCCTAATAGTTAAGCTGCATTATTATTAAAAGAATCAGCAGCCATTATTGAGCATTTTAGCAAACAAAGCAGAATAAGAAGGTTTGGGTTCATAATGTTACTAGTGGCACTGATAGTAGAAGTAAGGAATGGTTTATGGATTCAGAAAATCCATTAAAACTCATGAGACTAACACTTAATTACCTTATTGTAAAGCAAATGTTTTCTCTTCTTTCAAGGTCTGCCTTGAAAATGTTTTAAGTTAACACATACAATACCGACATGGAACTTATCAGATATCCACAGAGAAAACAAATTGATCATGGCATAAGGGGCATCATATCAGCAAAATCTATTACGTGTTGTTTATGTTTTTTTTTCCATCTTTGTTGTTTTTGTTGTTGTTGACCAAAGTTTTCAAGCTTGAAATGCAAAAAAAATAGAGGTTTGTAAAAAATATGAGTACATATAAAAAGACCTTTAAAGGCTTTAAGGTTTAATCATTCTGAAGTCTTGAAAAAAAAAAAGAAGTCACAATTATATGAAATTGTGTGTAAAATTCACCTGTTTCTTTTACTCAGCTATGGTGAAATCCAAATCACATTCTAACAAAGCATAGCATACACACATGATTCCCTGGTGTTCTATGGATTTACTAAGAATTCGGATAACTTTACTTTATGGCTTTATGGTGGAATTTAAGATGAGGTAGACACAAGAACAGAACCATACCACTCAGTAACATACAAAGTTTATTTAGTCAGTGGGATGGGTAGGGTGGGTGAATAGCAGCTTAACACACACACACATGTGCACCCCCCCCCCCCCCACGCTGTACAGAGTCACACATGCACATGAGTCTAGGTCTTTGGTTCAGCTGTGACCAGCACCACAGACATAGTGGAAGAGGACACTCGCTGCTGCTGGCTGAAGTGCTCAAGTCCTGGTGGTTGGCCTGGACTCTACACATGGCACTACCCTCTTGGGCTCAGCCTTCTGCACAACACTGGATGATTGTGGATGTATACTCTCCTGAGAGGCTATTGTGTTCATTTTTCTTTGCTTTCTAACTTGGATGGTATCATGAGCCTTACTAGTTATATTATCAAAGGCCAATCTCTCTGAATTTTACTATATCTAGATCCACTAAACATACTTTCCCAGGTCACTCATGTTAAATGGATGCAAAGATTTTTCGCTTTCTTTCCCATTTGTACCTAAGGCATTAGAGCAGAGCAGATGTAATCCAGAGGAACAGGGAACCCCCAACCCCTTAACAATTAGCTGTGATTTACTTGCCTTCTCAGCACATACCAACATCATCTAATGAGACACAGCTGGGTAGTGTAATCAAGGTCTCATTTTATCTGAGGTATACTTGTAAGACGGCTTCATCCTGTGATACGTTAAATACTAGGTCAATTTTTCATATTCACACACCGGAATTTTTCATGATTGATAAGACTCTATATATTTTTGTAACAGTTTCATATGTTTTCAAATAAAATGTTATAACTTAATTTGAGAAATTTTAAGCTATGTATACCATGCATTATCTGTAATTGCTTAGATGATTAAATATTTAATTATCCCGCATGGCATCAAGAGTTTCAGAAGTTTAATAGAATTACATCAAAATATATGTACAGTCACAGTCGGGACATTTTTTTTTGAGATAATTACTTTTTTTGAAGTAATCATCTATCTTTATTCTCAGTTAGACCAATATACTATTTATTTTACCTATCCTGGTTTTAAGATTTAAGATTTACTAAAACTATCCAGCTGATATAATCTCAGTTTTTCATTTTCTTTTTAACCTACCAGTAAATCAGTCTTATTCAGAACCCTCACAAAATTACTGCTAAGATCTGCCACTTGAAACATATAAGATTAATTATATAATGTATATCATTTATTATATCAATGATATATCATTTATTACACCCTTGTGGGGGACTTCATCTGGCCAGACATTAACTGGGAATATCACACAGCTGACACAAGCAGTTCCAGGAGACCTCAGACTGACCCCCCCCACCCCTCTACCTCCAGGCCCCCAGGACCTCAGCAGCCCTCCCACAGACTCCCCGTGTTGTGGCAGCACAGCAGCGCAGAGACCAGGCTCTCTCCTGCCCCATCCCTTGGGGCACAAGCGATGGCACCTCTTCATGCTCTGGGGGCAGGGGTAGGTGTAGGAGATGGCCCCTGAGAAGGGCTCCCACAGCACTTGATCGTCAGCAGAGCTTTTATTGACTGCTGGGAGACCTGCCGCCGCCTGGCCATGCCTCCCTTGCCCATCTGCAGGATGTCTGAATGCTTTGCCCCCTCTCAGCTGCTGTCAGCATGGGGGGCTGCACCACTTGCAGGGAGCCCGGTCGGTGGCAGGGGGGTAGTGGAGGCTCTGCCCCTCCGGAAACACTGCTGCCACCATCTTGTGGCACAGGGAGCCCAGGCACAGGATGAGGAGGGGGCTGGAGGCCAGGGCACAGGAGGGGAGGTGGAGGGCAGGCCCTGTGCCCGAGGGGCAGCCTGTCTCTCTGGTGGTCAAAATGGCCAGGGAGAGCCATCCCCAGGAAAGGGGCCCTCTGCTCCCCGACCCTCCTCCTCCTTCCTCGTGAGGGCGTCTTTCAGGCCACAGACACCTCTCCCAACACAGCCACGTTTGGCCATGCGTTGGCCACCATCACAGAGGCTTCCTGATGTCACAGTGGCATCTGCCCCCCGTATTGTTCCGGGCCCTGTAAAATGCCCCTGCGCAGGGCCCACCACTCGCTGAGCTTCCAGGCCCTCTGATGACAGCCATCATGGATGGGAGGAAGAGGACCTGGAGCAGAGGCTGCCCACCCTTGCGTGGCTCATGAGAGGATTCATTCCTCAAAGCAAAGAGAAGGAGGCCAGTGCCTGTGATGAAGAAGAGGAGGAGGACCGTCGCCCGTCGCAAAGGAGCAGTGCCCTGCACTGCAGCTAATGCTGTGGAGCCCATGGAGGTGGATCCACCTCCAGATGAAGATCCAATGGAGGTGGATACACCTTCAGATGAGCCAATGGAGGTCGACGTGCCAGGGCTCCCTGCCGTCAAGACCCATCGGCGGCATCGCAGGAGCACCCGACCTGCTCCATATGCACGGCCCGGCCTCCGTGCCTCAAAATAGCATGGCCATCCTGCTGGCTCGCCTGCAGGGTGGCCTTTTTCCTGTCCCCCATCCTCCATCCCCCACCCCCACCTCGTCCAGAGGTGTCATCTCTTCTGCACGGAGTTCCAAGGAGTGGGCAAGAGGGGACTTGGCTTCCTCTGGGATGCTGCACCAGGGCGGCAGGAGGAACGCCTCAGAGAGCCACAGTGGGCCTTGGGCCCTGGAGCCCGGTGATGTCTCCGTCTGCGGACAAGAAGGCTGCCCCGTGGCTGCTTGAAGAGGAAGCCGCACCTTCCATGGCAATGCACAAAGAAGAGCAGCAGATCAGTCAAAACTGTTAAGGAGACAGTTGCTCCTCTGAAGAAGCAGAAGACTTCGTGTCTGCTGGGAAGAAGTGCTGGAGTGCAGCGTTACTGTTCATTCAGAGAAGAATGAATACGAGCTTCATTAGGAGCTCTTCCAAGACCAGGCAACAAATAGAAATATATAAATATATATATATATAGTAATAAAAAATAACAGAAAACCATTTTCCTCTCTTCTTTGGGGACAGTTTAGTGACTGCATCTGGACTCCCGCATCCCCTTCTGGTGTTCCCAGTACAGGAAAGATACTGATGTGCATGTAGTGTGTGTAGTGTGGTGTGTGGTGTGCCCAGCTCAGGACATTCAAGACAGCATGGGCCCGGGGCACACGGCATACAAGGGCAGGCTGAGGGAACTCCTTGGGTCAGAATTAAGGAGAGAAGGCACAGGGGTGGACCCGACTGCTGCCTACAGCTGCCTACTGAGAGCGTGTAGAGAAGATGAAACCTGAGACTTCTCAGTGGAAAGGCAAACACCCCCAAGGCCACGCTTGCAGACGGAGACATCCCCATGGATAAAAGGAAAAGGTTGTCCCCACAAGAGTGCTCAGACAGAAGAGGTGTCCAGAGAGGTGGCACAGTCTCTGTCCTGGGGGACACCTGAACTTGACTGAACAAGGTTGGATGTTCCCAGAGGTCACCTTGTCCTTGGTGTGCCGCTCAGGGATCTTCAGGCAGATGTAGCCCCTAGGCTTCCCAGATAAGGAGGGGAGGCTGGTCAGCTGTTTGCTTCTTGGATCCTCTGATTTGCCTGTCTTGAAGATGGTCCCAATGCTTGCCTCTTTCTAGTGGTCAGGAACCTGACCCTGCTCCACACGGGGTCCCTCCCACGGGATGCTGTCTACTGATCACTACTGATCTTCCAGATAGGTGGGGGAGGATGCTGCATCCCATAGTCTGAGGGGAACGAAGAAAGATTTCAAGGCCTTTGGTCAGTTGGTGAAAGAGTCTGGGGCACAAATCATTTTCTCTTCCTTCCTTCCGTTATGGGGTGATGATGTGGGACGGAATAGAAGGATCCAGTCCATAAATGATTGGCTCTATGACTGGTGCTACAGGCAGGGCTTTGGGTTCTTGGATAATGGCTGGTTTTATAAGACACCAGGCCTGACAGTAAGATGCAGGAGAGGTTTACCTCACAGGAGCAAAAGGGTTCTGGGACAGGAACTAGCAGGGCTCATTAGGAAAGCTTTAAACTAGATCCGAAGGGGAATGGGGTTGTAGCTGGGCTTGCACCACTACATCACTGCCCTAGCAGCGATGAAGACTGAGAGACCTCCCACCCCCTAGGGTGACATTGGCGTTCTCAGCTCGCTCCCTGAAGTGCCTGTACACCAATGCATGTGGCATGGGGAATAAGCAGGAGGTGTAAGAAATCCATGTTCGGTCAGGAGACTATGATCCAGTGGCAATTACAGAGACATGGTGGGACAGCTCACATGACTGGAATGTGGTCATGGATGGGTATGTCCTTCTCAGGAAAGACAGGCCAGCAAGGCGAGGTGGCAGAGTTGCTCTTTACGTGAAAGAGCAACTACATTGTATTGAGTACTGTCTGGGGTGGATGAGGAGCAAGTTGGGAGTCTGTGGGTGAGGATTAAGGGGCAGGCTGGCATGGGGGATACTGTTGTGGGTGTCTATTACAGGCCACCAGATCAGGATGAGGAAGTTGACGAGGCCTTCTACAGGCAGCTGATGGCAGCCTCGCGATCACAGGCCCTGGTTATTGTGGGGGATTTCAACTACCCTATCATTTGCTGGAAATGGGAAGCCATCCGCAGTCCAGGAGGTTCCTTCAGTGTATTCATGATAACTTCCTGATGCAAATGGTGGATGTGCCAACTAGGAGAGGAGCGCTGCTGGATCCTGTCCTCGCTAACAAGGACGGGCTGGTTGAAGCAGTGAAGGTTGAGGGCAGCCTTGGTTGCAGCGACCACGAGATGGTGGAGTTTAGGATCTCGTGTGGCAGGAACAGAACACCAAGTAGATCTGCAACCCTGGACTTCAGCAGGGCTGACTTTGCCTTTTCAAGCATTTGCTAGGGGAAATCCCATGGGACAAAGGAAGGAAAAGGGGCCCAAGATAGCTGGTTAGTGTTCAAGGACTGCTTCTTCTGAGCCTACAAACAGAGCATCCCAACAGGTAGGAAGTCAGGAAAGAGAGCCAGGAGACCTGCATGGTTAAACAGGGAACTGCTGGGCAAACGCAAGTGGAAGAGGAGAGGCTACACATCATGGAAAGAGGGGCTAGCCACTTGGGAGGAATGTGAGGCTGTTGTCAGAGGATGTAGGGAGGCAACTAGGAAAGCTAAGGCCTCCTTAGAGGGGTCAAGGACCTTGTGAGAGGGGTCAAGGACAACAGAAAGGGCTTCTTCAAATACATTGTGGATAAAACTAACAGTAGAGGCAATTTAGGCCCAGTAATGAATAAGGTGGGTGCCCTGGTGACAGAAGATAAAGAGAAGGCAGAGTTACCGAATGCCTTCTTTGTCCCTGTCTATAATGCCGGAGGCTGTCCTGAGGAGACCCGTGCCCCTGTGGCCCCAGAGGAAGTCGGAATAAAGGAGGAGTTTGCCTTGGTTGATGAGGGCTGGGTTAAGGACCGATAAAGCAAGCTGGACATCCATAAGTCCATGGGTCCTGATGGGATGCATCCACGGGTGCTGAGTGAGCTGGCAGAAGTCATTGCTAGGCCACTCTCCATCATCTTTGGTAAGTCATGGGGAATGGGAGAGGTGCCTGAGGACTGGAGGAAAGCAAATGTCACTCCAGTCTTCAAAAAGGGCAAGAAGGAGGCCCCGGTTAACTATAGACCAGTCAGCCTCACCTCCATCCCTGGTAAGGTGATGAAAACAACTTCTCCTTGGTGTTGTGTCTAGTCATATCAAGGATGATAGGGTAATTAGGGGCACTCAACGTGGCTTCAACAAGGGGAAGTCGTGCTTGACCAAGCTGATAGCCTTTCATGAGGATATAACCGGATGGACAGATGATGGAAATGCAGTGGACGTGGTGTATCTTGATTTCAGTAAAGCCTTTGACACCGTCTCCCACAGCATCCTCACAGCTAAACTGAGGCAGTGTGGTCTGGACAATCAGATAGTGAGATGGACTGTAAACTGTCTGAAGGGACGAAGCCAAAAGGTTGTGGTTAAAGGGACGGAGTGGAGTTGGAGTCCTGTATCTAGTGGAGTCCCTCAAGGGTCGGTACTGGGACCAGTGTTGTTCATTATATTCATGGATAACTTGGATGAGGGAATGGAGGGCACCATCAGCAAGTCTGCTGATGACACTAAACTGGGAGGAGGGGCTGACATGCCTGAACGCTGTGCTGCCATCCAGCAGGACCTCTAAAGGTTGGAGAATTGGGCAGGGAGAATCTTAATGAAATGTAACAAGGGCAAGTGTAGAGTCCTGCATCTGGGCAAGAACAACCCCAGACACCAGTATAAGTTGGGGACTGCCCTGCTGGAGAGCAGCGAAGGGGAGAGGGACCTGGGGGTGACCTAGTGGACAGCCAGATGTCCATGAGCCAGCAGGGTGCTCTTGTGGCCAAGAAGGCCAATGGCATCCTGGGGTGTATCAGAAGGGGTGTGCATAGTAGGCTAAGAGAGGTTCTCCTCCCCCTCTGCTCTGCCCTGGTGAGAACACATCTAGAATAGTGCATCCAGTTCTGGGCCCCTCAGTTCAAGAAGGACAGCGAACTGCTTGAGAGAGTCAAGTGCAGAGCCACGAGGATGATTAAGGGAGTGGAGCATCTCCCTTACGAGGAAAGGCTGAGGGAGCTGAGTCTCTTTAGCTTAGAGAAGAGGAGACTGAGGAGACCTTATTAATGTTTATAAATATGTAAAGCGTGAGTGTCAGGAGGATGGAGCCAGGCTCTTCTCGGTGACATCCAATGACAGGACAAGGGACAATGGGTGCAAGCTGGAACATAGGAGGTTCCGCTTAAATATGAGACAAAACTTTTTTATGATGCGGGTAACAGAGTACTGGAACAGGCTGCCCAGGGGGATTGTGGAGTCTCCTTCTCTACAGACATTCAAAACCCACCTGGACGCATTCCTGTATGACATGATTTAGGTGTTCCTGCTCTGGTAGGGAGATTGGACTAGATGATCTCTCAAGGTCCCTTCCAATCCCTCACATTCTGTGATTCTGTGATGCCGTCCTTCCCAAACTGATCCTGTGTGGGCTTCCCACAGGCAGCAGCTCTTCAAGAACTGCTCCCACATGGCTCCATACCACAACGTCCATCCGTCAGGAGCAAACTGCTCCAGCACGGGTCCCCCACGGGCAGTAGCTCCCCCCAGCTCCCCTGCTCCTGCGTGAGCTCCTCTCCACGGGCTGCAGCTCCAGCCTGGGGCCTGCTCCTGCAGGGGCTCTCCATGGGCTGCAGGCTCCTCCAGGCCACATCCACCTGCTCCACCGGGGGCTCCTCCATGGGCTGCAGCGTGGAGATCTGCTCCATGTGGAACCCATGGGCTGCAGGGGGACAGTCTGCTCCACCAGGGGCCTCTCCACAGGCCGCAGGGGAACTGCTGCTCTGGCGCCCACAGCCCTCCTGCCCTCCTGCACTGACCTTGGGGCCTGTAGGGCTGGTTCTCACTCCTCTCTTCTAGCTGCTGTAGCACAGCATTTTTTTTTATTATTATTATTTTTTTTTTCCCTTTCTTCAATCTGCTCTCCCAGTGGCCCAACCAGCATCACCCCCTGGCTCAGCTCTGGCCAGCAGCGGGTCCCTTTTGGAGCTGGCTGAAACTGGCCCTTATCTAACATGGGTCAACTTCTGGACTCTTCTCACAGAGACCACCCCTGCAGCCCACCCCCCAACGCCAAAAATCTTGCCATGTAAACCGAATACAGTCACATAATTTTTCAGAAGAATGATGGACAAATAAAGATTCCATTAGCATAAATCAATCATTTCATAGCAAGTATGTCATTATACTGTATTTTTTTCTGACTATTTAAAAATGCTATACTCTTCACCCTTGTTCAGGGTCTGTCTTTGACATAAAGGTAGGTAGGTAGTTTCTACACGAATAAGGACAGAAAAATGATATAAACCTGTGAAGCATAGTCAACCTGTAAAATATGTTATCCCAAAGTAGCTTTTAATGCACAGAAGTCCCTGTTCTAATTTAAAAAGTGCAAATCCATCAGACCTCTTCTACATGTTAACAGAGTTCCTTAGACATCTTTCAATTCAGCATTTTGGTCTTGATCAGCGAGAGAATTTTTAGACAGTAATAAATGCTCACAACAGTAGCAGGAGCAACAACAACAAAAATGCTTGAATTGTCCAAGCATTTTATATTTAAGGAGATTAAGTGGAAAGTTCTTTTTCCTGTTCTTTTCACATTTGCTTGTTATAAATTTTTTCAGAGTAACTAGTATTGAGCTGTGACTACAAAGTCTTGTACTTGTACCAGTATTTCCTACCAGCCTTTACTGAATTTTACCAAAATACAATTATTTCTTCCTTCCTCTGTTCTCTTCCAGTTATTTCCCACTTTGCACAGTCCATATAAAATAACCTAATGTTAAAAGAAAATTGTCAAAATGAAGAGTTTCTTGACTATCAGTGGGAGTTGCTGAGACAAGCTACCTGTTTCCTCATTTCTCATGTTTAAGGTCATAGGAAATGTGAAAAAGATTGTCTTCTCATGCTCTAATCAACTCTCTACTCTCTGTTAGTGAGTGGAATCAATACCATGTTGTTGGATAGAAATATAATTTAAGGATGATGCATCATCCCTGCAATCCAGTTTTCTACGTGTTTCTTCAAACAGCAAGAGGTTGCAAACAGCTACACACAGAGCAGTAATTTTTGTATGTTTGAAAGCCATTTATTAATTTGTTTTGCTTTGTTAAAGTTTTGTTGTTGTTATTGTTGTTGTTTTGAACAGGAAGACAGGTTGTCTCAGTATTGTTACTAGAGTATAGTATAATATGAACTTCATATGAAGATCAAAAATATTTTCTAGTCTTAACTATCCACTCTTGCAGTATATCACACACCTAATATCAGAAAGTATATTGACTTTTCTTTAAATTTTTTTTCTACTTTCAAGAGAATAGAACAATGGCATGGACTGGCAGTCAATGATTTTTTTTTTTTTATGCAGTGGTGATGTCTGCGGTCTTTACTGCCTCTAAAATCATTTAGTAGATAATAAAATTTGAAACTCATGCACCAAAACAGTAGTAATAATGCCCTTTCCTGTGGATTCTACAGTTTTATATTTACCTTTATTACTCCAGTTTCGTAGTTATTTTTGTTTCTATATGTGGTTGGATATAGAAAGGAATAGATAGAATGGGATTTAATAATGGTTCTAGGGGAAACTTTTTTGTGTTTTCCTAATGTAAACAAAGCTGAGTATTACTATGGTCATGCTTAACATGACTTAGCTTGGATATAATCAAACTCTCTAAAAGTAATCTTTCCCCTTTTTCCAAAGTAAGGTTTAACTGTGGCTCATCAGTAGAAAGCAGTGAGAAAATAGGAAGTGGATAGATAAAGATGCTCTATTATCTCAGCAGAAACTGGCTGATATGGCATAATTTGCATCTTCTAGCTGCTGAATTTTTATGTGTTTATACTTGTGTATCATCTTATTTCTACACCATGCTGTCAGCTTTCTCACACAAAATGAAAATAAGATTAGCATCCATATTGTTTAGTCCCATACAGAACAGGCTGCCATATTTAGCCTCATGTTGAAGCATGCTGAGGAAATGCAGGGGAAAAAAATGATTGTTAAATTGTTGAAAAAAGACTCTATCTTTCAGAGTATTGCATACTCTATCTTGGAAGCCTCAAGGCAGAAGTACAGCAAATAAAAACAAAAGAAAGCAAAACAAACAAACAAACAACAAAAAGCACCAAGAATATGGGGACCTTCTATCCTAAAATGCATATATAGTCTTAATATCTTTAAAATTAATTTATTACTTATTTGCAACAGAGTGGCTAGCTTCAAGGCTGTAAAATCTTCAGGGACGGAATTTTATTTCCTATGTCTTGTATGTTATGATATCTATAATGCTGACAATTAACGACAAGTGATATGACTAATAGCAATTACTCTGGCACCCTGGTTAGACAGTTTTTTTCATAAGTATCTAATTCTTTTGGAAATGTCTTGTACTCCACCAAAAATGAACAAGAAATCTCTTTCAAACTGTTCTTGTTTCACACCAGGCTGCCTAGCACAACAACTTTTCCAAAGACAGTCATAGCTTTAGTTATCCATTTCTTGAAGCACAGATGTCCTAGGAGGCTGAGGCTGAACAGCATCTTGCAACCAGCAAATCTTTCCCTCTTCAACAAAAGGAGTAGTGATTAGTGATCACTGTTATACAAATGAGTATTCAGCTTTTGCTGAGTGTTGCAAAAACTGCAATTGAGAAAAACTGTTTTGATAAGGGCATCTGAAGGTACCTCTCCTGTATGTTTATGTATGTAAACTTTATGTATGTTTCCATACAAGATGGAAAGCTGGATTCAATTTACTGTCTGTTCCTTCACCATTAAGATAAAATGTTTTTTCCTGTTTTGATATTTCACAAACATTTCTGAGTGGTTCATCCAGTCTCCTATTCAAAGCTTTCTTTGCTTATCTGCTTTTACATAGTGGCATCTTGCCACCTTAAATTTACAAAAACAGTTGTAAATTAAACCTTTGTGTTAGAAAAAGTTCTGCAAGAATCTAAGATTACTTTCATCTACTTTCATCATTTTATAACTTAAAATTTGTTTTTTATATTTTTGCTATTGTTAATGCTTCTGATAATTTCACTGCTTTTTGGAATAAAGCAAAATTTCCGTGCTTCTTCTGATAATGATTTTCCTTAAATATATTACTGATTCCACAAACAGGTATTGCGTTAGAGGAATTTCGAAGGACGTGGTATTCTTTTACTCTTTTTACTTCTGAAGCATTTGAGCATTTGATATCTATTACAAAAGAGTGCAACTCATTCTTTTACTAAAGTGCAGTTCGACAGCAGTGTTTACCATCAATATATAGAGTTCTCCAAAGTTGTTGTCGACATCTGCTGAACTTTTATTTCTTTTTTTATTTCTTTGTTTCCAAGCTAGCAAAAAAAGTCTTATTTTTTTTTTCCCCCAGACTTTTGAAATGGAATCCAAATGGGAACCACGCCTTTTGTTTCCTTATGTTCTCATCGATAGCCTCACAGATATAACATTTAATTTTCCAAAATATTGAGCTTTGTTTGTACAGTGGGTTTACGTGGCAAGGTTTTGGTAGCAGGGGACCATAGGGGTGGCTTCTGTGAGAAGAATCTAG